>NC_054412.1:19012732-19348565 GCF_017976425.1 Toxotes jaculatrix
AATTAGAAGCAGCACAAATGAGTAAGTTTTCTTACTGGAAAAAAAAAAAATTAAAAAAAGAAGCACAATGCATGTTTTCAGTAAATTAGAGGTAAAAAGATGTAATCCACCTACGGTATTTATTGAGTTCACTCTTACCATGTGCAGATTCATTCATTATTAAAATCGTTATAAAAGTTTAACAATTATTCTGTTTACTTGGTTGGTAATTTAATTTAATTGATCATTTCCTTGGAGAATTTATATTGTCCGTTGAGTTTATGGTCTCTTTTCTTTTTTATCAGTTAGCAGGAATATCTGAATTTTGGGATATTTAGCCAAGAAACAAGTGAATCGATTTTGGTATATTTTTTATCACTTTAGATGCTTTCTACTTCACTTGACTGAAATAAAAACTAAACACTGTCATTCACATAATTTCAGTATAATAATATTATTTATACTATTTTGACGGAGCTCTGGATCCAGATGCAGATTAAACATTTTTTTAGACAGTTTTTTGTTCTGGTGGCCAATGTGTGTCATGTGATCTCTGATATTAAAAAAGGGGTAAATTAAATCTTTTAATTATTATTAAAACAAAGTAATATCCCCATCATTTCATAATAGGTGATTTAATTTAATATTGATTAAAAAAATGCTTAAAATTTAGTTGAGGTACTTTTGTGACTTTGGACACAGCTATCGAATAACAACCTCACCTCATGGTCCATTTAGCAGCTGATCTGGAGCTTTCAATCATATCACATGATCTTCGCCACGCAAATGGAGTTTGCTCAGTTGTGAGTGAATTGTAGATGTTTAAATTTCAAATAGTTTTCTCTTGCTCATCCATGACAACTTAAATGTTGGATTTTAAAGCTCATACCTGACCTCGGAAACTTCTTCCTGATGAAGATAATGTGAAATGATTGATTAGGTTCAGTGTGAACAGACTGAGGTGGTTGTGTAGCAGTGGCTGTTGTCTGGTCAGTGGGAGCATCCACTTCATGTGTGAGTCAGCAGCTGCAGAGAGAAAACTGCTGGACCAGAGAGGAGGACCTTAACCTGGATTTACTACCCGTGTGTCCAGGAAGGACATAGAGAGGAGCTGCTAACACCAGAGGACGCCTAACTCCAGAGACACAGTGTTTACACCGCCTTACTGCTCTAATTTGATATGGTATGCATATTGTTTCTATGGTGGCAGAAGGGAGGGGGTGGGCTCTGGGGACTACACAAGACAACACTGTTTACTATGAATAAACCTCAGCATCCCTAAGAAAATCCAACATGAATATATGGAGGAGCTGCCCTATTTCTATGCTGTGATAATGGCGCTGTTACTGTTACCAAGGCGAATATCTAAACACAGCAAAAGCACTTGATGTGGCTCTTTGGCCACTGTTTTCCCTTCGGGGCTCAGGGGGAAGAAAAACTGTAGCACACATGTCATTCACATTCTGTGACGCTCGGAAAAAAATGAAACAAAGACCACACATGAGTCAGTGGAGTTCAAAAACAACAGGCAAAAGCTTCATAGGAGGACTTGTTTAAATTGTGGAGCCACGTGTTTCACACAGCGCTGGATGTGTGTTTGTGAGAACGCTCAGAAACAAGTGTAACACATGCAAAAGTCCCACAGCTATTTTTATCAACATAGGTGTCCCAGGGGCCATTTCATAACTGAACTGTCCAACTGACAACAGAAACTGACATATAGAGGAGATAATTAGGGCCACATGAGGATAAAATGATATGAATGATATGGAGGGGGGCTGAAAGAGATTAAAATAAAGTCAATTCTCAGAGAGCAAAGTCAAAAAAGGGTCTTCAGCCTTCATATTTTTGTAAATTAAATCAAGTCTTTTTAAGTCTGACATTGAAGCTACAGTTGTTTGTTTTTCTCAGAAGTCAAATATTAAATATCACATCCAGAATAAAACAACAATTCTCATTCAGTTTAGTTTGATTTAGTTTGAATTTCTAAAATACAGTGAGGATTCACAGAACTCAGATTAAAGGGCAAATTCTCAGAATGACATAAATAAAAGGGCAAAAATCCCAAACTTAAATTCAATTATAAACTAACACAATGCAAAACATGCTAAATGCTAAATTCAGCGGAGGATCAAAGCCATGTAAAGGTCATTGAAGTAAATCGGGAAATTAATTAATTTGGTTTCTGTGTGTGTGTATGACATGAACATGGGTGAAAACAGCAGAGAATTGCTAGAATTCTCACACAAACTGTCAGAAAGTTCAGAAAGCCAAGAACAAACAGATTTTTTTTTTTTTTTTTTTGGAATTAAGTCAAAAATCTATTTTCTAAATCCACAGAATTTAAAATGATCAAACTTTGATCTGACTTTAAAAAGTCAGAGCCTTTTACACACTACACACACAGTTTTACACACTTACTTTTTGCTGATTAATCTTAACTATTTGAATAAATCTCAGTATTAATGAATTGATGAAGCAATTTGTAATAATTTGGCTTTGTCCTCCGTAGAGATGTTGAACAACTGATAGTACTCCTAAAAAGTTCATCTTCTACAGTTCACTTCCTATAACACACACATTAAAAACCAACAAACTGGCTCGTAGCAACGAGCAGATTACCAAGTGCCTAAAACTCTCTGAGGCTGAGTTCCTTCTAACTAAAGAGCAAACTGGGTCATAACAGCAGCGGTGCCAGGTTCAGCTGTGTGCACTTCCCGCTCACTGAATATAAGGAAACCAAATGTAGCTGCAGCACCTATGCACTTAACCCTCTCCAGCTCAGAGGGCGCACGTTGAAACAGACCTCGGCAGTGCTCTCCAGCCAGTAGCAGCAGCAGAAGGAGTAATCCAATACAAACAGGTCATTACACTGTGCTAAATGTTTTCTCTTCATTCACTGAATGCCACTTTACAAACAGTTCATTCTTCCAAAGTGCCTGAATAACGCGCTGAAGCTCCCGCCCTCCGCTCTTTCACTCTTCCACTGTTTTAATTCCAAGGCTATTAGGACCATATGTGCATCATTTCATTAGCTCAGTATGTTTTGCACGGTTGTAAACTTATGGAAGACTGCGGGACGGGTTACTACAGCATTAACTCAGAGTTCAGAAGGGTAAGCGCTCTGCCTGAGGCAGTGGGACAAGTCTGTGAGCTCATCAGATCGGTTTGACGCAACTACCAGGATGATTTACGTGTCTTGATCATTTTTTTATAGGCAACACAATCACACACACACACACACACACAAATCCAAACCAAAACAGAACAATTAGAAATCTGCCTGTGGTGTTTTAGATTTGATAGCTTCTTGGCAGCTGTCTGCGTTGCACTGCAAACACACAGAGAGGCACTGACTCTGTAACCGCAGACTGATGGGAGCTGGATCTGGCGGGATAATGCAATCTGATTTCACATGGCGAGCGAAAAAAAAACGCCAGTGCTCATCGCTGCCGTGAACGATGGGGAGAAGAAGAATGAGCAGCCATGATGACATGATGGGGGAGGAGGGAGGTGGGGTGGGGGGGAAACAATAGCCCTTGGTGTAAAGTGCAGGAGCTTAGATTTCTCCCAGCACTGCTGTTCCATGTACGCCTCACACTGGCAGCAGCCCAGTCAAACATGCCTTTGTGCTGACGTGGGAGAGCTATAGGAACATGTTTTTTTTTTTCTTTTTTCCTAGCCAAGGCTCTGACTTGAGATGTTGAGCCGAGCTGGTGGGGGTTACTCAAATATCCTCAGTGATGCAAACGATCCTTTCATGATGCAGAGAGAGAGAAAGGAAAAAAAAAACCCATGTGAGAGACGGGGATCTGCAGCTTTTTGTTCATTTCTTTAAGGAGGATCTGCTTTTCTTTTCTATGCTTCAGTTAAAAAAAAAAAAATGAAGCAGTTAAGTGGCTGCTGGGATTGTCTTCAGGAGAAATCCTACTCAAACTGCAATTTCATAAATCATTAACCCAAAAGTGCAGCCTCTTCTGTCATCAGCATTTTAATTAGCTGGACAGGAAACTATGAAGCATTATTCACTATGGTTTCAATGTGGACCAGCAGGACCTTGCCACTGGAGGGTGGATCGGCAGGATCGTATGAAGGATCCTGTTGCCCGTGTGAGATTTCAGCTGTGGCTGGGAACCCTCAGGGTCTCATTATGTCCGGATCCCCAGATCAGCCTCGCTCAGACTGAGAGGTCTGCTCAACGTGGGAGATGTCGGCCACGGTCCTGTGTGATTAAAATCTAACATATCTAACATCAATACTCATCTGTTTTATAAGGACTTCAGTGGGATCTTGCTCAATTCACTTTGCAGCACTACTCCCAGTCGTGACAGATGCTGGGGTGGGACAAAATAGAGGAAGTCTGCAGATCTTCCAAAATGTTTTGTGCAAAGTTCCAGAATTTTAAACGTAATATATCAGTTTGCAATAAAGTAATTCATGATTTCCCCACCACGTGTATGTTCACAGCAGTGTTTAGAAGGCTCCAACAGCACTTTGACCCCCATACTGTCACTTTTACAGGAAGTGTAACATTAACAAGGTTACTGGATAAATTAAATATAAGAAATACAGATAGAAAGTTTTAGAGATTTTTTTTGGTTTCTCTCTCTCTCTTCAAAAGATGCATTTGCTGATCATTTCAAAAAATGATGCAGAAATATTCCCAGTATATCCAGTGTATTGTCTACATAGAGTCCCAGGTGTAATCAATCTGTTTTTACTCTCTTTCCCCTGATAAAGACCCTGTGCTCTCAGATTTGGGTCTGTGTCTTTTAATACAACCGTTCACATCACCTGCACTGCCAAACATTGCCTAAAGAACCTTTTCTCCACTTTCTTTCTGCTGTCTGGTCAGAATTTTATGTTACTCATGTGACTTTTAAGTTGCAGCCTTTACAGTAATGGAAGGGGCGGGCAGAGAGAGGGAACTTGAATCTATGTGATGCAATAACTGGCCAGTACTTCAACATTATATTTTATTGACATTCAGTGGAGTCATATAATGCTAATACGATTATATATATATGGTTTTATAGAATTCTGTTGGCCGAATCAGTCGTTCAGAGGGAACTTTAATTTAAAATGAACCAAGCCTGCTGCAGCTTTGGTTTCATGAAGAGTTTTGTCGGATGTAATGTTTATGAGTGGACCACAATCCACTGTACTGAACATTGATTTGATTGTTTAATGTCATTTCGCATACACGTGACACAGCATATATGCATGCTCGTATCATACTGATTTCAATAACAACCCAGCCTCTATGTGACAATACTTTTGCTCTGGCTTTTTAATGTAAAACTGCTGTTAGCAGCGGTGTAAGCCAAAATGCACTGGTCAGGGAACAGCTCTGATATCTATGTTGTTTCTCTCTTATCACTGCCATATTAAACTGACTGGATTTTAATGTCAAAATACCACCAAAAAAAAAAAGAAAGAAAAGAAAAAGTCTCCATTTCTAAATTCCTTATTATTTTGACCACTGTCAAAATATTATTTTGTCCTACTGTTGAAAATCAGCCATCAGTTTCCCTCTCTTCAGTAACACTGACAGACAAAGGGGAAGAATGGATTCTGATGCAGGGAATTCAATATAATTGGATATCACAGATGACAGAGGCGCTGGCAGATTGTATGAAGTGGCATTTAAGCCGAACTGAGTCACTGTGGGGTTTACAGTTTTGGACCCCCCCCCCCCCCTTTTCCTCCCTCGCAGGCATTGCCATGCATGGAAAAAAAAAAAAAAAAAAAGAAGGGCAGCGGGGGCTACTGTACAGAACAAAAGGCTCCGCGCACAAAACTGCGCATGAGTGCTGCCGCCGTACACGTGTTGTGCAAGCAGAGCGATGTCAGCGAACAACAATGTGTTTCAGGTCCAGCTCCTCCTAAGATGACAATGAGCAGGAATTACTCCCGACACCTGCACCACATTCCCTCCCTCATCATGGGCAACCAGATCACCTACAGTCCCGATGCATGACATCTTATATTTTCTTTTTTTTTTTTTTTTTTTGAGACTATAGCAGAAATGCGACATCATGACAGAGAAGGGTTGGGAGGATGGAGGGTAACGCGGCGTGCGACCCCCCCCCCCCCCCCCCCTCGCGTTGCATCAGCACAAACAAAGAGGTCGTGAATGCCACCGCTCGTCAAAATGCTGTATCACCGCATTAATGACAGCATCGCTCCGCTGCCTTCTGATATCAGACCGAGCCCAGCTCCCTGGGATCACACAATAGTATCCCGAATTCAACACTATGACTCCGCTCAGAAATGGCACCGCTTGCCTGGACCCTGCGGACACATGCTTCTTTTTATTCCGTGACAGAGTGAGCAAAGGAAACGTGGACGCCGTGTTTTTTTTTTTCCCCCCTTCTCACAATAAACTTGGTCAAACACATACGAGGAACATTTAATATCTAATAAGCATCTTTGAGATGGTAACAGTTCATATGCATAACAACAACAACATTTAACCTGGTTTGTTAAAGGATTTTTTTTTTTACAAAAATAAAATAAAATAAAAAACTAAAAAAATATTTTAAAAAGATGTTTTCCCTCAAAACATCAATAAAAAACATTTACACCACCGACATGTGAGACGTTATCACCGACTTGCATCATAGCATAATTCACCACTACATCACTGTCTCCTACATAACAAGAGTGGCATGGACTGACTAAGCCACGACTGCAGCATCCATTCACATGACAATGCAGGACCCCGCGTAAAGGCACAGCTTTTATCATTATTATTATTATTATTATTAACATTATTTAATACCCTCATCAATTGTGATGGATTTACAGCTCACTATGCGTTCTTTTTATTTACGGTGCTTTGGGAGCTGGGGGCTTGCTCCTCTTTTTAACAAAAGCGGTTTGACTAGTTTTACTAATGAGCGATGAAAATAGGCAACGGGTTCTTAAACGGCACCGTCGAGAGATGGAGATGATTCCATTGGCTGTCGGAGCAAATAAGGCTCATCCTTACACAGCAAATATTTTGATGATTTTTTTAAAATGTAGATTAATAAGCAATAATTTCAGATAAGTAAAAAATAAATAAATGCACTGCACAATAATAATAATAATAATAATAATAATAATAAAGAGTATTGTGTTCAGCTGTAAATGAATTTAATGAATATACACGCAGTGACTCAGGGGGGTGTTTAATGACGCTACAAGTGACAGCTTCTTTTCCTATGGAGCGTATTCCCTCATAAAGCAGCGGCATGCCTGACCCTCCTCTGGGATCACCAACGCCTCTACTTTGCAAAAACAGAGAAAAGGGAGCGCACACGGCGTATTGAGTCAAAGCATAACAGGATGTGGTACAGAGTTGTGTTTCACTCCTGAACCCGCGTTCACACCCCAGCACATTACACCCTTCAATATTCGCACCACCGCCAAGCTTTCAAGATTCATGCACGCGGTTTTTTTTTTTTTTCTTTTTTTGTTATTGCTATAAGTGACTTTTTTTTTTCCACCACATATCACAGTGAGGATTCTCCTGGCTGTAGCCCACCGCTGCGCCATTGAGACAACTTTGAACTCGGCGTGTAAGAGCATCAACGATAGACTGAGATTGACAAAACGGCGAATTCACAGAAAGAACACAGCGAAGATGTCGAAGACAGAGGGGAGGGGGGGAAGAGACGCCAAGAAACGTGCACGGCAGCTCACCTTGTTACTTTCTTTTCCGCTCGTATTCCAGCCCTTTTGTCCGTTTCCCACGTTAAGTTCTTTCACATGATGGCTCGCTTTGTCGTTTCCTCAAAGCCTCCCGGTTGCAGATAGGTCACTTCTTCTCCCGTCGGTGCAACTCGGCTTTTTTTTTTTTCTCACTTAGCCCTCAGAAAAGGTGGGGAAAAAAAAGAAAAAAGAAAAACCCCAACACACACACACACACAAACAAACACACAGCGTCTACGATTCTACGGTAAGTGTGCACGCGCGCGTGTGTGTGTGCGTGCGTGCGCGCGGTGATCCAACGCGGCGTGTTGCTCCGTCTCCGCTGTTTGTTACACTCGACTAGAACGCCTACTCTCAGTCGCTACATTGTTGACATTCGGCCGCTGACGTCACTCTATCCCCTCATTCACAACCTCGTTAGCGCGGTGCGGCTTTTTTTGCGTTGGTGCCGGCGGGAAGCGCGCGCGTACTCCCTCGAATGTGCGCAGCGGAGCTTGGAGAATCGCACTACGGGCTGCTGGCTGAAATCCCTCCCCCTCGTGCTCGCTTTTTTTCGGCGGCCTAGCCCCTCCATTCCCTCCTCCTCCTCCTCCTGCTCCTCCTGTAGGTGCACACAGCGGGAGTATGACGGTGAAAGATGACTCAAGGCATTTTTTTTTCACAAGCTCCAAACAGTCCGGTGCTCACTCTGTTTACTTCTTCAGTCAAACCACCTCAAAGCTTTGAAGTATGGCATTTCATTTCCGTCCAAAACAGGCCTGAGTATACGTTTTAAATATTTGGACACAATTTTTTAATTTAAATAAATAAACAAACAAACAAACAAACAAACAAACAAGGCGGACCTCTGGCTTCAAAATAAAGTATCTCATCTCAAAAAATTAAAGTTGAATTGAATTTGGAGCAAATGTTTTCTGTTTTTTTTTTTTTTGTTGTTTTGTTTTATTTTGTATCATAAAGTGGTGTTTGTTTTCTTCATGTGTTAAATGTGTATGTTTTAGGATTACTGACATGTCAAACAAAACATGTATCCTTTTAAGTTGGATCTTATTTATTTATTTATTTACTTACTTACTTACTTGCTTACAAAACAGATTGTAGAGTGTGCACATCCCAGAAAAAAAAACTTTTTTCAGGCTCTGGATCAAAAGTCTCAAACTGAAGGCAGAAGTCAGACAAAAGATTTTTTGCTCTCCACAGCTTTCCTTGGCCTGCTCACTCAGAGCTCATTATTACTATCGGCTGTATCTATTTTGTCTTTTCCTTGTAGCAGTTCCCATGACAATCTGTTCCTTCTTGGGTAAGAAGGAATTCCAATTTTATTGTGTGTGTTTTTTTTTTTGGTTGCGGTTAATTCAGCTTGTTTTTCTGTTTCTTTTCCATGTTCCTAGAGTCACACCTGATCAGTATCACTGTTATTTAGTTCTGCTTTTTTAGTCAAGGGTGATTCAAATCATGCAGATTGTAACTCAACGATGCCCGTGTTTCTATCCATAGGGGTGTTTACTTGACAATGCCTGATAAATATCTCCATGAGATCGAATGTTGCCTTTATAAATTACATCTATTGGTTGTGGAAGATAAGTATCTTTGTTCTTACAGGTTAAACATTGATATTGTTCCATGATTGTTGCCTGTAACAGTGTTGGTTCAGATCTTAGAAATAAATGTTTTTGACAGTTGCTGCAAAGCAGTTTCCTGGCAACACAAATCAATACAAAACCATTCTTTACCTAGGGGTTGCGAGAGAAGTGTGAGGGGAGGTGAGACGACTAACAAGGCAGGAAAGAAGAAGAAAAGACGAAGTGCAAAACTTTTCTGAAATAATTGCCCGTTGAACAGTTTTATTTCATCAGATCATCAAAAAACGATTACAGTGGAACAATCTGAGAAATGTACATCACTTTGATTGAACTGCACAGTATACAACAAATGTTAAGTAATTACAAATTCTGTCCATTTAATACAGTTTATTTGTTTTCAGCCAAAGTCCTAAAGGAATGGAGACAATTCAATTGGAGAAACAGAAATGTTTGATTAATTCAAATATTAAAAAAAAACAAACAACAACCTTCACAACAACCTTAATGAGAAAAGATTCAGATTATTAATTTGTCCACCTTTTCCTCTCCGGCTTCTTGAGACTGGGAGTTGTCTTTTCATTCAGTGTTTGGGTACAAAGCTGCATTCACAGTGTCGTCTATAAATGTCCTCTCCCCTCCACCTTTCGTCCTCATGCAGCCCCATATCAGTACACTCCCACCTCCATGTTTCACAGTGGGCACTGTGCAGTCACTGTGGTGGTCCTGGACAGGTCCACGCCAAACACGCTGGACTCCATCTGATCCAAACTCATTTATTTTGGTTTCATCAGACCAAAGAATGTGCTGCCAACATTCATCAGGCTTCTTTTCATGATCTTTGACAAAGTTTAATCTTACAGTTTGGTGCAGTTTTGTGAGCAGTGGTTTTCTTCTTGGTCTGTAGAGACTGACTTCATGCAGCGTCCTTCACACTGTCTGATCAGTCACTGAAACACCAGTTTCCACACATGATCCTCTGCCAAGTCAGAAACACTTACTCCTTTGTTTTTCACTGCAAGGTTACATAAAGTCGTGTCGACTGCCACTTATTACTCAGTTTTGTTGTGTACTGTCCTCACTATCAACCCCCCACCTCACATCCTCTGTGCAATGCTAATGTACCTCGTCCCCTCCAAGTTCCTATATTAAGTACATGGCAGGTATTTGCCCAGAGACCAACCAGTTCTGGAGTACTAGCACCTTGTCCTAGTCTTTCAGTGTCTCAGTTAGCATATGATGATTTGATTAAAGCAAACTTTGCTCAGGATTGTGCATCATGTGAGTACAACATTCAGTAATAATTAAGTCTTAAAACTCACACCAATTCCAGCATATTTGCAATTATTCAAATTACTAATCCCAACCCACATATATCTTTTGGGGCCCCTAGGGGGCGGGGTAGTTACCGGCCTGGGCTGATCAGCCTTGTAGACCGGCGGTCACATATTTCTTGGCTAGGGAGAGTTACAGGCCAAAAAAGTTTGATACCAGAGGTGAACAGTGCAGTACAACGAACTGAGCAAACATTACACAATAACTTTATTTCACACTATTGTTGGGGAAATTATAATGTCACAATATTATAAAAATGGAGGGTCAGACCAAGTGACTGCGCTGTGTGAGTTTTCAGAGGTGAAAATATTCCAAAGCAAACAAACAGAAATGCAAATGCATGACGCTAAATGAGCGAAGCGAGGTGGTGGGAAGGAGGTAAGCTGGAGAACGCTGCTTGGCTTAAACACAAGCCGTGTGAGGGAGGCAGGGTTTTTTTGTTCTGGAAGGAGCTCACATCCTGTTTGGACAAGTGAACACTCACTGGAGATGTTTTAATTTCTAATGTAAAAACTACCCTCGGGGAGTTTGCATGTAATTATGAATTATCATAGAAGAGCAGACAGCCCCCCTCTCCATAGCAGCGCTCACTTTTCACTGGAAGTGGCATTCAAAGAGCAGCTCCCTGTGCTAGCTGCACGCTTTAAAACCGGTGATTTGAGATGGTGCTGCCGCTGACATCAAAACAACACCACCATCAGGCATTTGTTATATGCATGGAGAGAACATCAAAGTTGAGTGAGATTCAGAGAAAAAAAAAAAGAGTTCTGTGTACAGTATGGGAGAGGAGTGGATGATGATGCAGAGGACAAGGACAAGAACCTTCTACAAACCTTAAACATACAATTGACCTGACTAGGATGAAGAAATACAGCAGGCACAGGACTGCCCTCGTTTTAGCTAAGAATTCACATCATCATGTAAATCATGTATCTCCTTGGTCTTCATTGTGAATGTGAACTTCTTTGGTTTAAAATTGCATTAACCTCAAATGAGAAATTGAACTGGATTTTCTTTTGTTTCGAGCAGTAACACAGCCCCCTGATGCTGCTTCCACTACAATACAAATTTGACAGCACAAGCGTGTCCTCGCATGTGAGGATTGTTCTCGTTGAATCGCAAATACACACACACAAAAAAAGTCTCTTGAGTCTTGGTCTCCAGTTTTGTAGAACATTACAGGCATTGAGTGGGATTAACAGGGCAACACCGTTACTGTTGGTTCCTTTCAGTCTCACTTTCTTACACTCTACACTCAAAGCAGGCTATTTTTACCCACTATTGACTGTAGCGAAGCAACACATCTGCACAATGTCTCTCCTGCAGTCAGTGTAAAGACACGCTGCTTTAATTGCTGACCACCGATAGCTAACTGTATGTGGACTTGCTGAGAATTGGAAAATAAAAGCTTTTTAAACACCGACGTTCACAGGCCTTACAGTGGGATATTTTCCACTCAGTATAACCGTGCAACGCCACAGCTGACTGGTTTCCACAAATATGTCCACAAACGGTTCTATGCTCTTTTGAAACAAAAAAAAAAATCTGCAAAATACCTACTCTATCATCACAGTGTACATTTCCTTCTACAAAGAAGTGAAGAGAATTCACTTGTCAGTTGGACTTTTAACACGCTGCTTCTTTAGCCTGATAAACGTGTTTAATAGCAGACACAGGCTTAATCCAAATGTCAGCCTGCTCCTAAGAATTCAGATGACAGACGCAGATTTCACTGCACCCCGGACACAACTTGAAATGAATATGCATTATGACGCATATTATGAGTAAACTCACGATTTAAAAGTCAAATGTGACAGAGGAAAATCAGAGGTGCCCTCAGATAAGGAGCTAAATGCTAAAAAAAAAAAAAACAGTCTGTCGAGGGATGTTTTTTTAGGAGCCAGAGACACAGTTTGACAATCCAGCCGCTAATCCCCCAGATTAGTTAAGGTATTCATATTCATATGCATCCACGCAGAAACCTTCGGGACATGTGAGGGTTTTTGATTCGACAACCTAAAGTGGTGGAGCTCCAGAGCTGTGAGCTGGGGGGCCTTTAGGAGACGAGGGGGTGGGGGGAGCTGGGAGACGAGCTTTGACCTTTTTGTCACAGTGCGGTACTTTCACAGTCAACATCTTGCTCATGCTCCCAATGTACTAACTGCATGAGGAGAATTTAATTACAGAGTATAGAGTCTCTGCACACACACACACACACACACACACACATGCATAGGCACACAGTGAGCAATGGCATTCCTGCACTCAGTGACCTCTCCTCGAAGCCTTTTCAATAAAGACGGCTGACTGAAGTTGGGTGGCGGAAAAAGGGGGAAGGTGTGTGGGGGTGGTAGTGGTGGTGGTGGTGATGTGTGGGGATGAAAGAGTCTACAGAGCAATGGCAATTGGCTTAGCCTTCCTGCCCAGCGCCCACACTATTGACAAACACTGTGTTCTTATGTCAGGAAGACTAATTAGACTTAATAAAAGCAGCATGTGAAATGTCTGCCGTTCCTCCGCGACAGAAAGAGGAAGCTCCGTGCGCAGGGAGGCCCCGGGCTTGTGGAACTCTCCGAAACTCTCAGCTCGAGGACGCTTGGGGGCAATGCCCTACGATTGTGCAACACATGTGGAATGTCATTGTTTGGTTGATAGGTGTCAGAGGAGAATGGGCCCTGTCATTCATGCATCACTGAGAAACAAACGATACATGTACAGCGTCCGCTCAGCTCCTAAACCGCGTGTTACTTTTTAACCAGCGGCGCAGGTACAGTACTGTGCTCGTCTTACTGCAGCCGATACCCTGCACTTTTAGTCATGCATCTACTTTTTATTTTAACATGCAGGTACAGATTATCAGTGCAAATCAACCTGATTCACAGAGGAGAATGGCATTCCTGGATGATTCAGTTCTGTCAGGGCGCAGGTTGTTGTGTAGGTCAGGTCCTACCTGTTTTAGCAGCAATTAGAAGTTGCTCCACATCCTCCTGGAGCCACATTGGTCATATACAGCATGTGTGCAGTGCCTAATACTGTCAGTCTGTTTCTTGTCTATTTGACATCTGTCCATCCTGGAAGAGCGGCCCCCTCCTCTTTTGCTCTTCCTGAAGTTTCTTCCTTTTTTCCAGGGATTTTTTTTTTTGTTTTTTTGTTTGGTTTTTATCTAATAAAAATCTATATGAACAGATTGTAAAGTCCTTCAGTTCACATTTGTTATTTGACCTGAGCTAAAAAAAAAATGACATTTACTTGACATGACATGTAAAACAACGCATTATGTTCAGTAGGTAGCTTCCTGCAATAGCATCATATTTAAATTATGCTATCGAGGTGAGAATGTTGATTTTGCCAAAGCTAAATTGCTGATTAGCAAATAAACAATCACTACAAATACCATATTTTCTATTCACGTTAACACAAACATACACACGCAGCTTGTTCAGGGAGCCCGTCTGCACAAAAAAAGGCTCACTATTAAAAGCGCCCCCGTGTCAGTCAGTTGCAACATATTGTGTAACATGAATGAATGAGAACTTTAAATGATATTGTTTTTCTTTATTCAACATTCGGGGGGGGGGGTTTCACGAGGCTTTTCAACCAACAGCAGCGGCACAGTTCACAGTGCATGACCTGGGTCGTTGGGTAAATTTTGCACCGTGAGCAAAACAAGCACAAGTATAATCCTGCATCTGCTCAAAGTTATGACTCAGAGGAAAAGCGTTCAAAGCAAATCCAAAAGCATGAAAAAAAAAAAAGGCCCTGCTCAGAGCGAGAGACGTGTCGGTCAAAGAGTCATCGTTTTAAGAGCTGGGATGACTCATTTCTGAGTGATTCATCAGGGTTTGTGGTCACCCAGATAGGACCGCCAGCCAAAAAGAACTTCCACAAATTTGCTGGCTTAGGAAAGTGGCAAGTCCAGACAGAGGCACAAAGACGTAAATGCAGCGCTGTTGTCAGCCAGAGAAGCAGGCATGTGACCCAAAGCCAAATGCCTTTGATTACATCAATTACTGGGAAGCAGAGTCTGATCTAACCGCCATTCATAACAGAGGATACCAGGGACCGACCCATCAGGCTCAGGTTACCTTTCAGGACGGCTCCTCATTCCTTTAGGAAAACTGACAAACACAAGACTTTCACACACACGTTAGTACTGTGCCAGCAAACACACACATACATACATGCATGTATGGTATAGGTTTTTGAACACAGGCACTGTAACAAGGAAAGCTCTGCAGCCAGGAGCAGATGAACTGGGAACTGGAACAGGGGCAGATGGGGAGCTCTGGGAAGGGAGTGGAGTCTGCACTTAGGGGAGTGAAGTGGAGATTTCTTTAACATGGTCCAGGAGGCGGGTGAAAGACTGTGCATGTTGGCCAAGCATGGTGCCATAGCTGGTGAGCGTGTGACAGAGGGAGTGTCTGCTGGCGTTATGTTGTGGACAGATCATACTGGTTAGTGGGGCTTTTGAACGAGTGAAGCCAGGTGCACAGACACAGACAAAACATAGGCAAGGTTATCGAAAAAGGGTGATGTTGAAAACATCCCACAGAAAAAGAAAAAGACGAGACATGGGTCAGGATACAGGTAACAGGCTCAAACAATAGCAATTTGCAGAGAAAGGCTCAAAGCTCAGACTGACTGAACCAGAGGCTGTGGCAGAGCTGGGTATTTGTTGAGGTCTTGATTACAGTGATGAGGTGCAGCTGGTGTTGCTCTGCTCTGACTCCAGCACACCTGCTTCCACTCACACAAACTCAGGCTCAGGGAGAGAGAGAGAGAGAGAGAGAGAGAGAGAGAGAGAGAGAGAGAGAGAGAGAGAGAGAGAGAGAGCCACTGAGGAAGTGACAACAGGTTAGGGAGAGGCACAGGAGGAGAAGTGGAGGTGTTCAGAAAACACACACACATATATATACATATATATATACATATACATATACATATACATATACATATACATATACATATACATATACATACAAATATAACAACTGGATGTCTTGCAGAAAATGTAACTGGGACTGCAGCACAGTCTGGCTTAAAACAGAGAAAATTAACAGTGACCTCAGACACAACATGTTTATTTACATTGAACCAAAGCCACAGTCTTTCCCGGCCCTTAACCAGAGTGCTTTTGCTGCTTAAACCTATAACCACAGAACCGTGGATGAAAAAAAAACTCTGCTCTCTGGTGTGACAGTGGTGTACCTTGTGCACCTGCCATCCACCTAAACTGGCTCCTGGTGACACTGATGCCATTAACAAATGTAGCATTCATTCATTCATTCATTCATTCATTTAAAAACACACACACACACACACATACATCTCTGAACAGCCAGAAACAGCATGCTGTCACCACAACATAATTGGGAAAACAGTTCAGAGTGTAATTTCTAGGAGACAGAATTACATTGAGTGTAGAAACATGTGGTTTGTGGAAATTTATAGCATCTTATGATTACTCCTCATAACAGAGTTTCAGTATGCAACACCAAAGAAAAGAGCCAAAGCTACCCACTGAATCCTTCACTACGAAGAAGCAGATGAAGGTTCTGTGAGATCTCCTCTGTCAAATGTGATGAATCCCTGATGAGAAAAAGTTTGTCCCTCCCAGAATTTTATTTATTTCATGGTGGAAAAAAAAAAACCTGCATGAGATTTGAGCAACAACATTATGAGACACTAAATCTTCCCATGGAAACCAACAGAACGTTAAACCTTCTATAGGTCGATTCAATCAAAGTGAAAAAAGACTTCAGGTTTCAGTTTCAGGTTTTGAAATATCTGTGACTAAGATGTTTTTCCTCAGTGAAGTTTTCTTTGAAACTAATTTCTACAAACAGGGACATGTTGCTGTTGATATGTCCATATACAACCGAAATGAAATGAATAAATGTCCTCAGTCCACTAAACACACTCTCACTGGGAATTTCAGAAGGGACACCTATACACCTGCTCATTCAGATGAGTGTGTGTTAGCTATGTAATGTGTTAAACCCTGCAGATACAGGTCAGGGGCTTCAGTTCATGTTCACATCAAACATCAGAATGAGGAAAAAAAAAAAAAAGTGATCTCAGTGACTTTGACTCTGGCATGATTGCTGGTGCCAGACGGGCTGGTTGGAGTATTTCAGAAAGTGCTGATCTCCTGGGATTTTCATGCACATTTCAGCAGTCTCTAGAGTTTAACTCAGACTGGAGCCAAAAAAATACCCAGTGTGCAGCAGCAGCTCTGCGGATGGAAACGCCTTGTTGATGAGAGAGGTCAGAGGAGAATGGTCAGACTGGTTGGAGCTGATGGAAAGGCTACAGTAACTCAGATAACCACTCAGTACAACTGTGGTGAAAAGAGAGAAGCATCTCAGAACGAAAGACACATCCAACCTTGAGGTGGATGGACTACAACAGCAGAGGTGTGGTGGTGTGATGGTGTGAGGAATGTTTTCTTGGCTCACCTCGGGCATATTAATATCAATGGCCACAGTTCTTCACCACCTTCTAATGGCTGCTTCCAGCAGGATAATGCTCCATGTCACACAGCTAAAGTCGTCTCAAACTTGCTTGAATGTGCAGCTGACAAATCTGCAGCAATGATGTGATGAGTCATGTCAACATGGAGCAGAATCTCTGAGGAAAGTTTCCAACATCTTGTGGAATCAATGACACAAAGAACTGAGGCTGTTTTGAGAGCAAACAGAGGCCTCTGACAGTATTAGTATGGTGTTCCTAATAAAGTGCTCAGAGAGTGCTTACAGTATGCCAGCTCTGGAGGCTGTTTACATGGTAAGTGGACCTGGATCTAACTAAGCCGCTTGTTGTGAAGTCTAAACAGGTGAAATCCTTTAAGACAGCCCAATCACTGGGTGACAGTTCCCTGTCTGCCACCGCTCTGGCTCAGGCTGTACATGAGAGGAGTAAACAAACAGGAGTGAATGGGGTGTGAGAGATGAGTCATCACTTCTGGGCTCGCTGTGCCTCAGTGTGTGCCTCTCTCAGTCTGCTGAACATCCGCTTCCCTGAAGGCCCTCGTCACCACAGGCATACTTCAGCAATTACCTTCTCGCCCACATGCTGTCAGTCACATGGGCCGTAATAACAGGCTGTCGCACTGTCCCACTCCAAACTCACTCACCAGCACTCTCTAAGCTCAGCCTTACACACACACGCACGCACAAATATATTCCTGTCTTACATTAGTTGTGAGGACACTCATTGACACAATGCATTCCCTGGTCCCTTATCTTAAGCCAAACCAACACTTGATTCTAACCTGAGCCCTAAACTGGTCTTCGCAAAGATAGAAGTGCATCTACACACATACACCCACATAAATACACACCCACAAAAAAACAAATCAAAAGTTTTTAAAATCTGATCAGTGCAGTAAATCAGATTTGAGCATAAAGACATCAGAGCCTGCAGAATGAATGGGGACTGTTATTATTAGCTTCCAGTCTAAGCTGCAAACTGAATGAACAAACGCTCTCCAGACCTGGAAAACCACAAGCCGTAAAATGAAAAGAAAAAAGAAAAACCTCTCTTGACATTTGACTGTTTGTGCTTTTCCTAGACCTTTGCTTGCAGGAAAAGTGCACAGGTTGAGGCAAGGCTTTGTGTTTTACAAGGCAAGAAACTGACTTGTTGTCAGTTTGAACTCCGCAGCGCGCCTCCCACAGTCCGCTTGACCTTCTGCTGAAAAGATGCTGCAGCGTAAAGAGCTTTAAACCCCACAGTGATGTCTTTAGCAAAAGAAAACGTTCAGAATATTTTTGCATCAATGCTTATTTTTCCACCCTGTTTAAAAAAAAATAAAATGCATTTGACACACATCCTGAAAAATTACTCATAAAACATCTAACTGTGTGTCTTGACAGAAAAAGTGAGGCTACAGAAACTGGCAGGGAATTAATGATGCTGCACAACAAGCTATTTTTTTTTTTTAAACAGCACTTCCCACTCATTCCATCCCGAACCTGTGGGCATCTGGGAGGAAGTTCATCTTACCGTAACTCAGAGACACCTCACCTCTTATTCATGCAGCTCTTTCCAGCATGAGGCAGCAGCACGCTGCGGTTAGCTGTTCAGCATTCAACACATCAAAGGCAGGTGTCGCATTGAGTGGCAGTAATAAATACATAACACAGCTTATCTTGTGACACTGTTCCACAATTAAAGAGCTCGAGACGAGACCTGCTCCACTCTGTGCTCGTCTTTACTTCTGTACACTTCATTCACATTTTACATGAGACACCACAGTCTGAAGTTCTACATCATTTCCTCTGAGATTTTTAATTTATCTTTTTTTTTTTGAAATATTGCAATTGTAATATTGTTTTATGGTTTTTTTTAGACATTTCTGGTTGTATAGCTAATAAAGTATTTTATTTAATCACCTGTTTCATGCATATCCATGCAGTTATGTATGAAACAGGTGCACATGTACATCATTTTCAGTGGACAGCAGGAAGACTAACCGGCTCACCCACCTTGGTGCAGTGATGCAGCAGTGTACTCCAGTGTTGCTTCACCTGACCACATCCAGCAACAAGAAGTGTGACTGCAGTGTGCGGTGACTTTCAGTGACAGAGGGGAAGAAGAGCACTGCACCTCAGCCTTACCTTACTCTTCAGCCTGCTTACTCTTGAAATCTCACCTGCCACTTCAGCTTCTTTCAACGCTTCAACTTCCAACAATTTAAACTCACCGCTCACGGCGCCAACACGTTAGGGCAGTTTCAGATGTTTCCGCTGCCCACCCCCTCCCTCCCAGCCGTTTCTAGCTCTGACAGGCGTTTACAGTGGGAGAGCTGGTTTCGAGTCTGTGACATTGTGAGCACACACACATACACACACACAGAAAGAGAGAGAGAGCTCCGACCTTCTTAACCCCTGTGTCACTATAAAATCACAAGAGGCTGAACTCAGAATCTTCCATGAGCAGACTACATTAAAAAAAACCAAACAAACCCATAAATAAATAAACAAATAAATAAATGATTAAAAACATCTTTGTCAGAATGTTTGCTCCCAATTCGGCATCAGCTGCTCACACCCTCCCCTCCCTGCCCCTCCCCTTTGAGCAGGCCCCATGGTGAAATTCTGAATGGAGAGTGACTGTTCCAAAGAAACGAATTCATGATCCCAATTAGCATATTTACGCTGCTTACAGTAGCAGTGTAGTAACAATTACATAATGCACAAAGTGGAGTAAACAAACAAACAAATAAATAAATAAATTTTTGCCCCCCCCCCCCCCCCCCCCCCCCCTCTAACGTCTTTGACTCTGCAGAGGGGACCTCATCGAGTTGTTAAATAATCGCCCGCAGCCACTCTGGAGACCGACCAGGGATTCGTGAAGATTAATGGAATCCTAACTGGCACAGAGTGCAATTTATAGACCAACATGCAAGATATTATGACCCAAATTCTGTCCATTATTGAAAACGGCAACATCTCTCTCTCTCTCTCTCTGCTACTGCTAGCCTATTTATGTCATCCAGTTTCCATGGCTACCATGCCATAGATAAAATCTAAAGCGCACACAGGTTTTCAAGTGAAACATCAACTGTGCATTGCAAAAAAAAAAAAAAGAGAGGGGGGGCGGGGGGGTGACACTGCTGCCTTCCAGTCATTAATGCACTTCAACAAAGGCAGACGAGGATGTTATTGTCCATTATCTCATAATGCGCGTGAAGATTTAAACAGGAAAACCCATTTATTGTTCATGTTTCCTCTAAAGATCTGAAAAGGGAGTAAAAAGCATAAAATACACTATACGGTGACGGCTATTGCTGAGGTTAAGGCTGTTAATCCTCCATGTAAACACACTGATCCAGGTACACTGCTGCTGCATTAAGGCTGAGCAAACAGTGACAAAAAGTTCTCCTGATCCTGAATCCTTTGTCAGGCTCAGAACTCAGGATCTCCTTTGAGCCGATAGCTTATTCTACATTTTTTTAAACAGATGAAGTTTTTGTATTGTGTTAAGATGACGTTTAACATTTGAGAACTTCAGAGTCGGATCGGTCCTGTTTACACACTGGCATTTAAAAGGAGCATGTTAAACCTAGTCCCGAAAACTGTGACGGACATTGATTTCAGACTTGATTTCAGACTTGATTTTGTTCAGAGAACAGCTTAGCGCTGTCTTCACATTTCACACTGAAACTGACTTCCAGCTGACTCAGGTGTCGTGTTGGAAGGAGTGTCGAAAATTTCGAAAGGATTACTCAGCCCTGCTCGGCACACACACACACACGGGCATTTTAAGAAATGTGACATGTGGGGGTTTCATCTGTCCTTGTGAAAACAAAAGCTTAAATACACAATCGAACCGCCGCACACAAGCCAGATGGTAGCCTTCCTTCCTTGGTCTCACACACACACAGAAACAGACCATGGCCCCAGCTTTCCTACCAGCGTTCAGCAGGGCCTAACACTTGGTGCCCTTCGGAGAACAAAAGAGCCCTGGACAAAGCTGGCAACAACACTCGTCTTCCTTATTTCCACCAGTTCAACGAGGGCAAGCAGAAGCACACACACAATACCTGGCTGGAGAAAGAAGATTACATCATCTCTCCACAATGAAATGACTCATTGTTCCCCATTTAGCTGCAACTTCAAATACAGACATAAAAAAAAAAAAAAACCCATAAGATTAAATTAAATTAAAAAAAAAAAATGACCCAGAAGCCTTTGTCAGCAGAATGTTGAGATGATTCAGGACGTGAGATGTAAAGCCTTTAAAGCTTTGTAACTTCTCTGAGTGTGAGCAGACAAGAGGGTCAGATCCAGGGTCCTCACTGTTAGAGGCCAGACGCAGCTTATGTAACTGAATCTATTTCTGTATGAGATAAATCACTTCAATTCAAAAGAGCGGCTGCTCACACAGTCCATAAAGTGTCCCGGGCCTGGGCTTTGTAGAATGACATAATAAGGATTCACTTTGTTAGTGGCCATTGATACACTGAACATATGTGTGGTTCTTTGTCTGTGGAAAAACAAGCTCACAGCTCTGCGGCCCTGACAAGAGACTAATAGATGTTTAGCGCCACCTGCTGGCCGAGGGGGACGCACGCACTGTGGTGTTTGTGTCGTGTTGTATTACAGGCTTACTGAGTAAAGCTGTGTGTTTTCTGAGAGGCAGAGGGCAGACAGTGTGTCATGGTGATGACATAACCCTGTAAGGACTGACAACATCTTTAACCTCCAACAGTTTTAAAAGCAAACGGAAAACATGTTTTTTTTTTTAACATGAAAAGAAAAAAAAATACAGATTATTATTAAAAAGCAGTAATCAAACATAAAATGGTATATGTCCAAAAGTATGTGGACACACTCAAAATTAAAAAAAAAAAAAAAAAAAAAAAGTGTCCATCACCATTGAGCCCACATCAACATCTTCAAATGTCTTGCTTAGTCCAACCAAAACTCTAAACCTCAAATTCATTAAATGTGAACAAGATGCAAGCAGTGAAAATCCTGTTTGAATGTCTGGCAGTTTTGCTTCATAAATTACTAAATGCTTGACTCTTCCATTTGAAGGCCCCCGGACTATTTGGCCATGTTGTATGGATGTCCATAATATGGCCAAAAAGTCCAACAGTCCATCTGAAATGGACTGGAACCGTGACCCCAAAACTTGTAGATAAATCCATCAAATTCACGGTGGAGTCTGGAATGTATTTCCAGACTGTCAGCGAGTATCACATTATTTAAAACCTAAAACATTAATGACAAGCCCATTTACCACCGGAGCCCTGTGTGAACATTAATTTCATCAGCTTTGGGGAAAAAAAAAAAAAAAAAAAAAAAAAAGCTTCATCTCGAGTCACTGTGATGCTGACTTTTCTGGAATGTGTGTTCACACGTTCGTGTTCCCCTCAGCTTGAAACTTTGAAACTCTTCATCTAGCGCCATCAGCAGGCCAAAATTTGAATTTATCCAATAGCTGAGCCACTTGGACAGAACTCCAAACACTATGTCTGGTGAACACTGAGTTTGGCTGATACCATCCCTATGGTGAAGACACAGCGGTGGCAGCATCGTGCTACGGTTTGGCTTCTCAGCAGCAGGAACAGAGAGACACGAAATGCAGCCAAATACAGAGAAAGGTCCTGAGACCTTTCAGCACAACAGTGACCTGAAGCAAACAGCCAAGATAACTCTGGAGTGGCCTCGGGCCAAGACTCTGTCTGTCCTTGAGAGGTTCAGCCAAAAATCAGACTTAAACTCCATAGAACATCTGTGCAGAGACCTGAAGATGGCAGCTCAGGATCTGCCAGGAAGAACAGGATAAACTGCCCAAATCCAGGTGTGCAAAGCTCATAGAGACTTACACAAGTGGACTCCAAGCTGGACTTTCTGCCAAATGGGGGCTTCTACAAAGTCCTGAGTTAAGGGTCTGAATATTTTTGTAAATGAGATTTCAGTTTTTGATTTTTAATCAATTTGGAAAGATTTCTACAAACATGTTTCTACTTTGTCATGACGGGTTGCTGAGTGTAGAAGTTTCATCAAGTCATCTGGTTAATTAAAGTATAATAATTAAAGTGAGTTTCCTGTCCATGCATCAGAGACGAACATTCACATTCACGCATGAAAACCTGCATCTTTTCACCATTCAGTTTATTTCATAAAGCCTTACTCAATGTCATATACTGTACCTCATTTCCCAATAATTTAGGCAACACTTAGAAACAGTGTTGTGTGTGTGTGTGTGTGGTAAATGAGGCAAAACTCCTGAGGGGAAACGCTGACAGTTCCCTCCTGGTCAGTAAGTTTTAAAAGTAAGACTTGCTAAGTCTCGAACTTTTAAAAACACAATTGTCTAAATGAGAAATAAAATTTGTACATGACCGGATGGAGAAAACAAAAAAAAAAAAAAAAAGAAAAGGTGATTGTGCAAAAATATTTGAGGGATAAGAGACCAAGAAAAAAAAAAAAAAATATATATATATATATATATATATATGACACTGAATCCTTATTTTTGAGTTACACTCCGTTGTTTCGGATGTGAAGCTGGTGGGAAACATTTACATTATCAGCTTACAGACATTCATTCCTCTCAGCCCCGCCCCCCGCCCCTCCTCCTGCCGGAAAGAATTTCATTCAATGTCCATTACAATAAAAATATCCTTTTTTTTTTTTCTTTTTTTTTGCAGATTTTATCCCCCGCTAAATGTTACATAAAACAAGCACTTAAAATGCAGGCAACTTCTAAGGCAACATGTGAACTAAAAACAAACTAGATACTGTATAGGGAATGAGAGGGCATTCCCAGACCAGATAAAATATGTCCTAATCCAAAAAAAAAAAAAAAAAAAAAAAAAAGAAGACACAAGAGCTATCATACAAAGTGAACTACTGAATAGAAAAGACGAAAACATCTACACGCAAAGAAAGAAAGAGGGAAAAAAAAAACAATACTGAAGTCAAAATAAAAAGGGAGTCCACAGCTCTCTGTGTTTGCTCTGGAGAATAGTTGTGTTTTTTTTTTAAGAGCGTGAGCAGATCATCAACGCTTGCAGACCCCGAGCAGTTCCTTTAACTGTGACGTCTGACATGAAGTGCACACATCCCATCCTCCCTCTGAACGGAGTACATCACCTTGAGGAAGTTAAACAGGCACGGCGGCCTGTGGAAGGGGCTCATGCTCACTGATCAGAAAAGGGAGAGGTTAGAGATAAATATGTTGATTTAATGGGTGTGTGTGTGTGTGTGTGTGTTTTATGTCACACTTGTTGCTGATAAGCCTCTTGTCCTGGTTTTCACATTCTGGAGGACGGTGCGGCTCTCAGCTCGACAGAGACGCGCGCCGCCACCGGAGAAAAGGTCTGTCCTGATGCGCTGAGGCGGCGTCCGGGCGTCTGATCAGGACGGCGTGCAGTGATTGTTTGGTCTGCGGTCACAGAATACACTGTGAGGATGTGCAAATGTATGTACAGAGGACGTCTTCCGGCTGGACAGAAGAAGAACGGGTCGAAATGCAACATGCGAGGACACAGTAGAATGCAGGTCTCTTTACAAAGCCGGACTGGGAATAGTGTAATGTATGTGTGTGTGTGTGTGAGTGTGAGTGTGCGCACAGAGCATGAGAGTGGGTAGTGTTATAGTGCAGGGGGCCGGGGGGGGAGGGGGGGGGGAGGGGTGGTAGTGGCTCATATGTCTGTGTCTCATCACGACGTGCCCTGTCTCTTCTGTTGCTGGACCCGGATCAGCTCCAGCTGTTTTTTGCACTTCTGGTAGTATGTGGACAGACTCTTGTTCTCCTCCAGCAGCTTTTTGTGCTCCTGCACCAGACGGGATGTGTTCTGCTGGTCCTTCTCATCTTGGTCCAGTTCAGCAATGAGCTCCTTCCTGCAGAGACAGGAAACGAAGACATGTCAACCTTTTGAACACTAGACTATGTCTGCAGTGTTCAGTCCCTTTACGTACACGACACTCTGCTTACATCCCTCTACTGCATGCTATATCATATACAGCTGGCTGTGAAGTGGTGCTACATATTAAAAAAAAAAAATCCAATGTGAAATTTAGATTTTCTTTTTTTTTTTGGACTGGTTTTCAACACTTCTCAGCCATCGCCATGCTGGGAGGCATCCAGTGAGGTTGAGCTGAGGACTGGACACAGTCCAAGCAGAATTTTAACTGGGAGCTAAAGCTGTGATCGTTCCTCGGTCTACACTCCTCGGATTCGTCCATCCGTCCCCCCTGTGGATTCCAGCGCTCTGTGCTTTCATACAGTGATACAAAGCGCGTCACTTTGCATAGCTGTGAACCTGCTATCTGACCACACTGGCTCTAGGGAACGGTAAATGAGCGTGCAATCATTTTCACATCGAGTCTGGTGTGAAGTGAGCTGACCTGGTAGTAACACATCCCATGTGTGTATGTGGTGGGTGTGTGTGAGTGTGGGCCTGTGTGTGTTAGTCAGACTTTTTTAAGGCTTGATTTCATTTTATTTTATTTTATTTTATTTATTTTATTTTTTGGCTCTGGGACTGATTTCAGGACTCTGACTCTTTTCAAGAAGTATTTTCCTGGACAGTTCCAGGACATTTTCAAAGACGCAAGGCAGGAATGTCAGGTGGGTGGGGGGGGGGGGGGGTGTCACTGCCTAGATTAACAAGTTCCCCTCTGTGGAAAACTCACGGAGCATTTTTATTAGGAACACCATAAAAATAATACCATGCTTGGGCCTCTCTTTGCTCTCAGACAGCCTCATTGCCATTAACAACTTATAAGGTTCATCTTTACATGATGTGCTGGACAGAAACACTGAGCACTGGGTGCAGATTCAGGATAAAGGCATGGTGATCCTGGGAGGCTCATTCCTTCATGTTCTATAAATATGAGTCTTTTCCTGCTTCATTTTTAATATTTTCCTTTGGCGACACCTTGGTAGGGAAGTGTTTGTTCTGCCGAACTTGTGCCAACACACACGCACAAGGAGAAATTTTCTTTCTACACACGAAAAGGAACCGCAGCAACTGAAAAGTGGCTGCTTTGTGCGGCTTGTCTTACTTCCTCTGGATCAGCAGGGCGATCTCGGTCTGCACTTTCAGATATTCTTGGGCCATCTTGCAGTGCTGCTCAAACACAGCCATGGACTCTTTGGAGTTGGGACAGGGAGCGAGGGGCTGCAAATAAAACACAGACGCTGCTGTTAGCGGACATAAAAACAGTGCGCTCCTACATCGCTGCAGAATTTATTGTTAACAGCTGTAAACACACAGTCTGAGCAGATAATAACACAGCCAACACCTCACTGATGATTGTGTGTTTATAACCACAATCCACTTTTTTAGACCGCACCCTGTTTTAAAAGGGAGTCCCTTCATAACTGAGCTGATACTAACAATTTACGATGGACAGAGATCAGCTGCAAAACCACCAAGACATACACTGACTGCTCTGTTTGCTGGAGGCTGACTGGATGGAGTACCTGTAATTGGTGATCCAGGGTGAGATACGCCATGGGAATGGAATTGTCTGAGCCGTTGGTGTCTGAGAAAAGAGGAGAGAGACAGGTTTTATGACTGCACAGGAGCAGTGTTTACCACAGGCCCTTCTCGAGGGAAAACCCTCGAATCAGGACTGTAAATTATAGCTGCTGTGTTTAAAGGGTCACTAACAGGAGTGTCCCATTCCAATCCACTGAAATTAAAGGTGTGCAATTTGATTTTCACTTAATTCTCTGTACCATGACGTCTGACACATGGACTTTAGTGGATGAACACATTCACTGCTACCCCTGTCGACTTTAAGTGACGAGTGTAAACAAGGTGTTAGATCTTTACACTGTGTCTGTGAATGAGAAGCAGCAGCAGCAGCAGCTCCTGTGCTCCTCATGTCTACACAGGATGCATTCAGGAGCAGAGCTGAACTGCAGCCCAACAGAGATTTGGAACATGAAACACAGAAACATGCTTTGGGTGGTGTTTACATGCTGTTAGTCACTAGTTCTGCTTTGGCAGAAGTGCAGTCGCGAGCACCTGTGGGATCCTCAGGAGAGAAGTAACCTCTGCCGCTCGTCTTATCGGGTGGCATCATCCTCACGCTCGGACTGGAGGACCGGCTGCTGTTCCTGCTCCCCTGCAAGAAGACACACGCAGCATGTGAGACATCTGGGAAGCCAATCACAGCTGCTGAGTGTTGGAGTGGGAAAATGTGAGCTGGACCATGACAACAAACAAAAAAAAAAAGATTTTTAGTAACAGTGTAACAGACCACCTCTGATTAAGGTGTTGTTTTTGTTGTAAAACAATGCTGCAGTATTTAACTGTAAGTGAACACAGAAACAGTGACGCTTAGCTCGAGAGCCTGGAGCTTAAATTATTTGTGAAGCCAATTTAAAAAAAAAAAAAAAAAAGAGACAGTAACAGCTGCTAAGTGAGACCCACACAAATTTATTTAAAGATGTGTTTGACATTTGGGTGAATCTGAGGGAAACAGAGGCCTTAAGAAATAACAAATGAAACTAGTAACCTTCATGTTTGAGGAACAGCTGAAGGGCAAAGTAAAGGCCAGGATTTGGAACATACAAAGTTTCAGATAAAGTAAATATATCCAGTTAAATTAATGACAATCCTAACTATGAATAAAAATACTTCCAGCCTCTATTATGTCAATATTTGCTGGTTTTCTAAGCCTTGTGATTTTTTTTGTTGTTGTTGTTTTAGGTTGTTAGTTGGACAAAACACACAATCTGAAGACATCGCCCTGGACTCTGGGAAAGTATGATGGAGATTTCTCACCATCTTCTAGTATTTTATAGAACAAAGGATTTCTGAATTGACTAAGAAAATAACCAACAGTGAAAATAATCGTCTAGTATGCACTGGTACAACAACACATACCATCACATCTCAGGTTAATCCAGAGTTCAAACATATGACTTTCTCTCTCGAGATCTGACTATAGGAATAAAAATAGTAACAAAGAGAATCTGGAGTGGAGGTTGATCCCACAGAAAACACAGCATTATTTATCTTTTTCTGCGACAGTATTTTTGTACAAAGCCTTTATGGTGAACTCTACATGAACTTTGGTTCCACAGCACTGTGGGTTTTCTACTAAACAAATGGAGACAAATGTTTGGGGAAGCAGGAGAAACGCTCCAAACCCAGGAGCTTATTTGAAGCCGTGTGTGTGTGCATAGGGACGAAGCACCATGCTGCTCCTACACTGATGCCTTCATTTTCCCGGAGACGACATATCAAACACGTCACATTCTATGACATCGTCTCCCCAAGGATTTCCCTCTCTCGTCAAAGAAGAGGCTTCCAAGGCTTTTAAAAGACGACATCAGTCAAACATCCACAAGGCGTCACAGGAGGAAAGGAGTGACGAGAGCGGCAAACAAAAACTTGCAGTGCATTAGAAGGGCAGAAGAAACCCCTCTGGTAGGGTTCCAGCAGAGTTAAACTTTGCTTTAGGAATTATTTTAAATAAATGTTGTCTAAAACTCATCACTTGTGCATCATTAATCTCACATGAAAACAGAAAACATGTTTTGAATCAAGCCCCAACGCCCCAAATGTTTGGAATGACCGGTCCTGGGTGTTACAAGTCTGTACCACTCTGTTGTTACTATGCTACATTCTGAGCAGGCCTGTGTACTTGTCTGACTGACAGCTGAACTGGAAGAAGAAGTGAGACACAACGTAAACAAACTTAAGGTCAGACTGGATTGTGCTGAAGAATAAGGACCATGCAATTTAGTATCTAAACCGACCGATGTCGACATTCACAGGCAACTTTTGAAGTTGTGAAATGTGCCACAGCTGACAAGCTAGTTAACCATCTGGCCTGCAAAATTATGTTAGCTATGTTTTTTTGTTTTTTTTTTCTCCTGTGGATGTTTGTTTGGTGGGTGTTTTGGTAGCAAGCTAAGGTGCAACACGAGGCATGTCCACGCGTGTAGGTAAGAGACATTTGCTGGGGAGACAAGTGTGAGTCACAAATTAAAGTGTTGGGCTGTTTTTGTGTTGTGTCACATCTTTCGAGAATCTGAGAGCCGCCTTCTGTCCCAGCCACACACACACACACACGCTCAGATCGGCAAACACTCTGATTGGCTAAGAGCAAATGTGGATCATAATATACATGTACAGCTGCATTCACAGTTTATACTCAGCTCACCTCTGTCTGTCCACACCTCTGCTCCCTCACTCACCCGCTCTGCTAGTTTACTGTTAGCCACTGCACACTGCAGCTCAAACACTAGTGCTACCTACAGAGATGCGAAGCAGCGCACAAACATGCACAACATTCATACAACCTGGCAAATCTGCCATTATAACAGCAACCTGCCAAGGTGCACACACACCTGGCTTTTAAAGGGAATGGGGGATGGCATGGTGATAGGTTTACTGCATGATGCACATCCATGATTAACTAAGAGACTAAGTACAACCCTTTTAAACCATGCACCTGGTGCTGTGACCTTTGTCCCCCCGTTAAACTAGCTAAAGTGGATTTGGACATGTCCTGCATGCACTTTCTCCATGTGCCTTAAACCATGAACTTAGATTGTTACAATAAAGGCTTTGAGTGTTTTCTATTTCAGCTACAATAGACGACAAATTTCCAAGAAGTGGACCTAATCAGTGCTGCACAGCCCATCTGCTGTTCATTTCCAGTATCTGTCTGTGTCTTACCTGGCTGGACTCTGTGCTGATGCCTGGCAGATCCTGCACGGAGCGACGCCTCTGAGGTTCGCATGTGGCTGTGGACGGGAGGAACAGACAGGAGAGAGAATGAGATGGAGAACAGTCTGCGGGTAGTAACGGCAGGGGAGCGAATCTGGTGTTTGCTTGTGGGTAGAAGTGGATCCAGACCCACAGAGCCACACAGGGACAGCTGCACTGATTTACCCATTTACTTCCTGGCCTGTGACCACAGAGCTGAAAGCACCCAGCCGCACCGACAGCACGCAACACACATACACGCCAATCACTACGGACCAAATCTATCCACAGATACAGCTGAGCCTGCTTATGTGATGGGTTCGCACTGATTGGCTGGTTTAGGCTATGGGTAAGTGCTGAGGTGAGGACTGAGACGAGGTCCCTGGGACCTGGCAGGTACTGTACTCCCTACTCATCACTCATGTGTCTGCTGCCCAAGTAAACACCAGGGTCAAACTAACATCCCTGAGGTCTCACCTGTAGAGTATCAGCAGATGATGGTATAACCTGCTCTGTAGGCAGAGGAGAGTAAGGGCCCTGGGGCCCCTACTCTCCTCTGCAGCTTTTATTTTCTATCTTACACACCAACATGAGTGAATGTAACTACAAAGATTGATGCCAAAGATGATCAAACATTGACTGACTTTTGTTCACTGCCCCCAAAGTATTTCTACGTTGTCATCAAAGTTAATCTGAAGATTCTGATCTGTGTTCAACATGAACCACACTGATTGTGACTCATAAGTAGGACTGTTGACGACACTGTGACTGAACTTAACTGAATCATACAGCATATCACTGCTGCTGAACGTGTTTCATGTTTCTACTGAAGACCAAACACAAAAACCACAAGCACTCCCAGGTTTTGCATTGCAGAAATATGCAAAATCACGTGTAAAGTCATGTGTACTGAGACTGCACAAGGTTTTTTTTTTTTTTTTTTTTCCATGTTGTGTGCATTTCCCAACTTTGCATGACCTGGAACTGATTGTTTCATACTTACTCACAGAACTGGAACAGATAAGTGGGCTTATCTGGTCTAGGTGGACTATAAGCTGTCTACAGCACAATGACACAAGACACGAAACACAAGCTTTACACATACACAAAAGAACAGAACACGAAGCACATATTTGATCCTGACTGTCTGTAACTGTTGTTGCAATATTTTGGGTGGAAAACTCAACCTGCAAATCTGTTTGCCATTAAACTGAACTGAATTTTAATTCTTTTAATTCTTAATTTATATATCTACAGCTGGATACATGCAGCTTTAACAAACTTCGGCGGCTGAACTAATTATTAATTAAACTGGATGCCAAATCTGGACTTGCCGTCGCTAATTTTCAGTTGTTACTTGGCAGGGGTGTAACGATACAGGCAATTGTGCCTAACCATTCAGCATAGGATGTTTTCTTCAGTTCTGTGCACCACATTAGGCTGTGTAAAACCTACCTGGAAGGCTTTGGCAGTGGGACAGGACAGCATTCTTGCATTTTGACACTTTTATAGAAAGTGCCTTTGCATTTTATGCCTCAAATTGCCCCTTTTAGGATGAATAAAGTATTTGTATGATCCACTGCTTCAGCAGCTGCTCTCACCACCTATGGATGGACATAACCTGATAAAGAATACTTGATGCTATTTTATTTTTACCCAAATATTAGAAATGCTGAAAAAAATGGAAGATATCAACAGTGATTCACAGAGCTATAAAACAAAAAAAAAACCCTCATCAGCTGTAAGTCTCGTCTGAGCATAACTGTTGAACTGAAAGTGAAAAGCTTAAAGATGGTGAAATAAAGAATATATGTGCTGATTTCTCATCCTGTGTTAACTGTCCATTTATCTTTTTATACGACAGTTTATTTGTATTTAAGTATTGTATTTATATTTAAGTCTGAGTGCTGTAATTTGTTACAGTAAGAATTACAGCTCAAAGGGTGCCAATTAATGTTTACTTCAAAAAAAAAAGAGAGAAAAAATATTTCTTAAGTTTGTTTCGATTTCCCTGCTGTACTTGAAAAATGCACCGTACCGTGACCCCCATACCTGAGGCACCTATCGAACTGTGGACTCTGAATACCGTTACACCCCTACTCAATGGCCGCCATGGATTTGTGTGCTGGGGAAAAGGCCTGGTGTCCAGGTGTGCACATGCAATGATAAGTGCCCTACCTTTAACAGCATGCACCAGCTGACTCCTTTAGTCACTGGATTAAATTAGCCTCTCATTCAAAGTGTCTCACATGGCTCCAAAATAGAAGCCTTTTCTGTCATCCAGAGCTGTCCCCAGTCCTTTCATCCGTATCTCTGCTTGTAATAATAGCTCTGACCTTCAATCTGAGAGAGATTAATCAAAATGACTTTTTCAAAGTTAATGGATGTAAAGAGAGCAAAAGGGGGGAGGGGGGGGGGGGGGGTGCCATGCTTTCGTGCTGTCCTCTATGCATGAAAGGCAAGGACAAATGCAGAGAAGTGGTGCGCTGATTTACTCCTGCTACCCATGATCTACTGCAGCCAAGCCAGAGAGATGACAGGGCCATGAGTTAGGAAGCTTATCTCACGTGTGACACCTGATGTGATGCAATATACTGATTGGTTTTCCTGAATTCAGCCGTTTGGCTTTCACTGACACGCGTGATAGGAAGCGCGTCAGATGAATTAGCTGGAAGTAGATTTTGGGTATAAATAGGTGGTAACAGATGAGAAAGCTTCACGTTTAACTCATGTTCTGTTTCTGCCACTTAAAACTCAAGAGAGGGCAGAGAGACATAAAGGCAACTCTGATGTGTGTTACTCCAGGAACTGCTCGATCCCATGGTAAATTTCCCACTTTAGCAGCATACAGCAAATTTAGTGAGAATGAAAATACTATGAGGGCTTTCATATGGAGTGACACACAGGAGCACAGCAACCCACAGGCTCAGCCAAAGCCAGCTCCACCCAGTCACCAGGATAGCCCAGTGGTCCAGTGATACCTGTGACGACGATCTTGGGGACATCCAGAATGGTGCCGAATGACGCGGTTTTACGGTGGCCTCGTTTATACTGTGGGCGTGCTGCGAAAAAACACATACACACACACACATACAGCTGCGTACACAACAAGCATGCAGACTAAGACAGACTGGAGGCCCACAGCTGGACTGGAAATGTAGGCCACACACATGCAAGAGCATACGGTGTATGCGCAAGGGCAGCATGCACCCCGTCCATTCCAGACGCTGTGGAACGGTGCTGCGTGAGGCTGCCGGCAGCCACTGGTCTACAGTTCTCAGCACAGACAACAGCATGCATGGATTACAGGAACACTCTCATTAAATTTAACAACAAAAACAAACTGACAGGTACTCAAATCAAAACTACATGAGGGAACTCCTGAGGTTTAATTTCACCATGACAGCCCTGGTGAGTCTGCTGCTTTCTATCAGAGCCTTTGAAGGAGGGGGGCGATGGTTGACAGCTGGGTTTGACAGGCCTGGGTGTGTTTTGTGTGAGGATTCGATCTTTACCTCAAAGTGATGAAAGCACATGACAAAGAATCTGACTCAGGTGCTGGGGCAGCGGCTTCTTGTGGATTCAAAAAGGCCTCATTCCAACAAGACTTGCCTGGACAATAACACTGCATGCCTTTCCTTCCAACTTTGTTTATCAAATATAAAATTAAAAAAAAATAACATCATGCCAATGGGCCTTGACCAGCTGTTCTTCCTGCTTTTCATGTTTTGATGTTGTGATATGTAATGTGTGGCATTACCTGCAGGTGCAAATGGCATCTTGGGCTCCAGCTCTGACAAGTCAGTACTCATTCTTTTGCTGTCAGATGATGCCAGGCACTGAGTCCGTGCAGGCAGACTCTCAACGCTGCCCCCCCTGGACAAAGGCAGAGTCCTCAATGGGTCTCCCTAAAAGAAGAGAGGAAACTTTCACTACAGGAGGCTGTTTTAATATGATATATTTTTTGAGAAATGTGAAGGATGGCCAAACCTTTGGCTTGAAGTGAGGCGCAAACTGAGGGGTAATCTTGATAGTGTCGTTGCTCCCTTGAGAATCACTGTGCTCCATGTTTGCATCACTTTTGTTGCTTGTGCTGGTGCCAGTGTAGTCCAGATATGAACCTGTTATTCCCCCAAAGTCACAGGACAGAAGACAAGTTTTACAGATCCTTTCTAAACCATGGTGCCTTTCCTCTTATTTTTGTGGCGTTTTCTTTTTCTTGTGTGTGTGTGCTCTTTAAATTTAGAAAAAATACATTTTTATTGACCCTAATAAAAATGTAATCTCTCCAACAAAATACTGACATTTATTGAGCAAAAAATATATTATATCAACAAACACCCATGAATGGTAAAACCGCATACTACAACAATTCAAAATATCTGTGCTTTCAACCCATGCATCTTCACAGTCCCTTCCCTTTCTGCATCACCATCCCTCACACCATTGTTCACACAATGTGGTGGCACAGTTTGATCCAAATAATGTGTAATAGTAATATCTCTGTGATGAGATCTCTCAGTTGTCTTTGAGACTGACAGCTTTTGCGTGTCACGCTGGCCTTCACGTGTGTTTCTGCAGTGGTGTATCATATTAGGGAAACACTGCACCCATACTGCACTGGTGTATCCCAAAGGTTTGAAGATGACTCCTGTACCTGTACTAGTTGCTGAGTTGCTCTGTCCCTCATCTGAGTACTGGTATGGATACTGCAGGGGTTCATCAGATCCTGGGAAGTACTGCAAAAAAAAAAGAAGAAGGTTAAGTAAGGCTGGATTTAATTGATTCCTTATGAAAGAAAAAGTGGGTTTTATTCCAACACAATAACTGATAACTAACTAATAAGCTTCAGTTCTTTTTCGTCCATGAGATGTCAGTGTGACTAATGATGAGAAATTTGAAATAAATCTCACTGGGCAGTAGCTTGACAGCGCGTAGCTGAATAATGGGAGTGCAATCTAATGCCTAACAGACACACAAGCACTGCATGCATGGGATAAGAATTTCCCACGATAAGGTGTTGTGGTGTCACAGACTGTAAACGAACTTCGAAGGAATGTTACCAGATACATTAAAAAGAAAAAAAAGTTCAAACAGAAGTGTGGTACAAGATATGACATGTGACATACGAGCAGAAGAAGAAGTCTCTACTAATAACGCTCAGTCACCACAGCTCTCCTCAATCTTGTAACAAAAAGTTATGTGGAGCCAGGCTGAATTTACATGATGATGTAACTCATATTCAACATTGCTCCCCTGCTGCTCAAGTGACTTTAAAACGAGTTCGAAACGCTGTGGTGAATCTGCTGAAGTCCATACTTTACAACTGGTTACTGCTTCCTGTATCACTATATACTACACGCAGCATTAAAACATTCATTCACTGGCTCTGTTTTCATTCTGCTCCCTGTGATTTAACTATCTGGTCAGGTTTATTGATTCATTCGCCCCAGTTTAATGGAAGCAGTATGTGGGGGACAGATTACCCTCATTAGATGAGTCATGATCTTCACTATCTCCTCCATGGAAGGCCGCTGAGAGGGGTCTTTAGACCAGCAGCGAGTCATCAGACTCTCGATGGGCTTGGGCAAATTTTTGATTAAAGGAGGTCTTGTACCTGGACGTTAAAAAAAAAAAAAAAAAACAGAATAAAATAAGTAATTTCTCACACACAGTCGAAGGAACAAATAACTTTTGGCATCACACAAGACAAGCAAAGAAATTTTTCAAATTTATGCTTAATTCCCTGTCTCCTGCTGCTGGAGCCAGTAATGACTCAGGCAGGAAGATTCAGTGGTGAAAAATATCAAACTTGTCCCCAGGTATTATTAGTGTCCCATTAGTATTCTCCTCCATCCATCTCTGTATTAGAATAAACTGCAGGGAGTACTGCGGAGTCTTTCAGCTGCTCTTTTCTGCCAGGCTCTTTACTCTCAGAAGGCCTAGCTGGGCAGGCAATGTCTAAGGACTCACAGTGGCTGACAGCTGGACATGGCCTTTGCTCCCTACACCCCACCGACCCCCCCCCCTCCCCCCCTCCCCTCCAGAGCAGTCAGTGACTCACCGTTGTGCACAGCCCACATAATGCGAAAAGCTGGTCCTCCAATTTCATCAAAGGGCTTCCTGCGAGTGATCACCTCCCAGAGAATGATCCCCCAGCTGAACACATCACACTTCTCGCTGTAATTGCTGCCTGCAAGTACAGAGGAATCCACAGCAACACTTAGGCCCTTTGCAAATAGAGAAAAAAAGGCTCCGTTTGACATCACCGACTGACTGATAAAGGTAATTCTCTGTGGCACATTAGAGATGAGAAGGAGGATGTGCTAGGGAGAGCGCAGCGGCTTTTATCTCGTCTTCGGCTTTCAGAGGGGAGGAGGGGGAGGAGGAGGAAAATAAGGGAGCGATTTTACCGAGGAACGGCTCCTGTATTGCTTAATTACTGGGCCTATTACTGCGGCATTAAAGTGAACATCACACACCTACTTTAAAGTTGCTGCGCTGAGGCATTCTGGTAACACTTCACACTGATGCAAATTAGTTGTAAAGGGTTCACTGAGAGGGCAGGAGTGAGCTGTTTAGTTGCATGGCAGCCTTGTAACTTTCCTCCAAAAACAAGATAATGACAAGGGCTTAATTCATCTTTCCTGCAACCCCCCCCCCCCCCCCCCCCCTCCCCCCCCTCCCCTCGTTAAGAACATGCCTCATCATTTAGAAATACATTAGGCTTCTGGCTGAATGAGAACACAAATTCTACACCGCCGTCTCCCGGGGGAAATAAAGTCACCAGCATCGCCCCATTCATCTTCTCACTATGCTTAGGAGACTTCCATAAATAAAGCAGGAGAGTAAGGCGGTTGATGATGAATCAAGAATTAGTGCTTCCACGCTGGGAGCACTGACCTGCAGATAAAGGTATAGTCAGCGACTCAGTACACTTCTGGTCAAATTCAGCGAGCATCTCCTCACTGTCCACCAGCGGCCTGTTCTGTGTGTCCAAATAAATACTTGGAATGCCGCTCATACTTGCCTTCAAATACCTCTGGGGCCATCCATGCTGCACTTCCTTTGTTGTTGGTCATGTGGGTCTGAATGTCGCAAGCTGTTCCAAAGTCACATATCTTCAACACGGTGCCGCCTGCCACTAGAAGTAGACTGTCAAAAAGAAGGTCAGAAATAAACACCATTAAGAAGCTTGCAGCATGGAAGGATCATTATTTTGTTAAAACACTGTTAACATTCCAGGTACAATGCACTAGTTCCCAGTCTTTATGATTTGTGACCCATTGTCACAGAGATTAATTCAAATGTGGACATAGGAGGGTTGATAAGTTCGTGGCCTAAGGCAGAAGGAGATGAGCTATACAGCTCTGGTTACATGCACGTGCACTTCAACTCTTTGAGCGATTATGCAGAAAGTTTGAAGTGAATAACTTCTGTGGTGTTTCTGTTTTGGCTAAGTAAAAACTGGAAGTCAGCACTGTCTGAGAAAATGGACAACATTGGTTAGTGAAGTCATCCGCTCACCCGCTACTTCTGTTTCATGGGTTTATCAGCCAAAGAGGCTCTTGGCCTAATTTTACAACTTCCTGTTGGTCCAACACACTGACTTCTACAAAGAAGGGATCCGTATACTCCACGGCTGCTGGACTGAGTGTGTGAATGTGAAAAATGAAAAAAGGCCACAAACTTGTCAATCACCCCTTTTGAACAGAGAACTGTTGACCCCCCAAAAATCTCAGATTCTTCTTAAAGAAATATTAAAGTGTCCTGTATTTCACAATTGAAGTAGAAACAACAAACACACTTACTCCTTTAATCATCTTCTCAAACCTAAAGATTCAACTGACCTACAGATTAGAACCCACTGGGCTAACAGGCTGAGGTAACATCTTTGAATTAAGCGATATTCCAAATACAAAAGCTCTATGTACCTTAATTTGAGTAATATATCAGTATATTAACGCAGTCTCATCACAGACAAAAGAAGTGCAAGTACAGGCTTGGTAGTAACTCTGGGAAGAATCATTAAATAAGAGTATATCCTTAAATAAATTTGTGTTGACAATTTGTCACAATGTGTGACCTTATTTATTCCTGGAAACTCCACAGCAGTTCTCCAGGAAACACACCAGCTGGTCATTCCCACAGAGTCCTGCCAGGAGCTTTCTTTCCGTCAGAGCAGAGTAAACAACCTCTGGGATCTAGATATTCTTCAGTAATGCTGTTACCGGGTGTGACTGATAAAAGAGCAGTGTTTAAGAAAAAAAAAAAAGAATAGGGTTGAGTTGGTGGAGGCCTGCTGCATCAAGTACTGCTGAGAAAATAAATGTATTCTCTGTCACAGCTATCTCCAGGTAAACAGCAGAATCAAGGTCTCAGTACTCTTCAAACATACTGAATTGTGTGAGGTGTCGTGTCATTAACCCACATTTAAAAGTAAAGTATAAAGTGTTTATGCCTGAATGGTCGCCTGTTGTCACAAACAGCAGGGCACAACACAATGATTCATAAAATCATTCCCGTGACAAAACTATCTACTAAATAAACTGCGTTCACGTCATGTGTATGCTTTGTCACTGCAGTGGTTTCATTGAAACGACTTTTCATGTGTTGCTAATGGTGGTCTGAACACATCTGACCTTATTTATCACCTTATTTTACACACCTACAACAAAACCGAGTACACCTGTGTACAATATCTTTAAAATGAATACAATTTCATTTGAAGAATGAAATGTATGACTAATTAAACTGTAATGGAAGATCCATATTTAAGAACCAATGGCAACCCTTCATTAGTGAGAAAGTGTGTCTGCCTTTGCTTTTGATGGCAGACTCAATCTTCCTGGGCGTGGATGATATCAGTCTTCCACAAATCTGTGGAGAGATGTTCTGCTTTTTCTTCACAGGTGATTCTTTTCAGCTGCTTTGATGGAGCGGTTTCATTTTTCTGCCTCCCTCTTTAAAATATTCACGCTCTGTTTTATAAGAAATGGTTTTCTTCTTGGACACCATCCATAAAATGTTTGACTTCATGCAATGTCTTTTGCACTGTCTCATCAGTCACTGAAACACTAATTTCCACAGATAATCCTTGAGGCAAGTCAGAGGCACTTACTTTTTTTTTTTCCAATGCAAGGTTGTGTAAATATGAAATGTGAATGTGAATTGTGCATGGCATCGTTTTTGAAGAACGCCCTCTGTTATTGGTAGTATAGCTCTTCCTATACCTCCTGGCCATTTCTGGGACTGTGGTTCTACTTATGTTCAGTAGCTTACTGATGTTCTTGTATTCTCTTCCACCTCTGAGTCGTCTCACAGTCTGGTTTCCTACTTGTTCAGTTCCTCATCATGTGGAGTCATGTTGCATTAGACACAACACAGACCAAAACAAGGCTGTGGTGTTCACAGGTTGTTGTATCACCTTGATCATGCAATTAGCTTCATTTGGAAATCACAGGTGGACTCAGCCTCGCTACACTGAGGTTTATCTAATCTGAAAGTGGAAGATGACGCTGTTTGAATCATTTAACATTTTCTGATGTTGCACAGCAGTGTACTCAGTTTTGTTGTGTACTGTATCATCTGGCAACTTAAGAGATTAAAAGCATGATACACGTTCACATAGTCTACTTTTCCCTGACCCTGTCTTTCAGCGTTTGCATGGTTTTTTTCTTTTAAACATTCTATTATCAACCAGGTTAACGATATAACAGTAGTTAAAGTGATTTGTGATGATGTGTTGAGAAACTAGTGCATTTCTGGCTCATAACATGAGACAGCCTGATGAACAACATGAACTAATTTAAACTAGTAAAAGGAATAAGGCCCTCTGTTGGCACAGTGAACCTGGAGACAAGAGAGTGTAAGGTGAGGAGGAGCATACTTGGGTGGCTTGAGGTCCCTGTGAATGAGAGCCTTTGGTTTCATGCCATGGAGATAGGCCACGCCTTGGGAACACTGTAAACACCAGCTCATGGCATGGGAAGCAGTGTAATAGGGGAGGGGTTCAGCACCATGCAGCACTGTGAACAAGAGAGCACAGTCACGACCACCGCCACAGATAATAAATGTTCAGAGACGAACCAAGCAGAAAGCAAGCCCTTGTAGGGATTCATGACACATTCATACACACTGAAACACCAAACACAAAGACATAACACACAGGGTTTTACTACCTTATTTGTATAGCTTCTGTACCTAATTTATTCCAGGAGAGTAAACTGAGAATATATTGCTCAAAAAACAGTATTCAAAATTCAACTGAATAACATCAAAGTTATGGCATCACAGTGCAGCTCCCAGGAGTAAGTCTGGTACAGATTCAGTAACTGGGGAGGACAGGTAAACAGTGATGCACAGGAGAAAGCCCGTTAAAATAAACTTAAAACTAAAATAAATCAATCTGAATCTCCTGGGAATGACAGTTGTTCCCATCACTGATAGATAGAAAAAACATATATAAAGCCTATTCACAGTATGAAACACATATCTTAATTACCCGCAGTGATTCTTTCAGAGCTAAAAAGCCTCTAACTGAATGTATAAACAATGGCATTTGAAGGATTAATCCTAGTTTGTTACAACATGGGTCTCACTTTTGATCATTTTCCATCATTTCAATCAGTAATGATCACACTCACCAAAATAATTGCTAAGGATAGCAACATCACTACATCAAGTCAGACACTCACACAGGTTTTAAATGAGGCGACAGCTCAGCCAGATTATATAAAACCTCTATATTTGGAGGTAAATTACCCAAAATGTCAATAATATGCTATTATGTTTCTAATGTTTACAGCACAACAGTGTGAGTAATTGGTCATCTGTTTAAAAAAAAGGGTTTGGCTAACACAGCAGTTGTTTAAAAATTTGCTGTCTGCTCGTGTTTTGCATTTTTGGAAATGCAGTCTTATTATTACGGACAGTAATGATAGTCAGAGCTAGGAAAACCCAAATGCCATAAACACAACTACATTTTAACTTGAAACAATAAAATGCCAACTGTATTTTAAGAACTGTGAGTAATAAATTGGATGATCCTGTTTTAAGTGTGGTCAGGCTTAGTGGTCCATTCGGACAGACTAACCTTTCATCAGTGTTTGCAGTCATACTTTCACCTCCTCCAAGTCCTATGATGCTGATTTTAGCTGAACCACTGGCACATATTTATCTTTGGTAAGAAAATAATTAGGGCTGTCCCCTAAAAGTCAATGAGTTAATGCTCAAGTTAAGAAGACCCCAACTTGACCTGCATTCTGTGCACATTTTTTTTATAGCTGACTGACAGTACACAGATCATTGCAGGAGAAACAGCGCGGCAGGCTGTAAACTTTGCAAACCAAGTATTCGCATGAGGCAGGACAGCGCAGCTCATTTCTGTTGGCTGCTCTGATTCTCTCAGGTCTAGCATCTGGCTGACAGCGCTGGCAGCAGCCCGGCAGGAGAGACACTTGGCGGAGCAATAGGATTCCATAACTGAGCTATGAGCACAACGCCAGCTTTTACTTTCTCTATGTGGAAATCGAATGTGTTCACATTTTACATGATGAACAAAGGCATGAAAATATGAGTTAATACGTTTCTTCTATTTGTAGATAAGGTTTAAAGAAGAAAAGACATAATAAAGTTGAATGTTTATCATAATGAAAAACAGAAATAAGAAAAAGCATGAACCCATGGACATTAAGCAATAAGCACCTCACTTTTCAATTAATAGAAATAAAAGCGCCGACTTGGGGACAGCCGTAGGCGTTATAGTATTACTGCACATTGTTGTTTGCTACACCTCACTAGGTCCATTTGGACGTTTATTGCAGGATCAAACAAAGCTATACAGCATGTCACTGGGCAAGGCTACTCGATAAAGGAGTTGGACAAGTGACTGGACATGCAAACAGTGGGACGGTCAACTGAACAGGGCTGCTTCTCATGTCTGTGCAAGGCTGTGTTCATTTCACCACTAGCAAAGTGGAACAAGTGCCATCGCTGGTAATACAACAGTACTGTTCTCTCACACAACATGTAGACTCACCATTATACAATGACCCGCCTTCAGCATATTCCATCACCAGGCAGACCTGGAGAGAGAGAGAGAGAGAGAGAGAGAGAGAGAGAGAGAGAGAGAGAGAGAGAGAAATCATCACCCAGACAGACAAGACAATCATATGAAACTACAATACCAACACTAGTGAACTGGAGCATCAGTGTGGCTGTGCAATTAAGAGAGCATAACAAATAATGACGTTTCAGTTAACTTACAGGACTATTGCAAGAACCATACAACTTCACAATGTTGGGGTGATTCACACGTGAAAGCTGCCGGAGCTGAAGACAAACAGGAAAAAAACGTTACGCACAATTTCACTTAAAAGAATGCCGTTCAACAGCTTGAGTACATAACTATATAACACCCACTTATGTTAGAAAGCAGGTCATGAACGTTAACATGTCTCAGAAAGCTGAACCACAACAGACTCCTGCCTGGTGATAATGATACTGATAAGCTAAAATCACTGCCAACCACACCACAGCTGTAGTCTTGAGTCCTGAGTCCACCCTGAAGACCACCTGCTCCATCGCGCTCCCCCGGATCTCAAACTACAGCAAGTGCTGCTGGATGACAGAGGCCCACAGGTGTGCCTGAATACATGACGCTACTCAGTTTGTTCATTCAGTGGCAGCTGATAATAACCATTCATGTATCAGCTCAGAGTGGCGGGATGGAAAAACCGGAAACATCTGAATTTATTGTTTTGCCCTCCTCATTTACAAACATGAGATTATTAGACCTCTAAAAATAGTACTGTCCAGTGCAAGACCCCCACTAAGACCTCAATTATACACACAGTGGATGTAGATGGTTTTTGACAGTTACATGTGTGTTTGAATAATAACAACAATAATAAAAAGCCTTTCTTTAACACTTTGTATTATAATATATATTTCTCAACAAATTTTCAAGGCTAGTCCCCAGATCGCCCCTCAGCCTAACACCACCTCTGCTCTGCTCTACTACTACTGATGACATAGATGTGATGTGTTGATCAGAGCTTGACTGAGTAAGTCAAATAAACATAATGTAGCAGTGAGAAAAATCATGTTCAGGGCAATGACTACAATACCTCAACAATAAAGGCTTTCCTCTCTGATTCACTCTCAATGGTCTTGATTGCAACATCTTTGCCTTTCCATTTGGCTTTGCAAACAACCCCAAAAGCTCCTCTGCCCACCACCTGAAAACAAACAGATTAACAAAATAGTTCATTCTAGGTTTTAAGTTTGCACCTATATCTTCTGAAAGTTCATTCAAAGCATTAACTGAGTCATGTCAGATTCAGGGACATGGACCACTAAAACAAACATAACCTACCTCCTCAACTTCAATGTCCTCATAGTTTATTTCTTCAAATGGGTATCCAGGAGGTGTTTCAAGCATATCGGCGGATGGCAACGTTAGAGACATTACTAGCTAACGTCAGCTAGTAACTCACTGTAAAGAAAGCAAATTACAGGCAAAACGACACAGGTGTTATGTTAACGTCTAATCACAGTTAAATTCAGCACATGGATACGCAGACTTGATTCAAGACAATTATCAGTTATCACAATGATAGTACTGCATTGTGTCGTTGCGCACTAACATGGCTTAATAACATAAAAATTATATTTGCTGCTTAGAAAATAGCAGCACGGTGAGTTGCACAGTCTGCTGCGAGCTGTCAACCGAGGTAGAGCAGCATAGCATTAGCGTTCTGTCTGTACTGTATGATACAAACAACCAGCTGGCTAACCGAGTAGCTTAACTGGCAGGGCTAACTGTGGCTGCCCTAGAAAACCTCACTGAAAGTCAATAGGGATCAAAATTAGCATTTGGCATACGTGAGGCTAAGTTACAGGCCTATAGCAACACTGCAGACCGCTGACGACCGCAGTTTAATATTATCATGCCACAGTCGCAAGTAAAAACAAGATACCTAAGGCCTAGGCTATATTAGCTAGCTAGCTTGCGTTAGCTGGCTGGCCTGGTTGCTAACGCTAGCTACCGGGACTTATTAGCTTAAACAATCCAACCCTTCGCAGTTGACTTGTCACCAGTGCCGGCTCTCTGGACATGGGGATATTTTCTACTATTCATGTACGGAAAACCGAAGAATAACGTCCATTTCTAAAAATATTCTTTCTCTATCCACTTGATAGCGAAACATAACTTTTTCATAACTCGTCTAGCTAGCTTGCTAGGAGTGTATTTTTATTCTTCGCAGGAGCAGCTCCATCAGGAAGTGTGTGCGCACTGCAATTCTGTCCCCTGCACACTAAAAGAGGAGCTCTCCTTCCAACCTCTTAAAAAAATTTTTTTTCTTTTTCTTTCTTTACATCGTCGATAGAACCATATTGTAGTCAACAGTATTGTAAACAAGTCAACACAACTTTAACTCGTTGATCCAGCTTTGTGAGCAGAACCAATGAGCAAACCAACCAATCAACTCTTTTCCTAATGTTATTTTTGAATAAATTATAAATCAATAATTATTCAGGTTTTCTGTACTTTTCTTTTCTTTCAATATTTTGAATTTGAACGAACTTTTTGCAGATTCTTGCATGTTCACTCAAACATTCACTGTAACAGTGGACTTGTTGCTCTTACTATACACTTCGCCACGGTTTGGAGGGAAATAGTGTACTTTTTACTCAGTTACATTTTACTGAAAATTATAATTACTCATTTCATTCATACATTTCCAATTAAGATTTTAGTACAAAACAAATGATCATGTTCTCAAATGTAATGTTTGTTATAAATTGAACTATCCAGCAGAATATAAGGTAGTTAAAGTAATTCTGTCTCAGACAGTTTCAATGGTGCTTGCATGATAGTACCCAATATTATAATACATGATGATATTACACTGATAAGGTACTGCCTAATGAGTGGGTTTTGAGTACATTCTGCTGAAAATTCTGTACTTTTAATGAAGTAAAATTTTGAATGGATGACTTTCATTAAAAGATCTACATACTTTCTCACTACTGCTAGATCATAATCCATTTGTTATATTTTGTTTTTGTACTGAAAGTTTCTGTTCATTTTGTGGTAACAGCCAGGTAAGTTTGTTTGTTTGTTTGATCTTCTTTGAGAGCTTAGACTGGCTCATCAATCATTGTATAATTGTAGCATGTCTCCGTGAGCCTCTGAACAACATGGGATGGACTACTAAACTTGAATTTTGTCACTTGACTTTAGGTTAAATACAACTGAGAGCACTTTTGAGTCTTTCTCTGTGGACTTCTAAGTTCAGAGGAAGTTCTGCTGACCTTTGATGTAACAATTTAGCCTCGCAAGCAAGACCCTCTTTGACCAGGCTGGTTACACTTGTTACTTGTAATGTCAAAATTACATTTGTGAGGAGGGATGTTATATAAACACAGCACTTCACGAATGCTAATTACATGCTCCACTCACAGGGAGTAATAAGCAAGTTCCCAGTGGAGGCTTTCCAAACCACTAGGCAAGCACAACTCATACTAATGAGCATGAACTAATTTGTTGTGATATTGAACAGAGGGTTGTTAATAGCAGGAGCCATCTCGCTCCCCTAAAATAATTATTCTAATCGCTCATTTCAAAGGTGATTAAAATGTTCTCACCTGGCAGTTTTTCTGGGACTGCCTGCACCGGCATATGGTTTGGGACCTGTGGTCAACAGGAAATTGCATGTTTGTTTACGCTCTCAGCTGCCTAAAATCTTTGAAGAGTCAGACCTGATGAACCACTCTCCTTCTGGACAGGTGACATGGACTGCTTGCAAAGGAGGCGTCCTTGCTGCATGTGGCATCTCTATGCAGCAACGTGACGAGAGTGATGAAGTTGAGTAATATCCTACAATACCAAAGTGACATTTACCAGCTGGGAATGGAATTTAATGTGATCTTAGATCTGAGAGGAAAAAGTAGAGTTGTCTTCAGGGTTGTACGATGCATTCAGGAGCTCCTGCTGCCATGGAAAGGGGAAGGACACAAAGAATCGTGAAAACCAGAGTGACAACTCACACTTTCAGTCTCTCCTAAAAGGCATAAAATTAAAACATCAGAAGGTGTAAATATAAATAGCACTGTTATTATTATCGCTATGATTATCATAGCCATTCCTGAGATCTCTCCCCCCATCTGTCTCCCGCCCATCCTGAGTCCAATTCTGTCTTAGGCTTCTTCCTGTTAAATGTGACTGTTTCTTCTATGCTGTTGCCAAGTGCTTGCTCATGGAGGGAGCTGTTGGGTTTTTCTCTATAATATTTTAAGGACTTGACCTTACTCTGTAAAGTAATTGAATTGAATTCAATAGAAGTCATTATCAATGTCATTTAAGTGTCAAAATTTTACACAGTGTGTGTGTCATATCCTACATCTTCAGAAGTTCATATTTTCGCCTCACCTGGCCTCATCCCCAAGGTGATGAAAAATCCCTGTTCACTTTTCTCTTTAGTGAAATGTACCATACAAAATCTAGGTGTCACTGTTGATGAGGAATTGAAGGAGTTGAGTCTCATGTTAAGGTGGAGATGATTATTCACACTTTTATTTCATCCTTTTCTGCAGCAGTGTGGTCTGCTGCCTCAAAACTTTAGACAAGGAGTTGACTCTCACAATCTTGATTTTCTTTCATTGGCTTTACATTGATTTCAGAATCCAATTTAATATTTGTGTGATCACGCTTCATGGTCAGGTACCTGCCATTATTAGAGAACTACTGCAGCCATAAATCACCAGTGGGCCTAAAAGCCCTTCTGATGAAGGTTTGTTGGTTGTTCCTTGTTGTAGAGTTTGCTTTCAAGGTTATGGTTCCTAAATTTTGGACCTATATACACTTGCCATTGTGTTGTTTTTATTTATTGTATTTTCTAATACAAATTTTCTACAGTTCTCACATCTGTATTACGCTCTGTTGCTTCAGTTTTTTGTTTCGCTGTGAAGCCTATTGTAGTGTCTGCTTTAGACTGTAGATCATGGTGCTCTGATGCTTCATACACAGTAGCAAACAATCTGTTATGTGTTCTCATCACCACAGGGTGTTGCTGTTGTTCTTCCGACATCAGGCCTCACTTTCAGGGGAGCCTGATAGTGATCAGTCACAGTTCCCTCTTTTTCTTCACTTATATAAAGCCAGTATATTTCATTTGTCTGTGTGCTACTATGCACAGAAATGTCTCACCATTAGAATGCATTCATTTATATTCTTAAGTCAGCATCAGCACTCTCCTACAAGGGAAATAATACATTTCCTCCACTAAGTTGTATGATTGATTATGGTTCACATGTGCAGCTGATGAACATTTGTCTTGTTTTTATGGCTTTTAAGTGCCACAAGCTCTCCAGGTTGGCGTTATGGATATCTCTGTCCCCGATAAGCGTTACATTGTTTAATTAGAGTGGAGGGGAAAAAGACCACTGTTTGCAAATATTCAGCCGAATCATTTTCTATAAGTGGAGCAATTCCCACTGCTGCAACCCCCTAACAAGAAAACACTGTGGACGCTGGGGACTGCTGCAAAGTCATTTTGCAACATCATTTAAATTTTATCTAAATGCTGCGTTCACTTACGCTGAATTTCTCTGACAGATGAAATACATCACCTGGAAAATCCAATAGGCTAATTAGTATTAGTCTGAGTAACTGTTTATGTAGTAGAGTCACAGTGTGAATCAAAGAGCTACACCTGAAAGAGTGGCTTAAATCCTGTAGAAAGCTCTGTAAAGACTGCAGCAGTGGGACTGTTACAGCCGAGGCATGTTCAAAGCCCAGGTAGAAATGAATGCATTATTTGCCTTCTCTCTGTTCTGACTTGAAGAGCTGATTTGAATCTGATTATTATTTAGAGTGTAAGTTGGTGTGGGGGACAAGACACCTGCCCAGCAGATTAGCCTCTGACAGCTCTGGCGCTTAATACATTTTCGTCATGTTTAATAAAGTAAAAATATTGCTGTCAGCTGCCCTCCACTTTCCTTACTTTCTACTATGGAATTTGCTTTTATTAAAAAAAAGAGCTAAATGTCTTCAGGCAAATTACACTCATTTCTGATGTCACAGGTGTTGAAGTAATACTTCTTCTTCTTCTTTTTTTTTTTTTTTTTCAGAAAGCAATACTGCACTAAAGCTCTTTGACAAGTTTATCCCCCACAGAGATTATGGAGACATTTTATGTGTTTGTATTTGTATGCGTATGTGTCTGTGTGTGTGTGTTTTGTAGCATCAGAGGCTTACTTCAGTTGAGTTTAACTGACATTATAAGAATGGAGACATTATATCGAACACCTACAAATGTCAGGGATGACACAATAATGTCTAAGACCTATTTAAGAGAATACAGATGCGTGACTCCAGATGACGAGGCAAATTAATTCAGATTTATCATCAATAAAATCCCAAAGCAAATGTTCATCATGTAGAGATGGAGGATAAATTAAAGGAAAAGAAACCAAAGTGTGTTAAAAATGTTATGCTCATAAACCTTCAGAACATCTTCATTTTCAGTGCTCCTTGTAATAAATTCTCCAACTGTGCTGAACTCAACTGGAGGGATGAACATTCCCTCATTAGTTGTTTTGCTGTTGGTGGTGAGGAACACTGTCTAACACACCACCACAAAATCTCACAAAGGTGTTTAACCACCTAGAGAACCCCTAAACCCGCCCCCCCTATAAACCTCCCCAAGGACCTCTTAAAAAAGCATTACAACCTCCAAAAGACACCTAGAACCTCATAATTTTTAGAAAAGAACACTAGAACCTCATCATTGACCTCTGGAACCGCCTGACGGGCCTTAAGAATGCTCTCAGGACCCTTATAACCTGCTTAAGATCTTCTAAAGATTTACTGGTGAATGAAATGAAAGTAAAACTCAACACACAGTGTGTCAGTAAGCCTCAAGGCAGGTCATCTGTCACATATCTGTATATTTTTTAAATTATACAAACTGTAAGAGGACATAGCGTGGCCTGCACTTATTTACTGCATGCAGTAAATAAGTGCAGAAAATGTTGGTAGAAAACACACTGAATATTTAACTCTCTCCTGTTTTTGTTCAAATTTCAAATAAAAAATGACAGTTGGGTTCAAACCCAGGACAAACCTGACAAACTGACAAACTTATTTTCTAAGATCTGAAATCTGAAATTTATCAAATGTTTTTTTTTCCAAGACCCTCAAGCTATAAGAAGTCAAAACAACTCAACACTACAGAATTAGAGAAGTTGTTGTCAATATTTTTTGATTAACCAAGAAAAATAAATCGGCTGTGCAATGTCAAAGCTGTGGCTTGTACTGATAAACCCACAGGGGCTCTGTCACCAACTCTGAGGTTCCACTTAGCTCTACAGAGTTTTTTAGTGTATTTCAGCTCATTGTTTTGGTTTTATGGTCCACATCTATGGCCAGCTTTACTGTTTTGGTTCAGTCTTCTCTCACCAGCCTGTGAAAGGGCAAAAAAAAAAAAAAAAAATGGTATTCTACCTGCTTAGTACCAAGTACATATGTCATATCATAGTACATATCATATAAACTCTAGACAGTGTCCAGACCTAATTGTCCAGACATTGTTGCCCTTTCACACATGTAGCATGCAACAGGAGATTGTCTTTAAATGGACTTACCTGGTCCAGTTATGCATTTTGTTGGCATCTAAGTGAAAATGATCCTTCTTCTTCACCCTGACCATCTAGGAAAATACTTGTCGATATCAGCTTGAATGTCTAGCATTCAGCTTTACGTGTCAGAAGCCGTCTGAAAAATGGGAAGTCTTTGAGTATAACCAGTATGCACCAAATCTTTCTTGAAAAGCTTTTTTGTTTTCCTCTCGTGTTTTTTTTTTTTTTTTTTTGCATTTAGGCCAGTGCACCAGTATGTGTGTTTTCCAGGGGAATCAATCATATTTAAACAAATTGCATGGTGGATAGTATCAAGAGTTGTAGATTAGTTCTCTCAAAGAGCTCCCGTGGGATCCATCTCAGTAAACACTACATTTCATCCGGAGCCACCAGCTTGACAGGCCTGTCTGCGGATTTGTTTTGGCTTTGGAGTATATGATTATGGAAACAAATCACTGGCACACAGTGGTTCAAAGCTGAAGTGGTTTTACACTCATTTAAAAGCTCAGTGTTTTTATTGGAAACATAAGAGGTTATCACAAGGCTCGTATAGCCTGTGACATCATTGCGAAGAATATCTGGTAGCCAAGTCTTGAAATCAAATTATTACTGCTGCCACAGAGTTCCTGATAAAGACTCATTTATCAAACCTATTTTACCTGGCTGTGTCCTCGACAGTGCATCCAAAAGGCCGTGTTGAAAGATAACATTTTTCCTGTTTTTTTTTTTTTTTCCAGACTTGTCACATTCAGCTGCTTTCCACATCGGGGCCAAGTTAATACAACCAGTTATTCCTGCCATCTTGTCCCTTAGTGCTCTGACCACTCACCCGGTCGAGAGTCTGTGATAAACACAAAGCCTCTTGCCAAGGAAGCAGCCAGTGCAGCAGCACATGGGCGCCGTGCATCAAAATGGCCAGAGGAGTGGGATGAGGTAATGTCCGTACCCTTGAGCAGGCGGACAGTATCAAGGCGAGAACAGTGTGTGGCAGTATCCAGAGGGGGGGTCAGACAGGGATCAAGGGCGTTCTTGTTATTTGTGATTATTCCTCCTAGTATCTGCAGGACTGCTTTTGGAGGTGATAAGAAACAGCAAGGAAAAAGTAAGACCGATTTTTAGAGCCGCTCCCTCTCAACTCAGAAGCCCCATAAGAAATCGTTACAGTGCAAGGAACTAATTTCTTTTCAGTGCCATTGGGTCAGATGTACAACTTCTCAGGGATTTAGGTGGATTATGGCCACCCCTTAGCACCTTCTCTCTGCCTGATCACAGACTTTCACTCTGGCATCTGTGCAGTGTTTCACTCAGCAGCTCGGAGCACCAGGGAACATTTATGTGACAAGTATAGGAAGTTCAACATGCAGCAGTTACACTGATACCTGACTTATTTCTGGCATACAGGGCTCAGTAAGTAAAAGTTCCATTTTATGCATAGAAAATGTTAGGTAACTGACATTTTCTATGCATAAAATGGATAGAAAATGTCAACTCTTAAGGTACATCTTGACTGACATGGCACACAACACAATGTCAGTGCAAGAAATCAGTCAAAGCTTTCAACTTACAACTTAAACCAGTTCACCTTTGTATTCTGGGTTAGTTTTGGGTGAATTAGCCAGCTATGTTTTTTTCACAGCTGCAGTGACAAAAGTTTCCTCTTCTTAGCAACAGTTTCATAAGCTTTTTTTTTTTTTTCCTGATGCTACTCCAACACACATCTCACCTGAATCAGGCTGTTCATACAGTTCATTTTCCTCCTCAATATTTTTAAATCTGCCAGATTTCAACAGCTACAGCGAGAATGTGGAAAATGTTGTCTAGTTAGGTTCGGTTAATTCAGCCAGACTGTCCTTGATGCACTAATCTGTCTGAAAGTAGTTGTAAAAGAGTGTTTGAAAACGTTGTTGGTTTAAATTATATTATCTTATTAAACACTGTTGACATTTTTTTTTTTTTTTTTGCAAAGATTGGCTGTATACTGCAAGAACAGTTCAGTTATATATTAACACGAAACACTTTATTTGCATCATTTCTCTCAACTTCCAAAATAACCATTACCATCTAATTTGCTGATGTGAGTTCAAATGAAATGTGAGGTTACACTGCCCAGCCGTCAGAGTGACTGAGGGTTTGGAGTGTTTCCAGTGCTCTGTGGCCTAGCATTTATCTCCACATGACTCCTTTTCAGCTGAGGAGACTTGTGGCAGCTGCTTATTTTGCCCCTACCTTGGCATTGCTGATGAACTGTGACAGCTGATGTCTGAACAACCAGTCAAAGAAACTGCCTGTAATGAGGAGTCTGCTGCTTGAGAGACAGATGCCATCATATTTCAGATAAAGTTATTCCCCCGCTCTGCCGAGGCCATACCGGTTCTGGCAGGCTCAGAGTGCCGGTGGCTGTCACGTGGTGGGTTATTCTGAGATCACTTTCTGTTTGTTTTCTGAGTGTGTATGCGTGTCTATGTGAGTTCTTTTTTTTGGGGGGGGGGGGGGGGGGGGGGGGGGTGTGAAAATGTGGCTCTGTGCATATAGTTCCATCAGAAATGCAAAACCTGGCCTCCACTCTCCCTTTGCTTGCCAGCTGCGTGTGGATGAAACAGGCCAAAGCGAGATTCAAAGCCAGACTGTGCTGTTTCAGACAACAATAGGAATATGTCTTGGCTGGAGTTGTTCTTGGAGTCCTAATTGAAAAGCTACATTTCCCACTGGTTTAAAGGTGATTCAGCTATATTGAATCTAGTATGACTAACATTTTTAATTAGTACATCCTTAATATATCTAGCTGTATAAAACTCACTAATAAGCAACTTTACTGTGATTGGAGACTTTCTCTATTCTCATGCCAGGTTTATATTTTCATGCATTGAAATTTAAGTACACCCCCCCAGTAGTATTACATTTAGATAAATGTGTTTCAAGTTTTCAGTTGCTGATCCAAATAAACAGGAGGCTTCTGCACCACACTGTACAATAGGCCCCTCATTGGAAAGTTACTAATCAAAGGAGCATGTTTTAGTTTCTTAAAGGAGCATCTCAGTGATTTGGTACTGCTCTTCCTTAAGTTGGGGTATTCACAAGAGACAAATTTAAAAAAAACCCCGAAAGAAATAGTTAGCAGTGTCTTTAAAACTCTGTGCCCTCAGGCTGTAACTTAACCCAGGCTTTGTGCTAAGAATGTGTGGTAATCAAGCCAAGGTAAAGCGAAGTGATCTTTCAAGACTGAAGTATGTATGAAAAATGTATAAATCACATAAGCAGGTGTGTTTTGAGTGGCTGTAGTTACAGGGAGGAGTTAGTTCCCTCCAGACAGGTGAGCCAAAGAGTGCATACACCCTGTTGCTGTTCATCGTTCAAGGATGACTCTCTGGATATGATCTCAAAGGCAGCCAGAATCAGCTGTTGTTGTGCATTAAGTGGTGCGTGTGCGTCTTCTTGTGTGCTTGTTGTGAATGGCTCTGTTTACCATCATTCTTTCTATCCATTTTAATTTTAAAAAGTCACATTGTATATCCCCAGTGTTTGCAATGTGCTTTATAAATAAAGTATAGAGAAATGAAATCCGGCATCTCCAAGCCATAAACCAGTTTAACATGTACTCCACTGCTGCCCCTTCTGATGATCACAGCAGTCTATTCTGTACAGTTCAATGTTTAAAAACCACCTTTTCTTTCACAGAAAGGAGTCAAAGGTAATCTTCATACTTCCAGTGTCTAATGCTGTGCGTGTGTGTGTGTGTGCGTGTGCGAACATGACGGGAGTCATCCCTTCTTGTGTGGTGTTGAGCTGAAATGTTAGGTCAGGTCCACTTAGAGGCAAAGTTATAGTGACGTTTGAAATTAATAAAGGAAATTGAGATTCATTTATACATGCCGGCCTCAGCAGGCACATCAGCAAAACTGTCAAACAGAGGTCACATATATCCACGCTTCCTATGGAGGAGGCCCGATGCCAAGTAGAAAATTGCTTATTTTCCAGCCCCAACAGGATGTAGTCTTCTCTGTGGCCAGCAGCAGACATCTATTGCTATGTAAAAGCAATAGATCACAGCTTCTAACAACTACATTTTCCCATTAAAATTGTATACACAGAATGTAGTTATAGCCCATTACCTATATCACAGAAAATAACATTTGTAACTGTATCAGTTGTGTTTTTACTGATATCAATTTTTTTTTGATATCAAAGTTTCAGTGGCCCATGTGTAAATTATCATCTAAACAATATACTATAGCTTTTGCTGTCGATTCACTGGTTGTTTGTTTTCTCTTCGTAATTGGGTTTAGCTCATTCCTGTCACAACTATGGGGAGCAAGGACTAGGACCCAAACGCAAAAACCCTCAAGACAGGCAGAAAGGTGGAACTAAAAGTCTTTTAATAAACCAAAATTCACTGGCAAGGGAACAAAACTCAAACAACCAAAAATCATCCACTTGGGAGAAAAAAAAAACAAGGAACAAAACTAAACAAAAATACAAAAGTCCTTATTTGAAACAAAAGAAACCGAGGTAAGTCCATGAGGGGGAAAATGCAAGACACAGGAACATACTCAGGTAGGGAGACGGACATGGAAACAGGCATGGAAACAGACTTGGGCATGGAACACAGACGAACCGACAAGAACACAGGGAAAAGACGAGACTTAAATACACAAGGTAAGGGGCAACAGGTGAAACCAATTAGGGCGGGGCAGACAATCACAAAAGGAGGGAAACAAGACAAAGACAGGAAGTAGAACAAGACAAGATACACAAGGGCAGTGATTTCAAAATAAAACAGGAACTATAAACAAAACTTAAACTAAACAAGAGTTCAAAAGTCCACAAAAGAGTTTAGAACCTAAAAGGGTTCCCAAAAACAGCCCCATTAGGGGCTAGTCATGACAATTCCTATCTGGCCAAACATTCACAGCCCAGGTGTCCCTTTACCAGGGAAAGGCATTTCAGCTTATCCTAGGGGATCCTGGGGCATTCCCAGGCCAGATGAGATATATAATCTCTTCAGCATGTTCCAGGTCTAGACCAGGAGGTCTTAGGTGTCCAGGAGGCATCCTAATCAGATGCCTAAACTACCTCAACTGACACCTTTCGACGCAAAGGAGCAGAGGCTCTACTTCAAGCTCCCTCTGGATAGCTCCTTATGCTATCTCTAACGGTGAGCCCAGCCATCCTGAGGAGGCAACGCATTTCGGATGCTTTCATCTGCAATTGTATTCTTTCGGTTCTATACCCAGAGCTCATGACCATAGGTGAGGCTCGGAACATAGACTGACTAAATCGAAAGCTTTGCCTTGTGCCCCATCTCCCTCTTTATCAACAGCCTGGTGCAACACCTGCCTTACTGCTGATGCCGGTCTGATCTGCCTGTCAGTCTCCAGCTCCATCCTACCCTCACTCGTGAACACCTGAAGGGAGCAATCCATCGTTTTCCAGCAGAGAGACATGGTCTCAGACTTAGATGTGCTTCACGTTCAGCTGTAAACTGCCCCAGTGCATGCTGAAGGTCACGGTTTGATGAGGCCAACAGATCTACATCATCTACAAATAGCAGAGATGCAAACTTGAGGCCCTCAAAACCGGACATTCTCCTGCCCCCAGCTGTGCTTTGAAATCCTGCCCATGAAGGGCTCGACATAGCAGCTCGATGTAATTCATTTTCCTTGTATTGCTGCTTTTCTTATTTATATCTATTCAGTACAGTTTCTTTATGGTTACTCAAATCATTTAACCAAGCTATTCTTTTCCCATGGCCACATCTACAGTATACCAAACATAAGCTCTCTGTCAAACAACAGTGTAGATACACCTCATATGAATACAGTTATAGTGTTTAGTACGCACCTCTGATCCATTAGTTGTGTCCAAGACCTTACTTTTCACTGTACTAAATGAAGTTTAAAGCTGTAATACATTATAGGACCACATAACAGCCACTTCAGGAGGTAGTTGAATTGGCTTTTCAAAGGAGTGCTACCTTGAGAAACTATACTGCACTCGGAGTTGCAGTGCTACAGTCGGCCCCATCTGATTACACAGATTGAACATACAATTCCTCCATCCCAAGGCAATGTATATTTTATACACCATAGGAATAATAAAGGAAATCATGGTTTTTCCCTTTTGTATTTTCCCTCCAATTTTGGAGTCAGCGTTTTCATTCTCCTTTTTCATTTCCTGCATGTCTCGCCTTAGTATGAGAGATGAAATGAAAACTTTTGCCATACTTTTCCTGAATTCAGCGCAGCTTTAATTGAGTTTTTCATTTCATCAGATGCAATCACGTAACTGAAGCTGGTGGGCAACTTTAAATTGATCTGGAGGACAAAGCCTGGGGGATAGCACATATCAAAGACATTCTTGTTTTCATGAGCTGAATATGTTGCTCAGTAAAAGCAAAAAGTTGCGTTATTGTAACAATTAATCTACAGAGCACCTTATAAAATACAGCCTGGTTTGTGCTGAGAACATTACAGTGCTGACCTTTGTTCAAACATTTTTCCAGCAATGTTGCTTTCCACATCTCCAGCCTGACTTCATCCTCTCTGTCAAAACATTTGTCACAATCATCTCTATTTGAGACTGAATTGTCAGTATGTGAAGTGGAGCAATATGGCTCAGAGAGATTATTAGCCGGCTTTCACAAGTTCTGTCTCAATTTGTCTGTTCTTTGAAAATACTGCACATGTCATCTGAGCTGATGTTATCACAATTTCAACGACAGTAAAGGCTTTGTCGAGGTGATGTTAGGGGCTAACGTCACCTGATTTCTGGGGTGTTTCTACCCGTCGCACTGAGGCATGAAAGCCTTTTTCTCCAAGTTCCCTTTTTTTGAAACGGGAAAAGCAGATTTTTAATTTTGTCATTGAAAAGTATTTGTTTAATGACCTTGTTCCCATGACGAGCACAGGATAAAAACTAGAAAGTATGACAAAAAATGAGATCAAGATGTGAACACTGATATTGATCTCATGTCTGGTATTGACTACAAAGATGGAATCTTCACATTTAATACCAGAAATAGCATTAATACTATGGTTAGTTAAGACCAGAAGCAGGGGGGAGCAGCTAGCTTGGCTCTCTCAGTGTAAAAAAAAAACATGTTGAACAATCTCTATTCATACATACATGTATATATACATTTTCTCTCAAACCATACACAAACAGAAAGGTAGAAGTGACATCTATCTTGGCAAACATAAGGGCTGGCGACTGCCCACTATACTGGCAATCTATGCTGTAGTCTTAGACACTAGAAGTGCCGGGCTGCTAAATATACTGAGATAGTTCCAGCATGTATCTCTGTACAACCGTAAAATGCTTATTTTACATTTCTGTTTTACCGCCCCCCCGCCCCCAGCTTCCACTTTTCATGCTAAGCTAGACTAACCACTTCTCAGCTCCGCCTCCACAATAAATAATGCACTGACAATGAGATTGATATTGATCTTTTTTCATATTGCTCCTGGAAACAAAGCCAATAAAATTATAACTCAAAAATGTTGAACTATTCATTTAATATAAATGTAAAAACTGATGTTTCAACAAAAGGAAAGTCAACAGAACCACCAGAATTTAGTGATCTCTTGCTGACACAACATAATTTACCTTTATGTGCCTGCGACAGAGACTGAACCAGCGTACGAGCACCCTCCAACTCCACTGTGGGGCATAAGTATATTGTCCTGAACCAAAGCTTGGCCCACGGCACATGGTGTACCTATCAATCACCGGTCACTCAAAATTCAACACATTTGCACATAGTTAATTCACCAGTAGCTGGATCAAATTATTGTCGGCTGTGTGTGCGTTCGCAGGGTGCAGCAGGCGGTCAGAACCCTCTCAGGCTGCATGTGTTTTTATAGACTCCTTCGCTGTCATCTGGCCAGAGACACACAACAGAGTTCAGGGGTGTGGGTGTGCACAGGAAATATTTCCTCTAATTATTCCCGGGCTTGTGTCGAGGAACGGAGAGCACATAAATCAGTGTTTGGCAATTTCCTGAATGCCACATATGTATAAACTGAAGTGCAGTCACCTCGCCGCCTGTGTTTTCTCCTTGCCTGAAATGATTTCCGTTCGTCTTTTACAATGACAGGGTCTCAGCAGGCCTTCTGTCGCCAGGGCTGAGAACAGAACTTAGCATATCATGTCGGCGTGTGCATTTACTTGATAACGTGATCATGAGTGCAGATGTATGGCCAAACAAAGTGCTTATCTCTCTGTGAAACACACCCTACCCACAGACAGTCATATCTCTGCTGTGTCTGACTGTAATAAATATCGTATCACTGGAAAAGAATTGTGATTCCTTCGCTGATAGACAATAGCGAGAGATCTCCCACTGCTGCTTTAGCACCCTGCAAACCTGAGCGAAGACTTTGAACCTCAGATTCAGTTCATTTATCTCACAGCTTCACACTGTGAGTGTATTACCTGCAGGTTCAACTAAATCAGCCTCTTTTTGTGTCATCGGATTGTGTTTAACTATGTGGTCCCACATGGAGAAATACACAACAAACAGCGGCTGACTCCAAGGGAACTGATTGTCACCGTCACTGAGGACGCTCATGCTAAATATGTAATATGTATGTAATGTTTAGGTGATGACAGCTTGTGCCCACAAAATAACATATGCTGCTATTTTGAGTTTCAAAACTGATAACTGATATTCTGCGGAAAGCTAACACCCCTGACCTGCTTTTGAAAAGGAAAGGATGCGTTAGCAGAAGGTGAGATGAGCCAGGAGGCGAGATAAAATCAAAGCAACAAAGCAAAAATTGCTTTTTTTTGTGGCCAAGACTGAAACTCAAACGCAGGATTAGATAAAATAACTGAGAGCACCGCTGTTTAAATACTTGTCAAAAAAAAAGTTAATCCATCCTTTGTTTTGCCTTTCAGCTGCCACAAACGGCACCAAGAAAGGAGACAGAGCAACTTTCTTTGCAATGTTTCACAGTGTGAAGAGACTTTTTTTTTTTTTTTAATTATGCAGCTCTGAGGCAGCTGAAAGCAGAGAGGAGAAGGAGATGGAGGCAGAGTGTCCTGGTACCGCTGCTGTGATACCAGGACATGACCTCAGATTCACTCGGAGAAGCCCTAATATGCGACCTGAATACAATGTCATGCTCAAAATTCATTTTCATTTTAATGAAAATGTCCATGAGTGACAGCTCTGAGGGAACCTCCACATTTTAGGGTAATCCTCTGGTCGTACTGTACAGCAAAATCGAGAGCGAGGATCTGGTTTTGCTCATAAGTGATGAGTGAAAAAAATCCACATGAATCAAATCCTCATGAATAATATGATATTTAGTCCTTATCGCTTCCTGATGTCAGTGACACTGAGTTATTTAAAGATGGATGATGTTTTATGAGGATGAAGAACTTCTATAAAAGGTGACTTATTAGAAATTGATACCCAAATGATTGATTTTCTGCTAATACACCCACAGCTTATTTTGGCCCCTGGGCCCCACAGCAGCTTAAACAGCATCTGCAACAAATCTGAAAGAGTAAAATTTAAGAAACTAGAAGCAAAAATTCTTTTTAGTTTTTTTTTTTTAAATTTCCTTCAGATACCAGAAGAACTAAACAGCGCTGATGGTGGTGAAGGCTGCTGCAGTCGGAGCAGATAAGTCCTCACTCTCCCATCAGTAATGATGATGATGGTGTACACAGAACGCAGGCTGGTAATTAAGGAACAGTGTCTGGGTCACGCCAGACCGTGGCAGTGTGCTGCACTGAACTGAGCATCATTAACAACCCACTCATTCCCTGTTTAAACCGAATGGAGACAGAGAGTCGCAGGCATCTGTGGTAATTAGGCAATTTCTAATACATATTAGAAATTAATTGCCATTTGATATGTAAGGGTACAGTGTTAAGGAGGAGGGTGGTTCCCGTGATGCCTCCAGTTTTATCGGCATTGATTACCACAGTGATTTAGCTGATGGAGATGGCTCAACCCCCGTCTCCATGGCTTTTTATAGATCGTGTTTTGCCATTTTGGTTTTCCAGCTCTGAAAAGCTCAGTGTGGATGATATTTCATGTGAACTTTGATGTCGAAATCCAGATACAATCATCTTACAATCTTAGCGATGTATTTGTTATGGTCGCTGACATCTTGAGCTGTGGTGCCGAAGTTGCCTCAAGGCCTTTTCTGTGTTTGGCTTTTCTATCCAAACTACTGCATATGCCCAAGTATGTGTTCCAGGAAATGTGTGATGTGTTAATTTTATCTTCTTGTCAATGCCTTTTACGAGCCTGCGTGATTCATCTTGCACCTGCTGTCCAACTGCTTCATTTTCACACTTTTCTCAGATGCTCGCTGGTGCCATAGATGGCCACCGAAGTTTGAGAAAAACAGCAATAAGAACAGAAACTTCCCTATTTTTATTTATTTATTTATTTATTTTGGAGAAAGATAACATTCTCAAAAAGTAGAGCCTGAGTAGGCAGATATGTGCTTTTTTTTTTTTCCCTCACTGGTGGTCGGTCATGAGAGGCCTCGAACCGCCGAAATCCAGCTCATCCCGATACGAAGAACTCATTTGAAGAGACATGTTGTTCAGGCCCTGCTGTGTTTAAGTGTTCCCTCTAAGCCCTTTGACACAACCATCTAGCTGAGAGCTGGTCGACTTCTACTTCTAATGCTGTCTCACTCCACAGCACTGCAGAAAGAGAGAGCTAGCGTCGAAGATATGAGACACAGAGGAGAGGAGAAATATTTAGTCTCGGCTTGCTAGTTCGCCCAATGGGGATCAAGCAAGGCAATTTTGGAGTAAATAATACCATTTCCTCCCTCCAGGCAATCAAAACACTATCTCTGTGAAAAATAACATGGGCACACACCAGATGATTGCCCACTTTTTTCTGTTAGAAACTTGGGTGGTAGTGGCAGACTCTGACAAAGTTTCTTCCTCTATTCATTTTCTTGCCAACAACTATAGAGAACTTGTTTTTAGATGGGAAGCTCAAAGGGACCACCTCAGTGCTGTGTACCTGTCTGAGAGAGAGAGAGAGAGAGAGGGAGAGAGGGGGTGTGTTGGACTTACATTCATCATGAGGACAGTGACGTGACAAATGAATGCTAATGCTGCTCAGCAGTGGTTTAATAATGTGTTGTTGTTTTTTTACACAGCAATAGCACGTTGAGCATATGTGATTTTTGGCTTGTTCTGGATTTCTGCTGCAAATCAAACAAACAAGCAAACACAAAAACAAAGCTTTAAACACACTTTGCAGGTAGATTTGAAAACATACAATAAATTGTTACCGTTCACAGTAAATTATATCGGCGTTCAATATAAAAGAAATACCGAGCTCCATCTTGAGAACATGCATCAGGGGCAGTGGTGGCCTAAGGGCTAGAGAAGCCAGCTTCTGGTGGGTGACTGGTGGGTTTCATCCCTGGGATATGCAGGATTAAAGGAAAAGCAGCACTTGTCCCTTCCTCATCAACACCACCTTGGTGCCCTGGAGCAAGGCCCCTAACCCCCATCTGCTCCTTGTGGATCTGTGCAACTGTGTGAACGGGACCACACAAAGCTGTAAATACAACATGGACATATTGACTTCATATATAAATGTGTTGTACTTTATGTTGTAGCAATTTATTTGCTATTTATAACAAATTTAGAGTCAATCCTGATGAATGTAAGTCTAATATTATCTCTCTTTGATCACTAACTTTGTCCGCTGTTTAGTCCTGAGCAGGTTTGTGTGTTGTAGGGTCATCAGAGCTCTTTGGCTGAAAATAGCTGCCTGCTGCTGGGGAAAAAGAGGTCCATGACAACTGAGCTGTGGGGTGTACAGCCGTAAAGGTGAGCTCTAGGAGGCGGAGAGGAACTACAGAGTCAGCCGAGAATTTTCTGTGGGTTTATCACAGTGAACGGCATCTTTCACATCTGACCCACTGCTAATGTAAAAATATTGATTTAAAATTGTATCTCATGGATGAAATAATGTGACAAAACAAAGAGCCACGTAGGAGGTGAAACAAACAAAAATACAGATGGTGCGATACAATATTTACAGTGGTGCATGTGATGACATGGTGGGGACTGGAAGCAAAGGTTAAATGGGGTGTTACAGAAGCTAGAGCTAAGTATGTGTGTGATATGTGTTGGTGTTGTTATGTGTGAGGCTGGATTGTTTGGTGTAAGAAATATGGAATGTGTGTGGGAGAGAGGGAAGAGGAAATAATATTAAAGGTAACACAATAGACAGTATAGTGCAACAGCAGCTATACTGCAACAGTGTGGTTATTTTTATCATCATCAATGTTGTGCAATTAGGAAACACATCCAGAGATTTTTAAAAAATAAATAAAAATAATAAATAAATAAAGCTACAGTAATGTAACGTCAGACTGTTTCTGCTGCCAAAGCAGAGACGGAGAAAAGTACTTCATGTCTGATGAGGTCAGTCTGACTGAAATGTTCACTTATAATCATGGGGAATAATTAACACTGTGTGGATAATTTTTCTAATAAAGGACATCAAAGGGTTTAGTCTTTATTTCCAATTATCGTCACAAAGTCTCTCTTAATTCTGAGCCGCAGTGATGGAATAAGAGTAAAAGCATCAACGCTGCCAGGAATCCTGTCGGGATTAAAGAATCTTTGTGCAGTTAAAATGAAGCTGTAGTGGTTGTTGTTTAGTTATTTAGTGATAAATTCTCCCTCCGTTTGTTAGAAGCTGTTTTAAAAACCACAGTGGACACATGGAAAACTTCAGACAGCAAAACAATTGGACTCATCTGTAAAAAAAATATCTGTTGCTCTTTATTATTTGTCAGCTTAAAACTTTGTAAACTCTTTTGTCCCTGTCGGGATCCTGTGGGAATGATGGCTCAGTTTTTCAAGCAATCTGATTAGTCAGTAGTTGAACTGTTGGCAGGTTTTGATCTGTTCCTCTGAAATTAACCTGACCAAGTGTGCAGCATAAGTTACCATGGTGATATAACCTGGTAAGAAGTGCACCGCCATTGTAATCCTGACAGTAAACCTGAAATCCTGCTTCGTAGCACAGGCTTCAGGTCTCAGCAGCACAGAAAAACAAGCAAGGTGGGTCAGTGAAGACCATTTCACTTTCATTTTGGATGTCGTCCATTTCATTTTTTGTGCAGCAATTGTTTTTAACTGTGCTTAAGCCCGTAGAGAGGTGCTGTCCTATTTCAGATCTTGTGCCTCTTCCAACCCTGGACCACTCTCAGAGCCTTTGGGAGGGAGTCTGTCTGCTGTGGGGTGGCACGTTTAGTTCCTTGTTTTGTTTTGTTACCATCCCACGACAGGGTGGCTGGTATTGTTTTCACCTTTGGAGTGTGTGTGTGTGTGTGTTATCATGACAAAATGTGGTCCTGGAGATACCAACTGTAGTGGGAACGACCACAGAGGCAGTGTTGAGTACTTTGGCAGGTGATTTTAAGTCTGTCAACTTGCTGACAGTCTGGCGATGATGATGCCTCTGCTCGCTTCTCTCATGTTGTGTGTTCCATTGAACCGTACACGCTGATTTGGTGTTGCGGCTGGTTTTATCTCATCCCAAGACAGTCCCAGTCTCTTCTTTTGTTTTTGTTTTGTTTTGTCTTATGGGTTCACTCTACTGATTTGAGCATGTAAGTGCTGCCAGAGGCCAGACAGGGGCCCATTAACTGTGCCCCAGGACACCAGAGGCCAGCCATGAAGTGAATAGACAGATTATTACCCTTATCATCATCATCATCACTACTGCTCACATTACTGCTACTACTAATAGTAGTAGCAGTAATGTAAGAGTAATACAGTTGACAGTAAGAGTCAACAAACAATAATACCAACAAAAATGATAATTAGGGACGAGGACGTTGGGTCGTAGGTGTGTGTTTGAATGCATGTGTGAATTGCTAATGCATGTGTATGTTTCTATATAGGGTGAGAAACATCGGTAACCATAGCGCCCAACAACAATGATAAAAATAACAATATTATTATTAATATAATAATAATAAAACTAACAACAACAATATCAATATCGACGATATAACAAAAACAATAACGATGATAATGATGATGATAGTATCGTGTAGCAGATATTAATAATATGGGGATGGAGGGATTCACACTGTCTAAACGTGGTGCACTGGTTGGCAGGTCCAAATGGCATGAAAGTATCTGTTGTGTTGAGGATGTATTTTGGACAAATGTCTTGGATAGTTCTATTCTCATGTATTCATTCATTCTATACATCTCATAGTGGCTGATATTTGTTCTGCGTATGGTTTTATATTGAATTAATTGTAGGTTTGTATTTCTAATCATCACAAAGGTGTTTTTAGAGGCTTGTAACCAGTACAGTAACCATAAACCATATTTTAACTAGTTATTTCAGCTGGGGACTCATTGGCTTTGACTCACTCTGTGAGGAATATCTTAAAAAAACATATTTTGACTGACAGCAGGTCCCCCATCACCCACCCTACACATTTATATTGCATATGTGATGTTTGGGACCTGAGGGTAATGAAAGTGTGGAAATTGCAGGTGAGAACAGGTAAACATGGTAAAAACAGATAAAAAAAAAAAGATTTGCAGCACATACACACCACTTCCAGTCCAGTCCATACACATGTGTATTCATTTCCAAAATGGCAATCGAGTCCAGGCTGGATAAGAGGGGAAGCTGCATATGAGACGTCTCTTTGTTGAGAAACTGGGCGAGTCTTTGGTGAGACCTCAAATCCACAGGAGCGAACATACGGATCCCCAGCCTCTGCTGCCATTGTAAATAAGATTCAGGAGGAGGAGGCTGGTGCCCCATCTGCCCAGCCCACAGAATCACTATCTCCAGTACCTTAAGTGTGTGATGTTGTTGCATGTGTGTGTGTGTGTTTCTCTCCTACCTTGGCCTGCTATAAGTGTGTGTGTGTGTGTGAGTTATTGAAATTCCTGTACCGTTTTCATCATTCTGGGTTGCAGACAGCGGCAAAAAGAGGAAGCGCAGTAAGGTATGTGAACCCGGGAAGGGCAGAAAGACACAATATGGATATGTCAAGTGCAACAAACATGTTTACAGCACACACCCTGTCAAAGTCTGTCCATCATCTGGTGTGTAGGGCAGAATATATTTTGGGTTTTATTTTGTTGTGCCCAGTGTGGTTGTCATTTATATTAAAAAAAAAAGAAAAGAAAAGGAACTATGTAAATATCATTATATATGCTGTTCAGTGTTTTACATGAATTCTTATGGTTATATTGTTTTCAAAATGCAATAATGCTGTGGAACCACCGGAACTGCCAACATTGTGACAAAACAGGAAAAACACAGAGGGTTTAAGAATCTCATCTATTAATCTGATGTGACATTATTATGTTAAATATGGATCAGATTCTGGATTTAAGGTGCAGTATTCAAAAATTGGTGTTTACCAACTCCATTCTTCTAAGATGTGTTACCTCTTTTTCTGCCCATGTGTGGTAGTAAAGGGTGGTGCTTCATAACTGGAAGTTAAGAAATGCTACTAACTAACTATCTAACTAAATAAATAAATAAATACATAAATACATAAATAAAATAAGAGATTTGTTTTCGTTTTAGCGAGACAGAGAGAGTTTCATCCAAAGTTTGAGATCACTGCTCTAAGAAGTGGTGTCTAATTAAGGTGGAATAAGTAAATGTGAATGTAAAGAAGTGTGGCAGCCTGGAGGAAATATCAGCACCCAGGTTATCTGATGTTGCTTGTGCAGAGTGCATGCATCATCAGAGGGTGGAAGGACAATAAATGTATTCCAGTTAGATATTTGTGAGAAAGTTTTAATTGGATTAAATGTTTCTTGAAGTGAGATGAGGAGAGCACAGCAGAATGTTAATTTTACTTTGGGAGTTTGTGGCATGAATTCCCTTTTAGTTCTTCTGTTTTGTCTAATTGCTGCAGCTAGGAGTTCAATGAAAAGAGCAAATAGAGGGGGAGGCATCCTTGTCTGATTCCCCGGTGTACTGTGATGTAACACCATTTGTGGTGACAGTGGCTTTGGGTCAGGTGTGCAGTACCCTCATTCAGTGAATGGACGACTCTCCAAAACCAAATTTGTGTAAAGTGGTGAATAAGAAGGTCCAATTAACTTTATTGAATGTTTTCTCTGCATCAAGTGATGTGATAATTGTTCTAGTTTGGGTCTGCTGTGCAAAGCTAATGATGCTAAAAAGTCTGCTAATATAACTTGATCGTGACGAATTAAGACGGGAGAGACTCTTTCTAATCTGGTGGGTAAAGCTTTCACAAAAGTTAAAGCTTTAGTGATGATTTTCAGGTCACAAGTTCATAATCGAGAGAAGGAGGAGGGTACATGGATAGTAATGATGGGTCTTTTTTCAACAGGAGTTATATGGTGACTGTATCTTCAGCTGAAGGGTAAAAGAATAAGAAAAAGGAGACAGATAAATGACCTACAAATCTGACAAAATGTGCGTTCAAAGTGTGTTCAAATTCGAGACCAGTAATGGACTTGAGTCTCCAGCCTTCGACTATTTTCCAAGGTTTAGTCTTGTGTACTTTAAATATCATTCAAAGGATTATTTATGGTGGTAATTCATGAGTTTTACAAGACATTAGCGGAGCAGCTGGGACTTGAAAGAGAGAGAAACAAACACGGGCCACTTCATTGAAATTGGAACTTTCAACATAATTACATAGTGTTTTGACAGGAACGAGAGGAAGAGCGATAGCGCTCGTCGTTCCGCGGTGAGAGCGGGGAGCGAAGCTGCGGAGAGTGCCATGCTTCGTGCAGCTGGAGCAGATGCCGCTGTTGAGAACACAACAGGATCCGCGGGTGATCGGTGCAAGACTGATTAGACTTCCTCCATCTCCACCAAATGAATTCACAGTGATTGAGTACGAGGCGACAGCTCTCCTGTCCTTGTTACTGTCGCTCCTTATTGGCCTTCCTTGCACCCTCCAGTTCAAGTCTGGGAGGTTTCCACTGCAACTACTGAAGGGCGTCATTGCAGAGGAGAGAGAGAGCAGAAAGGCCCTGTCCTGATGTACAGTATAATCAGCCGCATCACTCACAATTGTATTATTATTGTAGTAAGCTAAACATTTCTCTTAAACCCCCCTCCCCCCCCGGTGCAGAATTTGAACATTTCTGATTAGCATTCCCTAACGTTGGCACAAAAAAAAAAAAAAAAAAAAAAAAAAAAAAGACAGTGGCACACAGCAATACATGCTGCTGTCTGACCCCAGGTCAGCTCAGCCCGTGCTGATCCCATTCATACTGTCATCCCATTCAGCTGTCACTGCCTTCAGTGATAAACCTGAGAATTACTCATAATTACATGGAATAAATTACCTGATAAAAGTTAAGTTTCATCCCTCACGTGTCAGAACTGTCTGAAAACCACTGCTTTTGCTTTTTGCTGTGTTTTTTTTTTTTTTTAATAGTTATATCAGTTTAGTCCCATTAAACACCAGTTCTGTCAAGACAGTTTGTTTCTGGTCAATATTCTGAGGTCAAAGTTCACCACAGCTTCAAAGAGACGTGCTAGATACGAAGCTTCTTCTTTCCATCATAGTATAAACCTAGATGGCATTACTGTCACATTGTGAGGTTTCATAAAAATGATTCCACACTACAGAGTTTCTTCACTTATTTCAGTTTTTGTAGCAGCCTTACCTACTGTCCACTGAACTGAACAGATACTGATTGGAATTTCTATCTTTCTTTCTTTTTTTTTTTTTCAAGCCAGACATGGGATATTTGAAATATCTGTGGAGGTCCTTGACAGTTTTTTTCTTTCTTTCAGCTCCTCTTTTCTTTTAATTTGAGGTATACACAAGTCTCTTAGGTCACCTTTGTGTTTTGTGAGATGTTGAAAAGGGAGGTGGGGAAGGGTGGAGGGGGGGGGGGGGGGCGAGGCGCTCAGTGAATAGCTGCTGGCAGCTTTTCATTCGAAACTATTTAATTCAAGGAGAGGTGAGTGAACTGCCCAGGAGAACAAGGGAAGACGCTGGAAATCCAGACAATACTGTAGAAAGCCAACATCACCGTGAAGACACAGTCAATCACTGGGGGAATCAGCAAATGAAGACAGGCTTGGAGTAATTTGATGGCAATAGCTGTACAAGATGTAGGCATCGGATTAATGAAACCCACTGAGGCCTATGGTTTTATTAAGTCTCGTAGCAGAGATGATAACAGTAATAATGAACTCGGACTCTTGCATTCTTCTTCACTTTCACAAATTTATATTTCCAGATTTCACAGAGGAAAATCAATTCTTTATTACATGACTGAACGGAGACCGTATAGAGGGCAGAAACCAGCTGAAGCACGACCATTTAGGGTGACCCAACATTTGTGCTTTTGAAGTGAGGACGCCCCCCCACACCCCCGCCTCCTTCTGTTGAATTCCACTGAGAGATAACATGGTGGGTGTGAATCAGAAACTCCCAGGATCTGCCAAAGTGCCCTCTCACCACTTATAATAAAAAGTGCCAGAATGAACTTTGGCAAGAAAAAGGAACCACCCCACTCTCTCTCCAACCCGAGGAGGCCGACGTTTCGTCACGGTAATAAAAATTAAGAGCAGGCCGTGAACTTCCTTTACGACCTCTTGGGGTTATCCTGGCTGTGAATCTCATGAACGGGACAAAAAGGACCAGATAAAGAGTTCCTGGCACAGAGACTAATGTTTTACTCAACAAAATGAAATATATTTCACAATGAAAAATCATCATGTAATTAAACACATAATGAGCCGCTCACTCTCTCTCTGCCACACACTCACACAGCCACCTGCATACCCCCCCCCCCCCCCCCCCCCACCATCTCTCACACACCCTGAGAGAGTCTCTTGTCAGAAACTATAAACGCGTTTTGGAAGTGATATAATTGGTGGAATCAGCTCTCCAACTATTCAGTAATCCAGTTAACACTATTCAGCAAATGTTTTTGTGAAACGGAAACTTTTGCCAGAAGGCAGAGGGACAGCTAGTGTGGAAAATTAGTTAGCCGTGTCCCAGTCACATGCAGGTCTCTGTGGTTCTCTGCTGTGCCACAGGGCTGTGCAGTGTGAGAGAAGGCTCACACTGCACTGGTGGTAATTGTTGATGAGGACATGATTTGCTTTGTTGAGGTGTGGTAGAGTCTGCCAATGATGGTGGAAACAGACAAAGCACTGAGCGCGGTGGACAGTCAGAGAGACAGCAAACCAGGGAGCATGGACCTGAGGCACAGGTAAAAACTCAGGAGCATTTGCTAAAGCAAGCACAAGCAACAAACTTCGTACCACAGAAGGCAGCTGAACATGTTACTACGATGAGTTGAGGAACGAAATGGGGAGGAGTGGAGTGAAGAGCCGGATATTTATGCAGAAGGTGTAGTTGAGGTGATTGGTAGCAGGTGTGCAGGTAAATTGGCGGGAGGAGGAAAGTAGGTCACCACGCCCAGGTCAGAACACACAAACACGCACACAGGACTACTGGGGACAAAAAAAGACACACAAAGGAGGTGAAGATCACCCTGGGAATGAGGGAGAGAACTGCTGAACTTCTGTGACGTGAACCCCTGGGAACTTGAAACTTTCCACTTCCTCTTCTGTAAATCCACAATGATTTCTTTTGTCTGAGTCACTCAGAGCCTTGAATCCTCTTTGACCCAGACCCTCAGTGGTCAGTTTGTTAAAAAGTCCACAACTGGTTTGATGTGAAGCACAAAATAACACAAAACTGGGCTGAACACATGCAGACACTATATATTTCTTGTGTGCTGTGTCACAGAGAGTATTTGGTTCTGCATACAGTTTACAGTGCTCATTCAAGGAAGGACAAAAAACATGAACAGAATACATGTGTAGGTTTTCAGAGAACAATCACTCCTCCACAGTTTGGTTACTGGACTTGAACAACTGTACTAGTTAACATTTTATGTCATCCATTCTCCAAACACAGTAATTAATTTGAAGAAACAAATCTTTCAAATATCTTTATCAACAGAGAAGCACAGACTACATCAGCGCTCTTTCAGATAACTCACACAGGATTTCTGATAAATCTTTCCGAGTCACTCGTCTAAGGAAACACATTTTCCGAAGAAAGTCGTTCGAGTATCTTTGTTGCGCAGATTCCATCTGTGAGCTTTCAGATGATGCAGTTACTCAGTGACCTTTTAGGTCCTGGGCTCGCACAGGTGTACTAGTCGGTCTCTGATGAGCTCGGACAGGTGCATTGAAATTAGATGTCATCTCTCATGTAGCTATGCACAGCCCAGCCGACATCTGCGAGAGAAGGATCTGCACCTTGACTTGTTGAATTACATTACTGAGAATTTCATTACCCTCTGAGGTTGACTTCTCATATGTGGAAAGTTCTCAGTAATCACCTCTCAAGTCAATGACGATAAGTCTCAAGTCTTCAGATGGATCAGAGGCTGGTTTCAAGTCAGGTGAGACAAGTCGGAGTCCCGTCCCAAGTCAGTGGAGATAAGTCTAGTTCACCTCTCACGTCAATCAGCTCAAATCTAAAGTCAACTGAGAGAAGTCCTGATCAAGTCTTAAGAAAGACAGATGAAAATGAAGGCCTCATGATGGCGCTAGATGAAAGGTTGGGGGTGATCACCAGAATCATTTGCAATTAATCTTTGGAGACCAGGAGTCAAATTCCGTGGTTATCTGTTCATCAGCTGTGGAGTTATAGATAACACATTTAAAAATGTCCTCACTCCAATGATAGCCATACAAGGACACACACACACGCATACATTCAAAGAAGCTCATGTAACTGCTCTGTGGGCTCACGAGCAGCATGCTAACACTTCAGTGTCTCTCATGGCTCATGCCCAGCGGTTTGTGTGAATAATTGGTGAATATTTCCTCCATGTCGGCTGCGAGCGAAACTCAAAGTGGTTTTTTTTGTTGCAAAGACAAGCATCAAAGCCCCGACTAGCAGCAGCAACACGAACCATTTGAAGTGAACCAAATTCCAGACAGGGATCCGGAGGATTTTCTGTTTGTTTGTTATTGAGTCTGAATGGGGAGGTTAACAACAAAGAGGGAGCGCAGAGGAGGAGTGGGAAAAAAGCTATTTGCCTCGTGTTATTTCATGATTCGCCTAGGCAATTACAAAAAGTCATTTAAATGCTAACAAGCTAGATGGGCAAAATGAAACAGGACTTAAAAGACTAAACCTCAAAATAATCCCTGTGATCAAACATGAGAAAGGACACACTTGAGTCACACTGAACAAAGAGGCACACACACACACACACAAAAAATTCAAATGACTGGAGACGTCTTCAGAGGTTTTTTGACACTGAGAGTGAAAAGTGTCTCAAAAAAACGATTGGGTTTGATGTAGCAACAGCCGTGAGTCCTGCTGAAATACCCGGGCAGAGCTCTGAAGCCCCGCCTACTCAGCCCATCACTGTCTGATTGGATGATGTCCCATTTATTGGTACTGGGAGGCTAATACATGCTGGCCAGTGCTGAGGTAACTCTGCATGTGATCACTTGACGTTCATTCATGTTCCACATTCAGCGCTCACATTACACGTAGTGTTTGTTACTTCTTTTTATTAGCTACTTACTCAGTGTTCTATACTAACAGGAAATAATGCAGCATGTGCATCAACAAGCCTCAATCAAACTGTGACATTCACTGCAAAGAGAATAATCCTCAGCATCACTTTTAAATCTTCTTGTCAGATGTCCGTTTGAGTATTGTGTATGACTAAGATTTGTTTTGTGTGTGCTCAATGATGTACTGGATTTGAACTAAGTAGAGCTAGATTTGTTTAAAAAAAACAACAACAAACAAACATTGAGAAACCTAATGTTTTTTTTTAATCCAGATTTTGATGTAATGTAAGATGCGTCGTACACAGTGCGCAATTTTTTTCCGACTACGAGCAGCTGCTGTCGGCTTTGTGCGCTACATCAGGACAAGCACACGCAAGGATGCTTTTTCATCTGAATGCTGGTTGTTTTCTGAATCCTTAAATTTTGTCAACACATTATATGCTCCACACATACTAAAGTTTTGGGACACACAGCTTATGTAACGAGGATAATTACAGGTTGAATTTCCCTCAGGTCTTTTCTCCTTGAATCCCTTTTTTTTTTTCTTAAAACATCAGCTAATATTACTCACCATAAATGATCATACGAGGTCAAATAAATCTTTAGCAGCACATCAGTGTATTAAATTAAATTGGAAATTTTATTCATCTGAATTCAATTTATAGTTTGTGAGGAAAAGGAATAATATTTAATATATATTGACACCTCCACACACACACACACACACACACACACAAAAAATGTGTTAGCGTGACAAAATCTGTTGCTCTTCAGCCTCTGCGTAACACTTTAAATGGCTAATATAACTTAAGACGACAGCGGACTGATGCTTTTGGGATTTATTGAGTATTTGCTTTGACAGCTGTTTCTCATTAAGTGTTTTGCACTGATTAATTGGGAAGCTGAATAAAAGGTGTTGCAGGGAATTGTGTTGTGAGGTGAACTAAGGTGTAAAGCAAGAGACATTTAATTAAATATTGAACAGTCTCAGATGGATGTCTATGTTGGTGACCCAAACTGCAAGCAATGCTAATTAAAATTTCTCTTCTGTCAGGGGACCTACTGCAGATCATCCCTCAGCTTGCTCACCTGCAAAATCCATTAATTCCAGCAGATAAACATTGGAGAGTCCCATTTAGAGGCTATGTAGAAGAACAGAGCCTTGCACTCTTTGTGCTGATGATTGGGGATTTTTTTTTTTTTTTACATGACTGGGCAATACCGTAAATTCTCAAACAAACAGAGGTGTTAAATTAGCTGTGCTAAATTCTGCATAATATACATTTCCACAGCACTTATTCCACCAGTGCAACAGAGTCATTCTCACAACTCCTCTGCCAAGTTTCTCTTTTTGACAGAAATACTGCTTTCATTTACTAATTCATTCCCATCTTCTGCTGTTTTCCCCTGGCTGTTAAGTAACTGTTTATGAATCTTAACACCCCCTGTGAATATTTCAAATGAATAGCCCTACAGGAAATGAAGGGATTGTGCAAGAGGTTTCCCACTTTTTTTTGGCGTGAGACTCCAACTTTTTTTTTTCAACCTCAGTTATTTAAAGTAATGTCTAAAGGATACTGTTTAGCCATGCTAGTCAATCTGTCGGTCTATCACCTTAATCAATTCACAGAGTGAAATAACTCAAGAACTACTTCATAGACTGCAATAAAATTCACTGGCATTCACGGTCTCCAGAGGATGAATCCTTCAGTGATCCCCATCACCTTTCCTTTAGTGCCAACATGAGGTTGAAATTTTTTATTTTTTTAGTAAAATATTTTGACAATTATTTGTTGCATTGCCAAGATGTTGTATACAGAAATCATATATGACTGTAATATCTTTGTTGATCAATATGAGGTCAAATTATTGTTAGTGACCAAACACCTGCAAATCTAGAGACAGCCTCAGGTATTTTATGTGTGTGGTTAATTAATTTTTACTTTATTTTTTTGCATCTTGGGAGCCAAACCTTTACTCATTTATACATCAAACAGTTATGGATCAACATTATCAATCGTTCTGAATGAATGTGAGTCTAATTTTCTCTCTCTGTTAGCTCTGTTTTTGGTCTCCAGCTCCTGAGGGAATTATCTGTCTCTTCAGCTGCTCCACTATGTTCACCAGCTACTTCCTACTGTGACTGAAATCTACGCTATTAGAGCATTGTTGCTGAACTAGTCAAGATGCAGCCAAGGAGCTAAACAATGAGCTGAAACTCAGTATGAACAGCGAGAACTCTCTGCAGGTTCATCTCTACGAGTGAGCTCTTTCACGTCGTCACGTTGTTTTCATGCTGTCATCTGACGTATTGTTATTATGAAAATATCGGTTACAGCACAACGTGTTGACACGCTGTTCATTTTAATTCACAGTGTCTGATGAGAAGGTTGAGCTTTCATGTGACACGGCAGCTTAAAGTCACGGGGTGCAGTCAGGAGCCGTAGACTGTGCATTTCATCTCATCTGTCACATCTAGCTTTGACGGCTACTTTGATTTCATGCAAATTAGAGCGGCGAATTCATTCTTACTCAAGTAACAACATGCAAAGGGAACGATAAGTTTTAAAGCACACAGCTACACAGGCAAAACTCCTCCACTGGAACTTGGTGAATGCAGTCCTTGTATTATTCAACTGCAAGTTAACACAGCTGTTGAAAGGAGCTGGCTGGAAGACCAGGAGAGATTGCATCATAGCTGAATAGATCAATCACTCAGCCAGCCTTTTTGATTCATACACTACGTGTGTGTGCACCTGTGCTGATTTTCATGTGAACACTCAGCCTCGGGAAGGTCAAGGTTAATGCAACACAATTGAGGCAATTTATTATTTAGCACATTTGTGGGATTTTTGATTGAAATGATGAAATTCACTTAGTATTTATAGTTTTTGAAGCTTTCCTGTGACAATTTTTAAATTTTTAAATGTGAAACATCTGCAGGAAGCACTCGCTTCCATTGGCAGCTTAACGGTGATTGAAAAAATTGTTAGGGGGAAGTTACAGGAATAAATTATTAAATGAAGACAGTTTTCACCTAAAATCACATCCAGCACTCGGACAGACTTTCCTGGGGATGTGTGCTGTCCCCACTGCTCCTCTCACTCTGCACTAATGACTGCACCTCAGGAGACCCGTCTGTTAAACTCACTGAAATTTGCAGACGACGCAAACGTCGCTGGCCTTGTATGAGATGGTGACGATTCTGCAAACAGCTGGCCCTCTGGTGCAGTCCCAACAACTTGAAGCTGAATGAGCTTGAAACTGTGGAGATGAAAGTGGACTTCACGAGGAACACCACCCCCACCAATGCCCCCCACCCCCCGCTCACCATACCTGACTGCTGTGGAATCCTTCAGGTTTCGTGGATCAACAAACTCCCAGAACCTGAAATGGATCTCCAATGTCAACTCAGTCATTAAGAAGGCCCGGCGGAGGATATACTTCCTGTGCCAGCTCAGTACCTGCCCCAGGAGCTGCTGATCCAGTTCCACACTGTGACCATCGAGTCTGTTCAGTGCTCATCCTTTACTGTCTGCTTTGACTCAGCCGCTAAACAAGACAAGTACAGACTACGAGATCACTGGTGCCGACCTGCACACCATCCAGAACTAATTTTAAACTCGCATTGTGCAATAATGTGTAGATCATCCATCAGCTGTTAAATATAAATTCAATGAGGCTGTATACACTGTTCAAAGACGTGTATACATGCCCACACATAACCACCTACTGTATGTAAATCAAGTAACTTATCACACTGCCCACTTAATATTTATTTCAGCTCTCCCGGCGCTCTCCCACACCTTTTACCACCTGCTTCCTTCTTTACAACTTCCTAAACTGGCTGACTTTTGCATAGACATGTATGTCTGATGTTCCACTGTTGCTATTTTTTCCCTACTGGCTTGTACATGACAGTCATATGATTCTGCTCATTTATCTTTGTTTGGCTTTGTTGTCCTTGTTTGTTTTTTTGCTGCATGTCCATGTGTGTCTCCCTGGACACCGTTCCTGGTACTGTGTACTGTGTGTAAATACACATTGAGAGCTGCTGGAAACCGGAGTCCAATTCCTTGTATGCACAAGCAAACTTGGCCAGTAAAGATGGTTCTGAAGGGAATGGAAGAAATAAAGGCCCGTCTGTCTTTGAATTAAGCCTATTTGAAATTCCTACAAGTTTTAATTATTTCATCTAAGTTTTTGAAAAATCAGCTTTTGTGTATTACACCACCCCTGAGCCTTGGGTGCTGTTGCTATGCCCCTTTGGAGTTGTAGTTAACTTCTCTCCCAACATTTTATGTACACAAGCTCCAAGATCCAAGTTGTAGAAATGCTCCAACTGTGAGTCACGTACATTTTTCCTGGAAAAAATGGATAGGATGAAGAGCTGGAATGAAGAGCCCCTGAAATAGCTCCTCCTACTTCGCACCTTTATCAGTCTTTCATTTGAAATCTTAAAAAAATGTTTGGGCTGTAATTACTTGTTGCATCTTCTTCTGACTTTCCAAAAACAAAAGAATACAGATGTGTTTCTACTGTCAAAAAAAAAAAAAGGAGCACTGTGTGTGCCAAAGCCTCCACCGGCAAGGTTATAAAGATGTCTGCTGAGACCTCAGACTATGAGAGTCTAGAGGAAGAAGTCTGGAATTTTTATTTTCGACTCTGCCGAGCCAAAGTGACAACCTGTGTCTAGCTGAAAAAATAATGAGCCAGAAATGCCGGCTCATCACTTTAGGAGCAGCATCTCTTTGCGATTAGACAGGAAAGGAGTCCGTCTCATCCACGCTCTGCATGCCCGAGTGCTGTTGTTTCTGGAGAACTGGGAAAGTAGCTCAATCATGGCCCACCCCTGGGAGAACGGTCAGGTACTTCACCTTATGAATGCGCGGCTGCAGCAGTCACTTGCCGCCTGAATGCGTCTGCAGAAACCTTGAACGGCATGCAGCTGTAGAAAAGGAATGATGACACAGTTCCCGTCATGGTTGGAAGTCAGTGGCTGTGACCCCTGGGTAATAACTTCCATTGTGGACCCTTTTCTTTTTTCCTGTGGCCTGTGTGTAAATACAGAGGAAGAGAATGAATGGAGGAAAAATAGCAATTATCAAGCAGGTTGCACCTGTGAGCGCTCTCGAGTTTCCTGGATGAGCACTCAGACTTATGTGGCAAGTAAACTGAATCAAATAAGATTTCTCGTTTTTTTTTTTTTTTTTTTTTGCCAGTAGCTAAAATATTTCTATTGGAACCGGAGGTGAATAAAATAGGCATGGTGAATAATCCTCTCCGAAAGGATTGCAGAAGAGTAAACCTGCCCGGCAGAAGCAAATTAAGATGTCAGCAGCCGTGTGTGGAAGTGGAAGTGCACGGTGTCTCATGAGCTCTGATGTTAGACTATTTTTGAAAGAAGCAGATGAGGAAGATGACCTCAGTCACCATCACAATTCCCTTATTAAATCAGACCCAATAACAGCAATACCAGTCCCATTAACGCCACACTGGCTTTTTACATGGATTCTTATCAGGCTTAACTACTTCAATTTACATCATGCTGTGTGTAGGAAGCTGTGTCATTTTTTTGCAGGGTTGATGCTGAAGTTAGAACCAAGTGACAGAAAAGGGTCTCTTTGCAGATTGGATGTGTTTCTCCAGGCTGTGCTTTCACTGCTTCTCTCAGATCCTAGTAACTGAGACCTGACCCAGAGTCAGAGAAGGTCCAGGTCCAAATTATGTTCAGTCCAATCAGGTTAGAGAACAGATACAATGAAAGATACATATTGCTGTATGTGTTTCATGAATACATTTCATGGGGCAGCATAGACATGCCAATACTAAATGCAAAGGTTTCATGGGGAGGTGTAGGTGAGTTTTTTTATGCTACATGTCCACCACCCTCAACTCCAACCTCATTTTTTCCACCTTGCTGCATAATGGATACACAGCCTCCTGCACTGGCCCAGATGTTAGCAGTGGATGTAAATCAGGGGACTCTCAAGGGGCCGCTATGACCTTGTGAGACAAGGGTCAAGTAACGGATGGAGACAGCCAAAGGCGTCAGTAGGCTACTTTTCGGTAGCCTAGCTAACTTCTCTACCTGTGCAAAAAAATATCAGCTACACACAGTAAACATTCTTGCAGATTAGCCTACCCCTGTTGGGCTGGATCATGTGGTGTGTGCCAGTCATTACATGTCATTACACTGGCACCAACCCAGCACTGATGGTTGAGTCAATAATCAATCAAAGTCATTGCTGAGAATTGCCTATCATAATAATTTAGTATACCCACAATATAAAAACATCTGGCTGTTTAACAGCTCCGTTTCAGATTCACACTCTCCTTGATTTCTAAAATTTGTCTTGGTTTGCTTTTGGTTTTTTGGGGTTTTTTTTTTTTTTTACCTAATACATAATGTGTTCAGAGACCCCTCTGAAATTTCATAGCACAAGTGAACCATAACTCAGGTGCAGTTCAAACTTTCAATACATTACCATGCAAATATAAAACAAGACAATAACTGCTGATTTTGATTGTGTACTAAAAGGAATAAAAACTAATATGAACACATTCAGCAATCTGCCACAATACTTAATGCTCTTGATAATAGTTGTGATTCAAGCAGCTATAATTTATATTTTTATCATGATTTATCAACGGTAAAGGAGTCGCTTGCAGAGATGAACCGACAGATGAGAGCAGTATTGATCTTATCATCTCACAACATTTGCTCTATTCCAATATTACATTATACCATACTCAGTTTCTGAAATGTTCCCACATGTAAAACCCCACTCTGACCTAAAGATGAACTCTTATCTAACCACCCATTATCTTCTAATTCTACTTTTCACACTTCCGTCTCACCAGAAACTCAAACTTTTAAATATCACTCGGTAATAAGTTGAGAATCAGCATTGGACTATTCAAATCAAGTGTGACCCAGATTCCACTGTGCTGTATTTTACCTCCCTGCACAGCACAGTGCAGTATTAGATAATACTGTAGATAGCGAGGTGCATCCTTTTTAGGTTTGCTCTTAGATGTAGCTTAAAAGCCCCTCTGGTACTTTATCACAACTGCACAAATATATTTGTTTCTCCGCTTTTATCTTTTGTTTATACTGTTGTGTTGCTATCATTTGGCTTCTGTGTTATCACTAAACTACATCCGCACAGGACATGGTTTTGCCTGGCCAGGGAGCTTATTAATTCAGTGGACGTCTAATGCATCGCTGGGTAGGCAGAGCCTGTAGCGCCTGCTGACAGGGAGACTGAGTTTTCAGATTCTTGAGAGGAAAGACAGGCTGCCATTCAGGAGTCACCTCCTGTAAAACGGAGCGCCTTATGCAGAGAATAAGCCATCAACCACCGCAGGGCATCTCTCTGTGGAGGGCAGTTTTACCACTGTCAGGGTTTTTATATAAGCACTGTAACGTGCTCTGTAAAATGCAAAGCCTCTACAGAAGAGGTGTCAGGAAACACAAACAAGACTAACTCTGCTCTTTCATGCTAATGTTTTTACACATTAGCGCTGTATTGGGGCGATGATGGCAGCGTGATTTGGCATTCTCCTCTGCAGACGCAGGTTACGCGCCGCTGATGAGCGCTTGAAAAGAGACGTCAGTCAAACGTTTCAAAACAGCAATCTGTTGTCATCTCAGGCATTTTGTTTGCTTGTCAAGAAAGAACACTCCAGCTCGAGCTCGTGCAAATTTCAGTGATGACAGGGAAGTTTTTAACAGTCAAGTCAACGTCAGCGCGCCTGTTCTCAAATGACAGGAGAGGACAGGGATGTTTTGTTGGTGGAGAGTGATTGACTAACAGTCACATTTTGTATAAGGAGATAGAAAATGTCACAAGTGTAGAGCACTGCAGTGAAATGTAAAAAAACGTGCCTTCTAACCACAGCTGCTGTTCTGTGTAGATGTGTTTTCACTGCAGGATTTACCACCTGCTGGGACTCACAGAGTCACACCATATGCTGAAAAGAACCTGTTGAACTACTGGAGCTATCAAGCAGCAAATAGGAAACGTGTTGATTAGTAGACTGAAAATGAGGCTGTGCAGTTACTCCAAATGTTGTTGTCATGATTAATCAATTAATTGTTTGGTTGATAAAATGTTAAAAAAAAAAAAAAAAAAAAAAAAAAAAGCCTATCACTGTTTCCTAAAACCCATTTAACATTTTTCCATTCCATGTTTTCTCCAACCACCAGTTGAAAACCACCAAAATGTAGTTTACTATCACAAGAAACTGAAACTAGACAAAGTTAAAACATTCTGTTGAAATCTACACAAACTGCAACTACTAATCAATAATTTGAACAGATTTTAGTTGATTAATTTATTAATGAATCATTAATGAATGGATCAGGCCGCTCAGGAGCATGCAGACACAAAACACATATTATTGCCACCATTGTTTTGAACAACAACACAATAACAACCATGTCATAGTCATAGACAAGCGGCAACTCTGATCATCCTTCAGCCTATTACACTGAAAAACATCTATCCAGATGCCAAATCTACAAAAACAGTAACACCTCTGTTTATATTTAAAGTGCATTAAATAGACTGAGTTGTATCTGTACAGACCTGTGATCCATGCAAACCTCCGGCACACAATCACCTGTTTTTTTTATGGGATCTTGCAAATTTTTGTGGGGGACATGTCCTGCTGTGACAATGCACCTGTGGCAATTGTTGCACCAGTTGCTATTTCCAGCGAAATTAGCTCCTTTTCTTTCTTTTCATTGTTTTACCTCACTGTCCTTTGTGTTAATGTTGAAGCTGCATTCATCAAGATTTTGAAGATGAATCAAATAACGGTGAAATGTGAGAAGGGCCACTGAGTCCACAGAGTTCATGCAAAGCTTCTTCCAGCATATTGTATTGGTTTTAGTTCAGTCTCACTGCTCTCATCAACCACTCAGACTCTGATGAACTCACTGTACACGACCTGCCCAGCATGCAACAGCAGACACGCACACAGTTAGCGACTAGCCAGTGAACATAATAGAACATTTAGCAGGTAAAGAGACTGAGCATAATGGACATGGTAATATTGCTCCATATTCACTGGATGTAAACAGCTGATAGTTTGCTAACAGGTTAGCCATTTCACCTGTACAACAAGCATATGAGATGTGTAGCTTGCTGTGGAATGATTCACTGTCCTGCCAATCCTGAAAAAATGCTGATTTAAAGCTTCACATCCAAGGATCTTGTACTGCAGACAGCACATTTGGGATCTTTTACACCATTAATGGAACAGTTCATGTCAGATCAGAGCTGAGAAAACGTGCAGCTTTTTACTGTTTAGTCTGATAAATCATACATTTTCTTTTTGGGTGTTCTTGTGCCACAGCTGTTCTTCCTGTATTGTCTTGTTACATCTCACATGCATCTGTTCTGTATCTTTCACGCTACTATCTGTTCCCTTTATCTATCGTTTTAATCTGCCACAGTCAAACTGTGTATTCCAGTAGAAGAGAACCTGGCCTCATTGTGTCACACTGTCAAAAATAAATAAATAAAAAAAAGGTTTTGATACTAAATGAACTGAAAGTCATCCTGAAGTTGTGTTTTGCTGAGCTCTCATTTTAAAGGTGTTTAGATCTTCTGGGGCTGGTCCCCAGGTAGCAGAAGGAAATGTGTTTTGTTTGTTGCACTCATCAGTTAATATTCCCCTGAGAGTCTTTAGTGCATCACACGTTACTTAATTATTGCACACAGGCGATGAAATCATCTGAAAACAACTGGTACCAAGTATAGGGATCATTTATCACTTGACTTTGTATCGTTATTTTGTTTAGGATTCTAATGTTTGATCATTTATATCCAGCTGTAGTAAGTCAGATTCTAAAAGCCTGTTTTCCCAGCTGCCAGGAGTGTGAAATGCTTCTATTTGCATTTCATTGACAAAATTTGTGATTGAGGAGGAATGTGTGGACAGATCTGGATTTTCCACCGGCCTTTCTTACCTTCAGTGTGGCAGTGGCTCACATCGGAGGAGACAAACACAGTGACACATTTAAATCAGGTTTGGTTCTAGCTGGAGGGTCCAAATGGTAATCAATGAACAAAACAAACTAGTGTTTACACTGCCCTCTTGTCTGGACGAATCTTTCAACAGCACACTTCAGCAACAACCGATCAATTCATTTAGATTAATTAACTGCCCGAGCAGTTCTCAAAGTTAAGCTCCGTTTCTCTCTTTATTGAGATCTGCCTGTTATGACTGGTGTCCCTGTCAGACATCACATCCCAAAGGCCAAATTACAGAGTATGAGATTCTGTGGTAAGCACCTGAAAGTACTGTGTTAGCACTTAATCAAAGGTTTAATCATCTACTTATAAAGGTAAAGGTAAAGTAGGGCTTCAGCACTCGAGTCTGGTCTCGGTCTTGTCCCCCCCCATCCCCCCCATGCCCCCACCCCCGCATCTTGACTTTTAAGTCTCTGGTCTCAGCTGAATACTGCTTGTTTCTCTTTCCCTGTGTGTGCCGGTACATTGTAAGAAGTGTTGATTTCCACCATATTCAGCTGTGTCTGAATCAGTCCTCAAAAAATTTGTATGTGATTTTTTTTTTTTTTTGTGCCCACACACCACCTTTGATAGACAACTGTGGCAGCTAACATGATACATATTCCACTGAGTTTCATTTTCTGTGGAAAATTATGAGCATAACGTCCTGACACAACGTTCCATCAAAAGCCATCCGTCTGCTCCTTCATCAGCTGTCACTAATTCCCGAACTAAAACTCTGAGCGTGTGTCAAACACAGAGCCTTAGCAACATTCATTAAACAGGCTGGAACACACAGAGACAGTGTGAGCTGTCTGACCTTAAAACGGGCGTTTTATTCCTGCAGCTTCAGTACAAAACCATCCACAGCCTGACTGTGGCTCTTCACCAGATCTCCACAGCAAACAGCTAATTCTGCTCTCCTTCTTGAGATAATGAACATTTTCCACTTTCACAATTTGAACAGTTTTAGGCACTGGTATATAACAAGTGCACACGAGGAGCTCCTCCTAAGCTCTCATCCATTTTGGGTCATTTTCTGACCCCATGCCTGCACACACACACACACGTCACTGGTGACATTATCTGGAAATCCGTCTATCAAAGCTGTGTTACTTACAAGGACATGTAGCCAGACTGCACTGCTGAAAATTAGAAAGTCAGATCATGGATGTGACACTGACCTTATGTAACCTACTGATGTGGCAAGACTTTTCATTTTTTAAATCAGTTACATTACCACTGTGAAGTAAATATTAGGTGAATATTCATGTTAATAATAATGTTAATAATACATTTTAGTTAATTAACAAGTAAAAATATAAAATCTAAGCTGAATCAATATTAAATCTCAAATATTAACAAATCAATAAGATGGAATCAGATTTTAATTGCAGTGTATAATTCAAATTGATCTCCATTGAGATAGAGTTCATGGAGCGCCACAGGGTTCTGTGATAGGGACTATACTTTTCTCCCTATATATGCTTCCTGTAGGCAGTATTATCAAGAAGAACCACATGCATTTCAGTTTCCACACAGATGACACCCAGCTGTATTTATGTAAGAGGCCACCTGAAACTAATCAGGTCAAACTTCAGTTTTTTTATAGACATAAAAGCCTGGATGACCTGTAATTTTTACTTCTAAATTCAGTCAAAACTGATTGTACTTGGTCCTAAACATCCCAGAAAAACACTGTCTATGATTTGTAGCTATAAAAATAAAACTGAATTGAATTGTGTGTGTGCGTTTGTAATTGCTTAAGAAAAGACAGATTTTCAAAAGACCATGTGTAATTTGCATGCCAATGCAGAATGTGAGCTTGACCTTGTTGCTGCCGATGGTGGCTACGGCCCTGACTACAAACTCTTGATTGAAATCAAAATTATAAACTTATAAAACTTTCACGGTTAGCTTTTAACATTGTGCAAGAACATTTTACTTCTAATATGATTATATGTTTTAGACTGAACAGGCACAATGTATCTTTTCCTTATCCTTTTCTTTTTTTTTTTTCTCAACCCAGTTTTGGACCTGGTCTCAACTCAGACTCTGAGCTGCTCAGACTTAAGTTCTTGGACTCAACTTAAGTGGCCTTGATTGTAGCCCTGGTAACAAGACATTGTCAGTGTAAGCTTTACATGCACATATGTTTGTTGTGACATTTTGTTTTCTTTCTTTCAAAAATAAAAGTTTAATACTTCAGGAAATACATGTGTTCATTATTTTGCAAAGACTGAGATGAGAAGATTTGTGTTGCAATTTCATAACTATCCCACAAACTAAACTCCATCATACCTGAATGAAAATAGCCAATCAGGGTCAGGGGGAGCCATTTCAATCACTCCTCCGCCCCCTCCTCTTTCCAGCCATGCTAAAGACCATCTGGAAGATTCAGCACACAGAGGTGGAGAAACAGAAACAACCAAACAAAAGAAGACAGAGGAGGAAGTAATTAGCCTCCTCACTGATTTTCAATTCTGCACCAGCCTCAGGAAATCTGACAGGCTGCTCTCTTTTCTGTCAACAGGGGTTGCAAAGTTGCTCCCTCATCACTACTTTATGTTGATGCCATGACCCAGAGCGCATTTTGAATTGTTTTCATATCATGTCACACACCTATACATTTCTATGCATTTCTTATCTTCTCCAAACTATAGAAATAAACTATTTTGTCTGTTTGACTGTATTAAAAGACAGTAGCTGTCCACAGAGAGGACAGAGGGACGGACAGGATGGAGGTTTGAAGGCTGTGTGCTACCATGATGCAGCTTGGGAGAGGCATTTTGGCAATTTCAGCCACAATTAAATCACTGGGCTATTTCTTCCTTATTCAGTAGTCTGAGCAACAGAAACAGACAAATATGTAAATATGAATATCAGCCAGACCTTCTCTACCAGCAGCAGTTAACACTTCCAGGATAAAAGAATGTGTGGGAATGCATGCCTCGATGTGCACTGGCAGTGATCCCAACAATGTCAAATATTTCCCTGACTTTTGAATCACATTAAAACAACAGCAAATACCGAATAGATGTGAGACATTTAAAACTGAGCAATCAGTCATAGCATACACACACAGACACACACGCACACACACACACACAATCTGAGAAATGCAACTGAACATTAGCTGTCAGTACAGAGAGCATGGTCAAATACAGTTACACACACCATCACAGCTCAGGGGTGTCAATAAAAATAAAAAAGGACTACGTTTTGCATGTAGCCTGGACATTTTAATGACTTGTGGTTTTTATTTCCTGGGAAACTGGTGACCACCAGTGGCCATAAAAACTCAAGCGACTGCAGAATGAGAAGTGCAGTCTCTCTCTCCCTTCCCTTATATTGCAAGCATATATAGCCCATACCTAAAGCATAGCTATGCTGCATTGGGAGGTGGTTATGATTATGATATTGTTTTCTCGACTAAGAGCCATTCTGTCCTTTTAAATGTCCGTTCAGTTTTGCATGCTGCCATCCTGCTTCAAGTAGCAAATTTGACCTACTGCACTTTACCAGAGCTGTGAATTTTTAATAGTGCTCCCTTTTGTTTAGATTATGTGGCTAAACTAGTGATTCTGTGTTTCTGTCCTGTTAAAAAAAAAAAAAAGGTGTAATTTCCCTTTAAAATGCTGCAGAGGTAGTGTATGTAAGTGTCCGCCCACAGGAAGTGATAAATCTGATCCAAAACAGCATCAAGGACATGCTCTGTCCACAGAAACCTGCTCGCCAGCATCAGACTGCTTTCCTCTTATGTCATTTGAGTAATGTGTATTAAAGGAAGTTACTCAGCTGGAATCCCCAGATTCCCTTGTGCAGCTTTACACACACAGGACGAGAACTATGAGACGTCACATGACTCGGTCAAACCTACTTGGAAGACCTACTGTATTTATCCTACACAGTGAGTCCTCTAACATTATTAGAGGACTTTATCCTAAGTGTGAATATCAGTGTGATCTGCCTTATACAAGAGTAAGATGTTTATAATGCTTTGACAGATATCGGTGTAGGTACTGTTAAAAAAGAAGCTGCTCAGAAATCTCCCATCAGACAGTTCCTCTGTTGGACATGAAGGGAAACAGGCTCTCTGTTGTTCTGGACTGGTCTGCCGCAGTTCTCTACGAACGTCCTCCGACCAGGGTGAATACTTCAGCCCTAATGTCTGCACACCACCTGCATAATTCATATCACAACCGAGCATTGTTGAGTTTATGAGCTCCCCTCGCCGGTTCAATGTCTTCACCCAAAATTTGCTTCCCAAAAGAGCTTTATAAGCCTCCTCTGAAGTTACAGAGAGAACTCACAGTCATTTTTGTGCAGAAACCCACACATGCACACACACTCAAGAACTTCCACTTCCCTCTCTCTCTCATCCCTCCGCTCTCCCTCACTTCTTGCCTCTGGCTGTACTCCAGCAGCCAGAGCTGGGCCTCAGTATTTCATGGTGAGGTTTGCCAGAATGTCAGACTGGATAAATGTGCAAAGTGTCCGTATTGCTTGTGACAGACAGCAGGAATTCCTATAGTGATTGTACCAGGGTGCCCAAGCAGAGGACAAAATCATTATGTTGCTAATTACTGCAGAATGGTCTAGGTTTTTTTTTTTTAATGCAGTCAGGTCTAAAGCTGGTGATGTCAGTTAGTCTGTTTGTCCACCATTTATGTCCAGAGCAAGAAAGCTTGACAACTACTGGTCCAAGACCAAGAATACCAAGAATTCTCATAAGGTTGTCCCCGAAGGATGCTTCCTGATGATTTGGTGACCCCTGACCTTTAGTGTTAGTGTGTGGTCAAAATGTCACATTAACCAACGATCTGGCCCAAGACTCTTGACCTGCAGCATCTGTATCTAATGGCTAGATTCCCATCCCATCTCTCTGCTGAGGAGGAAGGAGAAGAATCCAAATGTTACTGCTGACCTTTGCTTCTGTAAGTTCATGTTCAGCTTCAGCTGAAGTTCAAAGATGCTCAAGTTCAGATACCAAGTGAATGAATTAAAATGTGTCTTGTTCTCTGGGTTACAAATAATTTGTTCATTTGTTTAGCAGGGTATACTATACATCTAAAAATCCCTTTTCAACTTTTCAGCTTTTTATTCAGGGAACTAGATGTTTAACCTGCTAATCACTAAATCGGTAGGAGTAATGCAGTAATGCCGTGCAAGAAGGGAAATCACTAGTGTATTTGTTCAGTCTAAAGCTTTCTTCACATGTTCAGAGGCAAACTCAGACACACTGCTGCTGTTTAGCCCTGTTTGACAGAGACTTCTCAGTGGAAAAATCTCAGTTTTACTCTCTTTACAAGAGAACAAAGCCTTCTTAGACCGCACTCAGACAGATAACACTTGCATAAAAAAAAAAGAACCCTCATTCATTTGAATGGGACTGCTGCAATTTCTTTAAACTGTTATTTATTCAGGGAGGCTTTATTGAGGGCCCAGCTTCCTTCTGTTGAAACACCCTAACCACACTCTCATAGTTACACATACCAGGGGCAAGAACTACCCCCCCCCCCCCCCCCCCCCTTGATCAAACCACGGATTGAACCTGTGATTAATCCTGCAACCCTCTGTTCATAGGCCCCAGGCACATGTTGGCAATATAAACTTACACTTTGCCTCTTTGCTTTGCTCCTCTTTGCCCCCCCACCACCAACCCACCTTACAGTAAGCACAGCTCCTATTGTTCATTAAGCTGCTGAACCTAAGGGCTCAGAAGAAGTTGAGAGGAGAAAGAGAGAAGTTGTGTAAAGTGAATCTACCTGTTGGCTTTTCAGTCTCAGAAAGATACAGAGACTTTTGGAAAGGGGATTTCACACGCTGTCAGATGATTTGAGAACCACTTTCTTTGACGTGTATTAACACCCTAACTCTTTCATATTGTGGGGTGTGATGACATTTCAGCTTCTGGAGGCTGTTAGAGTGGCTGTCAGACCATTTGTCTTGTTTTTTTTTTGTTTTTTTTCTGATGGCTCCAGCGTTTTGCTCAAATCTGGTATGTGACACAAGAAACTGAAGTAAACAGTGAACGTTTTCACACATTGTTTATGCTTTGCATTTTTATTATGCACTAAATGACAGCAAAGCTTTTGTGGCCTTTCTTTAATACAAAGTGCCACAGATCGGAGAAAAAAAGTGACGCAGAAATCTCATCTGCAATCACTGTTGTCCCATTAAAGATCACTAAGAAATATCTTCCTGATCAGAGCTGAGCAGCAGCGGTGGCATTACATGGTCATTTGAAAAGATGTAGGGGGGCGAAATATTCAATTGGCTGTCTGCAGGCGACTGAGGCTGCTGATTTCTGTAAACCCGGGAATGGCAAGAGATTGAGTTGTTCCAATGAAAGATGGCGGGGAAAACCCCAGGAAGTTATTGTCGGGGGACAAATTAATAACAGATTGCAGCGTGACCTTGACGAGTGGCTCTCATTTTCAAGGCAGAGTACTGCAGAGCCTGCTCTGGCTATTCAGGTTATTCATACCACAGTTTCTCCATTCTGGAAATAATTAAAAAGGGAATCTTGACTGCATAGGCACACTAGCTGCCCGGAAAGTGAAATTGACAAAAGCGATTATAAAGACAGAGAATTTCATGTAAGGACACATACTCTCTTATGTATATTACATATTTTAGCTTAAGAAGAGACCTAAAGTCAAGAATCCTTGGGCTGGACCAAGCTCAATTTAATCTACAGCTCCTCAGGAACACCCATAGGTATCGCACTGTGTAATACTTGATGTTCTATGAACAATGCTCTTCACAGTTTTTCCTCTGCATGTGAGTACATACTCTGTGGGACTAATGTATGTTTAAATAGACTAACGGATGGATTCAGTGTTTGAGAAGACACGGTCAAAGTGTGAAGTATCTTTTACTGGAGATAGCTTCATGTGGGCACCTCCTCTGAGAGGAATGCTCTCCAGATAGCATTTCCGCAGCTTAGTGAAATAACTCAGAGTAGTTGGATCACATCATTCAATCATCAAACCAACTGTCTTCCTATACAACTTTTCAACTAACTGTACACGTCATTCAGTGTTACAGGGGCATTCGTGTTTGTCCAAGGTCTGCCCCCAGAAGCCCCCAGTCATCTGGAGGACGTCAACTAACTTATACACCAACAAAAAAAAAACCTGAGCTGAGTCTGAAAATGGTTTTGTACACTTTACAAACCATATCATCTCTTGAACTAATGACCAGAGAGAAACTCTCATGGGGGCGTCCATCAGACAGCAGTGGTCTGAAGTTTAGAGACACAGGCTTGTGACTGAAAAGTTGCAGATTCAAATCCTGTTTGGGAAAATCTGGGCAGGAAAACTGAAAATGCGTCCAAGCAAATCTCCTAATCCTCAAGTGTTGCAGTGGAGCTGTTCAGTGGAAGAACGTGGAAAGTGGATCTAAGACCTGATGGATCACACATTAACATGCGTCTCAGGTGATCCAATCACAAGTGGACAGCTCTAAGTACACGTGTGAACGCAGTGAAGTAAAGGTTTAAATGATCTGCCAAAACAACTGGCTTCCATACAAGCTCTGTGATTATGTTCTTATTTGTGTTTCTCGCCATGTTGGACCTATTTTTAACATTATTGCCACATTCCAAGATCACAGCAGTTACTTTGGTGAGTACAGTGTTACTCATAAAACTGATGGCTTGAACTACAAAATAAAAACCAAAAAAAAAAAAGAAACCAACAACTCCTTGTTCATTTTACTATTCTCATGAATAGGTAAACATGCAATATCTGACAGGATGGCACATACTGCCCGTGTGCCATTTCCAGGGCTGGATGCAGGGGCTCTGGAGGCTTAGCTGAAGCTGGTCCCTTCTCCCCAGAGAGGCTGTTGTATTCTCAGACAGACCAAAGCTAATTGTGAATTTTGATGCTGCTTTCAAACCCAAGTCAAACATTTCATCGCCAGGAAGTTGCTCTGGGACAAATTTCATGATAACTAAATTTTACATTATTAGATAGAGTTGTGATGTTCACACCCTGTGATTAACAAGATTAAAACAAACACTGGAGGGATATTTGATGCTGTAAATAATTTATTTGTTGGCCATAAGACTCAGCAGACACAAAGCAACATTAGCATTTATTTTGGCGTCATGGCCCGGTATCCAATACTACTCTCGGTCTCGGCTCTTTTGATGCCTAATGCTCAACTGTTTTCACCAGCACATTGTCAACTATGTCTGTCTGCTGTTGGTGCTGGTGCTGAGCAGGTACTGTACTGTGGGTTTATCAGAGCAGCTTGATGAGAGCAGTGGAACGGTATGCGCTCCAAAACAATGAGCTAAAAGAGGCTGAAAAGCTTCTTAGAGTTGCAGAGTTGGTGCTAATTCTCCACTAGTTTTGCTTCTACCAGAGTCATGTCATATTTTTATAATATTCAATGTTACATATTACAATTAATTTGAGTTTAACCATTAATTATACTATGTGTCTTAAAAAGTCCTTAATTACAACATTAAGTTAACACAATTTTAAGGTAATAAAAATGAAAGGATTCAGAGTAATAGTCTTGATATAGAGCAGGCTAAACCATTAATGACCACTGCTGTCACCACATAAAGGCGCAGTCTACCTCCTGACACATTTAGCTGTACAGGAACAGTGAACACTGGCTCCCTTGCTGGCGATGAAGGAACCACAGTAATGCTGTGAAACAGAAGCTGTCAGGGGAAAGTGCTCTTACGAGGTTTCACCCACAGCAGATGAAGTTGTAAATCTACTGCAGTGGGTGACTGACACATCAGAATGAAGGCAGCACCAATTACACCAGGGAGAGCTGGGACGGTTCTCTCAGGACATGTCTCGTTATTTCCACCACAGCGGAAAAAAAAAAAAAAAAGGCAAATAAATAAATAATGCATAAAGAAATTATATTGTCAACTGTTCAGGTCCATGCTGGGTAAGCAGAAATTCTTCACAGTTCTTTAGTTACTGTGGGACTGGAGAGAGACTCGGTTTTCATTCAGTGAGACAGAAGAAATAGTGACCCTACTCATTATATAGGCAGTTACATCATTTGCTTTGTTTTATGTTGCTCTGCTTTAAAGTACAGTCATCTGATGAAATCATTGTTCCCCACCTCCAAAAAATTCCTCACTTCCTATAAAAGACAACTCATCTTATCACTGTTTTTAAATTGGCACCCCATCTACAGTTGCTACCAATATGAGGATGATGGGACTCGCTGTCAAATGTTATAATTACCAGTCTCAATCTTGTGCTTGACATTTTAGATGGGAGAATTATCTGTAATTTCTCCCAAACCAAAATGCCTTTTTTTTTTTTTTTTTTTTTTTACACTTTCAAGAATAACAACAATAACAACAACAAAAGCCCTAATTTTTCTCCTCATGTACTGATAATCATTGTAACTGCTGCACATTAGTGACTGCATTTCAGCTGCTTCCCTGTGGGGGGCACAGTGTGAACAAGCAAAATTAGAGGAAGGTAAACAACAGGGCTGAGTGATAAAAGAGGATTACGGTTTGTGAAAAGTCTAACTCTACCTCAGACCTGTGTGTTCAAACTCACCTCTCTGCTGACTTACACCAGCAGTCAGAGGTGTGCTACTGTGTGGTGGTGACAGTGAGCGGTCCAGGACCAGGCCACATTCCATTACATGATTCGTCAGAGGAGGTGAAGCTGATGGCAGTGGTAGCTGTAGATGATGACATTCTGTTTCTATGTGTGGATCTTTATATTAGTGTACAGTACATGTGTATGCTGTCTCTGCTCGTGTGCGTTCTGTATACATTATATGGCCAAATATGTGGGAAGGAGTGATGCAAACCTGTGGTCTTGGCCTGTTCTTCCTTGTTTGGGCAAGGCCCCTTACTTCATATTTTAACACGGCAATGCTCCAACAGAGAAAACTACACAGAGAAACAGTTTTCCCAGTTTGATGTGGAAAAACTTGACAGGCCTGCACAGAGCCCTGACTGCAGCCCCATCCAACACCTATCGGATAAACCGGAACACCAGCTGAGAGGCAGGCTCTATCACACCGACATTAGTGTTGGGCCTCACTAATACTCTTGTAGCAGAAAATCCCTGCAACTAGGATCCACAAAGTTTGTTTATACAATATTGCAAAAGTCCTCACCATGTTCTAACTTTTTAATTCATAAAATGCTTGTTTCATTTGAAATGTTTTTCATAATCAAATGTATTACTGTTCAGGTTTAAAGTGATAGTAAAAAGAAAACATGATACTAGAGGCTGTTATAGATGCAGATTATTACTCATGTTTTTAATATGACATATTTAAATATCACATAGTGTAATGTCCAGGTGTCCATATAATTTTGGCCACTTGGCCTATGTACTGCACTTGCTAGAATCTTGAGTATGTGTGTATTTACCGTTTATCTTTCATGTGTTTGTGCAGGTATGTGCATACATTCATCTGCAGGTGTATTTATCACATGCATGGGCACTTTCAGAATTCTCCCAGTTTAAAATATTATTTATATCATGATCAATCAATCAACTTTTAGTTCTGAATCAGAGCCTTCAATATCTGAAGCACGTAGCTATTGGAAAATGAGGTGTGCCAGAGTCAGTAGACTGTTAATGTGTTCATGTGTAAATAATCAACATCTGATGGCCTGTATACAGCCTTTTTATTTTTATTGTGTATACTGAGCATCTTCGACACAGACATTACGCTCAATCTCATTAACAGATTGTGAACATCAATTAAGCTCCCACTCCAAACTGTCTTTTCAACCAAACAGACTTTATGAGTTTTAATTATTTAGAGTTTTAGTATCTTTCAGAAGTTGAACAGTAAACATAAATGGCTTCACTAAGAGGATTGAAAGGACTCAGATAACCAAATTCAGTAGAGTCAGGTTGGATAAAATGCTTAAGTCCTAAAGAATTCATACACTCTGTGATTAATTCTCCAAATTCTGGTCTGTAAAGTAAAACCAAATTTGAGGGTCTTGCTGGGGCTGGAGTTCCCAATAAGTTACCAAACTCTGCACATTCCCATAAATGATATATTCATTGGAATAAGACATCCTGTATTTTAGTAGAAAATTTTGGTAGACTGTGCATGTGGTTATGGCTGGAAATGGGAGGGGGGGTCAAAGAGGCCAAAACTCAAAGTTGTCAAATGTATCATGTTGGGTTCTTAGCTGGCTAGCTAACATTAGCCTGAATTTTTGTATAGGGTTGGAGGATGTTTGAATCCTGAGGCTATGGGACTTATGGAGAAGCGCCAGGTTTAAGCCAGTTTGTCAGCAAATCCTGTCAAAGTGTGAAAACTTATTCACAAAGCTGCTGAGTAAAGCTTTTACTAAGGAATGTAAAGAACTCCTAAGCAAAGAGAAGGGTGGGTTTGCTATGGATGACACTATGCCTCATGGATGAATTTAATCAGTATGTCTATGGTGATGATTTGACAGGCAGGCGAATGGTATGGATCAGTATAGAGGAGCAAAAGGACCATATCAAGATACAATTCATAAACAAGGACCACACCATCAAATGAGATGCAAATTAATTATAAAATGTATAAGTAGAGTCTGGCAAATGGGAATGACGAATAGGAATGGTGGAAAGGGATGGTGGCTGTAGAGTGAGGGCAGCAGTAGCAGATGTATGGTTTGGAGGCTTGGGGTGGCTGGCAGGCCATGGTTTTAATGAAGTGACCTGGGACTTCCTGGCTGGCAGTAAACCTGGCTGGAAAAACTGGTGTCCATGCGACCACGCTCTGCTCCAGACAGTGGGTCGGATAAGGAGGTACTTTAGAAAATTGGATTGTGTGGAATATGCTGAAAGCTTGTGAGGGCTTGTGATGTGTAGCTTCAGTTCGAAGCAGAATCTCAAAATAAACCGCTGCTCTGGTTGACTTGCTTATTAAGCAAGAAAACATGGCACTCATCTGAAATAAGGTAAAAGGTCTAAACTGCAGGGATGGTGTGATATGAAATATAATAAGAGAATTCATCAACACTGAGGCTGCTTTGGGGCCACTCACTACGTCCAGTGATGGTGACTTCTGTTGGCAGAAATGTGAGCAGCCTTTTCAGGCTGAAGAAAAGGACAGTGTGGGCCTGCTACAGCAACCTGGTAGCATGGGGATGCAACTGTAGGCAGATCAGGTTTGTCTCTGTCAGCTGGACTGGGTATAAGAGGCCAGAACCTAAGTCTGGGGCAAAGATAAGTAGTTGCAGAAACTAATGTTACATTTGATTGTTATAATCAGAAGCTTTGGTTGGCTTGTTTGTAGAACCACATAGTTGTAGTAATGGTTATTCAGTTAACTTTTTATGTGATGCTGTTGGACTGGCACACTAATGGATGGTTTGCTCTTTAGTGTGGAATTTTAGTTAGCATTCCCACACCTGAACAAACAACCCAACACTGACTGGATGTGTTTCTCATAAAGAGCCGCTTAGCATTAGCAAGCCTTCACGAACTTCTTCTGTGGCAGCAAATGCAACACACACACACACCTGTAGGTGATGTCTAATTAAAGCAGGATTGTCCTCCTAACTAAGGGTGGGTTCTGTTTCTGTGTGTGTGTACGTGATATCCAGTTAAGCACAGTTATCCTCATTAAGTTAGGAAATGCCTCCTTCCGCCCATTCTTCACAATCCTGTGCTTAGTCACGCCTCCAGATCTTGCAGCTGATTAGCGATAATTTAATTCTGATTAACCAGATTTTTTTTTATTTTTTTCCCCAAAATGATGAAGACCAGTCTGGTTTCTCACATTTGTCTCTATAATAGGAAAAATGAGTCTGTATGTATCCCTGTGCTGTACTGGTTTGTGGAAAATGGCCTTATAAACCACCCAGACCAGTATATGTGTGTGTGAGTGAGGGGGAGAGCTGAGCCACTCAAGGTCGAAATGATATACATCTGTGTCCAACCTGGGCTCATAGCAATCTCACTCACTGAAAAGCCACACTGAGTGTGTGGCTGCTGAAGAATAGCCTCCTTTTAGATTAATGACTGCAATGGTCTAATCAGGTCGGGGAAAAAAAAAAAAATGGCTGCCCTGAGGCACGGAAATGACTGTCCATTTTCACAGCTAATTTGTTTAATGCTCCCTTATTAAGATCATTGTTGCGATGCTATGGCGCAGCGGCCGACCGGCAGCCACATTGGGTCTGTCAGGAAATACTGGGGCACAATTCCTAGTTATTATATTTTACCCGAGATCACTTGCAATTATCACAGCTGTGAGCGTTACCTCCACAATTAGCCTGCCCATGCATCAAATAAACCCCACCAGCTTGTGATTGTGGAGTAAACATCCCTCATTAAAAGCCCAGACACTTTGTTTACAAAATTTTCTGATCTCTGCTCGCTCTTTGTTCATTCAGAGCAGCGCACCAATCGAGCTCAACATCAAGGCGCTGTGATTTAGCAGATTTGACAAGCTGACAGCGCTGTACCTCCGTAGGCACCGGCTGTCACGCCGTCACTGGTGGGAACCCGCGTCCTCAGTGGGGAGGGTCTCCTTCCTGCTGTTGGAATGTGACTTGGGGGGGTACACACGTCTTTCCAGAGCATCTGCGGTAACAGTATGCCACAGAGAGGCCTCACCTGCAGCGAAGGCCATCTACAGCGAAGGGCTAATATGAGTCTAGACAGGGGTGACAAATACTAAAGAGGGGAATGAAGCAGTAGAAATATCAGTGTTTGATCCAGGAGTCTCTGGGAGGGAATCAAATGGGCTTTTAGTTCTTTTCTAAGGAGTCACAGTGTCACCAAAGCCAGACAGTAGATGTGACTAATTTAGTTGTGGCTGGTTCTCAGACAAACATTTTAATCAATATTAGCAACATCAGAGGGGGCAGGCTGGGGCAGAGTCAAGCAGGAGAAGGCAACAGGTGAGCAGACAAACAGGGACAAGGAGCTGGGCTAACACAAAATGGCAGCAGGCAAGTGAAACAATCTGAAAAGAGACAAGGGAAACTGGGCTGCTATAAGTACTGTGACTGATTGGCAAATAGGAAACAGGTGAGCAGGTGGGTGTGGGGAGTCAGGTGACTTGGAATGCAGGGAAAACAGAGGTTATTGCAGGGCATGGCAGGTTCTACATGAAGGCAGGATAATCTGTTAGTTTAAGAAACTCTAGTGTTACATACTGGTAGTTGAGTGTTGTGTCTTAATTCTAATATATGTTTTTTTCCTGTGTTCTATGTTGGTCTGTTGTTGTTGTCAGATTAGTTGCTTTTTATTTATGACAAAGTCTTTCCAAAGTAACCATATAATGTTGCTTTTGAAGATGAAGTAACAGAAATGCATGGTTCTCATATTCGACAGTGTACTGTACATAAATACATGACCTGCTCCGCTGTAATACTGCAGATCCTGCTTCAGTCATTACTCAGATAAAGGTGGAATGATGCTGAGCCAGAAAACAACTGGAGAGCAAACAGTACGAGCAGTGTCCTCATGGTTGCCTCTTGATGAGTAAAACAAGCTGAAATTCAACCAAAATTCAGATATTTACTAATAATAATTCAATTAAATGGACAGAAATCTAACTGTGCTTTTGCTCTGTAGAAACAACCAAGGCTGTCAATCTTTCAAATTCAAATGGAAAAGTTTCAGGAGGCCCAATTTTTTTTTTTTTCTCGTGCTGCCAGATTTTTCAAGGCACGAATGTCATAATAACAGCAGACAGCAGCACACATTTTGAGGAGAGCTTACTTTATTGAATTTACAACTTCAGGCTCCCCAGATTAAGCAGATAGCAGGGCTTGCAGGCGGGCTAAACTGGGATGAAACAGACGAGGTGTAGCGATGTATTTGTATTCACAAGGCCCTGCTCAGGTTTTCAGAGAGCTACAGTAAAGCCTGTCAGATCAGCTTTAGCACTGGAGAAAGGACAAATGTTTTGTCAGGATATAGAATTCCATTCGACCTCCTTCGGAACAGAAAGCCACTTAAACCCCAATTTCAGTCGTCGCAAACAAGGGCAGAAGGCGTCTGGCACAGTGAATGAGATTTTAATTCAGCAATATTACAATATATAGAACTTTTACTGCGTCTCTGAGTCTAAATCCTAGGTGTAATGAGATAAGAAATCTTCTCATCTGCATCTACTGTATATTCATGGGCAGCATGAACAAATAAAGGCTCGTCCCCAATAAAGGCCTTAATCAAAAGTAAAGATGGGATGATATTATCCGTACTATGATAACTGTGTTATTTGCTAATGAAATTCCAATTCCTCCTCTTTTGCTGTTTTTGGTTTGGTTACTTTCACTTCGATAAGTGCACCGTCCATTACCTGCCCACTTCCATTCGTCAAGTCATCACAAACATAACTCTAGATTAATGGTGATGTTTCTGTATGTAAACAGGCAGTTGTTTATCACAAGGCAATAATAAAATGTGTAAAATGGCAGGTGATTTTTTTTTGTTTTGTTGTTGAGTTCCTCTGCAGCTGAATTCAGCAGCTGAACTCAACTCGAAAGCACTGCAAGGACGAGCTGCTTTATTACCATCAAAGCATAAGTCCCACTCAGTTTTAGAGCACTTTGAGCACTTTTAGGCACGTTTGCACGTTAGCTGGCACTCTGCTTTTCAAAAAACATAGACTCGCACATTAAGAAGCAGACAGTTGCACACGAGATGTCAATTATTTACTGAGAATTTGCTGAATATTGCAAAGTTTTGCATGTGGTTCTGTGTCTAGATGTTGCACTAGTGTAATGTGTCTCTTACCCGTCCTTTCTTGTGCCCTCTCCTGTGTGTTTGGGGGAATGCATCAATGTGTGACCATGTTTCCAATTCAAATTGCTAAACAAATTGCTCTTTGGCGTTTGGAAAAGCAATAAACCGATCAGAGCTTTGGAGGTGCGATAAAGAAAGGGACATTTATCTTCCAATACTAGAACTCCCCCCAAAAAACAGTAGTATATGCACGTAATATACTGAGATCTATTCTTAACCAACAGATATATGGATGATATCCTCTTATCTCTTCAATCTACATGGCTCTTAGAGGATATTAGCAAGCTAATATTAGCTAACAGTTTCCACCAGGCAGCATCTGGGTTTAAATATTTAGTAACAGCTAAACTCCGTGTGAGAAAGTTTGTGTGGTGAACTTGCTTCGAACTAAATGAATCGTAAATCTCCACTTCGTTAAATATTTAACGTTATCACCAGGCTAAGCATGAATGTGTGAACAGCTGGTGCAGCAAGCTCCTGGTTCTCTCTGCAGTTCAGATAAATAAAGGCCGTTATTTACTTTTTTTTTTTTTTTTTTTTACAGCGATTCTCAAAAAGTAGATTCACTCTAACACCCCGAGGTGCTTAAAGAAACAGACTCAATAGACACATCTCAGCTGAAGTTTTCATCAGTGCTCCACACCTTGACCGCAGCGGGCCGTCACTTTGTACAAAACTAAGTCAGGACAGAGAGCAGTTCGTGCATGCAGCTCAGGCCCCCACCACGACACAAGTGACACAGCTTCCGACACTCACGCAAGTCTGCAGACGGGGGAGACTGGGAAGAAGAGGGGGAGGAGGAGGAGGAGTAAAGAGGGAAGAGAGGCAGAGAGAGAAAGCAGGAAGGGGAGAGAGGGAAAGCGACAGAGACAAAGAGTAACGATACACAGTGTAAAATGAGTGCTTTGCAGAACGGTTGGCCGACAAGTCCCAGAGTGGAGATAATTATGACATGGCAGCAGCAATGAATCTCCACACAATGAACAGATCTACTACTCCCCTCTCTATTCGTCTTTGGCCCTGTGAAACTCTCCAGCCTGTAGCTTGACCTAAAGATTACCTCTCAACACTTGCATCAGCTGTAGTGCAACCGGTACAATACACATTTTAACCTTTTGAACTTCCTGATTCAATAAAAGCAAGATGAAAACGCACAGAATTCTGGCGAGTGTTGTTTCATTTGGAGGTTTACTGGGGGGAGTGACTATGAAGGAAAAAAAGATGGATAAGACTTATTATTATGTGCAGGCGAAAAGACAACTACTATATAAAGAAATGACATTAATGCAGGGGCAGGATAATTGATATATATTTCATAGACATGGAGTTCACTCTCTGGGGGCCCAAAAACTCTTAAAGCAACTGCTTTGAAAGTCATGTCTTGGCTGTAATGTCTTAACGATATGATATTGTTTATTGTATTATTTGCATCATTTGATTGACTGTTACATCACTGCTTCTGTTTTCTTTGCTTGGCGTTTATCATGGGTGCAAACAAACCACAAGAGTAAATCTGATATTGATTATATTTGCAATTTCTCAACATGTCTAAATGTCTTCACTGACTGCATTTGTTGGTGTGGTGCTAAATTTCTCTTTATTATGTAGTTTATCTGATGTACCCCATTTACATCTACCAACAGCAGGGCATCTTCCAGCAGAATTTTGTTTTTATTATTTATATATCCTAAATATTTTAGATTTTTTTTAGTTTTGTTAATCATCCCCAGAGATATAAAGATTTCTAATGAAATGAAAAAAATGATAGTTGTAAATGTTCACTGCTAATTTTGGCAGCTGGGTTTTGATTTAGTTTTTCAAAGTTCAGTCATTTGATTTTTGTTAGTTTTTAACAAACAAAAGCTAAAGACATTTTAGTCCAGTGTTCATCAGGGACATATTTGTCTCATTTCCATCACACATCTGAATTTTTGTCTTCGGTGCATTTTGAGGCTGCAGCTATCGCCATTTTAATCTAACCTAGTCCAGTTGTAATCTAGACCATGTGACTGACCTCTCCTCCACCTGTCTACTTTTACACTGAACATATAATTATTTGTTTTCTCAGATGACTTGACTTAGGACAATTGTTCTTGTACACACAAGCATTTCAAAATGCATGGCTTCTGCTATTTTGACCCATTGAATCTATTTTTTATTTTTATTTTTTGTAATACATCTGCCAGCACATGCAATTTCATTACTCATTTAGTTAACTACAGATTATATAATTTTCTGCAGCACCACATTTATATGTAATTGGTATGTTGAGGTTTATGCTGTAAATAGCATAATGTTTTGCATATGTACATGTTAGCTCCTGACACATGGTGAGTATTATCTGAAGATGATCTCAAACCCATCTACACTTTCCAGTTTAGTATATTATATTTCTTATGTCAGGGAACATGTCATACAAAGAGAAAAGATGCATTGTACCAGATTTATCTACAAGCTAATTTCCAGTTTTTGCTGGTAGCATCTATTCAGTGCAAGCACACACATGCAGAAATGCCCAAACGTACAAGTAGACGTAAAATACACAACTGCGTACTGTAAGCAAAAGGCAAGGCATGCACAGACCCCTCCAAGCACACACCTTCCCACACACACACACACACACAGAGTGTTGGAAATGGCTCAGACTTCCAGGGGGACTCAGCTTGCTACCATTACGCTGCCAGAAATGAATCATCTGCTATTGATTTCTGCACACTCTCCTCCACCAGCGTATTCATCACAGCTCGATTTCAGAATCTTTCTCTTTTCCAACTATTTCCATAAAAGCCTTTTGATTGATCCTCGAATTGCACCAGACTCAGGTGTTATGCTCCTGTTTGGTTTCCAGGCGGTAGCGGGATTTGTCCCTTGATTATTTACAGGGTGAACAAGCCTGTGGCTCTGATTAATTTCCACCTAATTGTAACCTTTGTGCGGTGTATTGACTTTCTAGACATGACTTCGCCCAGAGCTGCAAATTAATAATACTGCAAAGACAAATGTGTCTAAAACTTTAACCTAACCCTTAAAATTGATGACTATTATAGAAAACAATCATTTCTTTGCAGGTAAATATTGGTTTTCTGACAAAACTGGCCCTCAGCCCCCAATTTGACAATAACAAACACATTTCAGGAAGCAGCACCACATCATATTATTTCCACCTGAGTGTATAAACTGTGAATATTGATTTGCCTCTGGCTAGCCTGCTTAGGAGGTGAAGAAGCCCTATTACAAAGAGAAACTGTTTAACACAATTGCTGTACTCCTCAAAACGAGGACATTTGAGCTTATAAATTATTATGCTTGTTCAAGCACAGATGGTGCTCTGCATTAATATGACTGCTCTCTGTAATTTAAGAGTATTAATTTTAGTCTGCATTCCATTTAAAAGTCAGAAGTTGAATATTCCAAGCTGGCGGGTGATAATTATAACCTCTGTGCATTACAAAACCCAGAAGTGAAACATAAAGGTCTGTGAGACGGAATTAACCCGTTTGTGTAACACAACGTTCTCCGTGCAGCAACTTATGATTTTCTCAAGTAAATTTAAAGGGCCACTCCAGCAACGTATTCATTCCATGATGTTGCAAGAGACAACCTGTGAGGACTCTGTCATTAAGGATCAGATCTCTATCAAGAAAATAAGTAGTTAGTTTAAGCAGGGTCAATATGTTAATAATACTGCAGTTTACACAGGGTTTCTATTTCCTCCCTGTTGTCATGGAAATCGTGGTAACTAATTTCATCCTACTGTGTTGTGCACTAGGTGAATATGAATGTATGTATAAGTGCAGGAAATTCTGGAAACCAAGCCAGCAATACCCAGTACTGTCTCTAATTGTATTTTCGGGTTTATAAATGTTTTAGATGGAATACTATATCATGAAATACACACTGTAAGCTGCAATGTTGACTTGACACCATATAACTGCATCCAAGCAAGCCAAGAGTTCATGCCTAACGTGCCTGGAATATTTATTACTGCTGAGGGTCAGTGGGCGTTCACTGACCCCAGTGGAACTTCTACTGAGAGGCAGGTGTAGAACTGAGTAATAACCCAAAACAGAAGGGCTGGGGCGCTGTCCTTGATACTTATGTTGTACTTTTTTGGACAGTACTTGGATTCACCGTTTTGCTCTACATTACTAGCATTGCTGTTCCTGTGGAGACGGCTTGATGCAGCATCAGGAGCTGATCAGGGGGGCCAAGTAGAGGACCACTGTGGGGTCTCATTTTGAGGATTAATGGCGAGCATGCTGCTTCTCAACTGGAATTAGCATAGCCACAGCTGCACAGCAGGGACTTGGCAATGGCAGGCCTTGATGTAGCAGAACAGGAACTTTCAGAGGTGTGTGACGCCCCACAGAAAGATCACCTTAACGCTGGAAATCTTTATGACATTATACTGCCTGAATGGAAAACCCCTGGAAACGGAGGCAATCTTGTTTTCCACGTCAGTCATCCACCGTGTTCACTTCAGCATGAGCCCATTGTGAGCCACATTGTGAGCCAGACAGCAGCCAGACTTCATCAAAACAAGGATTAGATCAAATACACACAGCAGGTAAAAGAGATCGAAGCATGAAGTTGCTTCTCTGCATCTTACGTACAGGACTCGACTTCACAGAAACCTCCTCTTACCATGAAACCAACTACATGTTGACAACTAAATGGACACCTGCTATGCAAATGCACCTTTCCAGGGAGGTGATGGATGAATTCTTTTCATCATCCCTTGCCTGACACTTCCCAGTGTGAACCCACTATTTTTCTAGGGTTCAATGGAGGTTGTCCAGGATTTTCCGTATGGAATGGATCGGATCTAAGATCCTTTACTGCTAAAAGGTGCACAGTCTAAATCAGTGATTCCCAACCAAGGTCCTCGTGTCTCAGGAAGTTATGCAGTCAGCAGGGGTTATGTGGAATGATTGCAGAGTAGCTCAACTAATTGGGAAAAATTCTGATTTTTATTTAAAAACATAAATCCATATGTTGAGTCAGCTAAAGTACCAGAACACTAGTTGAGAGTGCAACTAAGTGAGAGTGAAAACTAGACAGCAAGCGAGCTGAGTAATGGATAACTGGTTGAAAGTTAAAGCTACAGTTTTAATAGCTAGCTAAAAGAGATGAATAAACAGCTGAAACATAAAGTTAGATGTGAGGGACGAATGGTTGAAACCTCCAGCCTAAGTCAGCCCCACGAGAAATGCTAACTCAACACACTTCAGTCGTTTCAGAACATTGTTGTAATCTAACAATATCACCTTTTTAGAATTAATAGTGTTCATTAAAGTTCAGTTTCAAATCAGCTGAAACGAACACATTAGGAACCTGATGGGTGGCGTTGACGGAGGGCTACCTCAGCTGACAGGTCTGTGGGGGGTACGTGTGAAAAAAGGTTGGGAACGGCTGGTCCAGATTAGTCTAGAACAGCTGTGCTGATGGATGACCTTTCTTTGAACTCTCGCTGTTTGTCTCACAGCTGATTAGAGAGTCTTGCATATCTGAAAGACTATTTATTCCCCTTCTCGTTTCATCTCCATCTGAAGTTTCCTGACACGCCGAAGGGGATGTGAATCAATGTGAGATCTGGGGAAGAGTATTACTGTGATAAGTTTATTCCAAAGACATGAAAGGGAATGCCATAATAAGCTGTCAGCCCCAAAGTATTTTAGACTGCGAGAGTGTGTGAGAATTTTAATCACACAGCTGTCTTCTCGTGTAGACTCAGCTCCCGCCAGCAGATGACATCTTTTGCGTGACAAATGAGAACTTCATGGCGTATCTAGGTTTCATTTGGAGTCAGACGTGCATTTTGAAAGAGGAACAATGAATATTCAGCCACAACTCATCGTGTCTGTCCGTGTAACAGATAAACGTCTAAGAATACAATTTCATCCAGAGCACCATGTCGACAGGCAGTAAGTGGATTGTTTTCACGTGCGGCTGTAGCCAGAGGAATTCATCGGTTCAGCGAGCGCTCTTGTGTCAAGTGTGACATCAGCACCTTTCCAACAACTTGTCACAACGCGAGTGTTGAAGACGGCCCAGCTGAGGGGGATCTTCACAAATCACTGAACCATAATGTAGGTAATCTTCTAGTGCTAATCACATTTGGCTATCAATACTTATTACAATAGTTGTACAATAATATACATTGAGTTATAGGATTTAATTAACATTAAATCCACTTTGGGGAACCAGACTTAAAAAAGGCAGGATAGCCAACTATCAATTTGGAATTCTGATTAATGATTAACTTAATAACTACAATTGAAAGGATCATATCAGTGCTGTTAAAGGCTTTAGGCTTTGAAGGTCTGCAGACAGAGGCTCTGCTGCAACATTAAATAGACTAGCAGGTATTTTCAAAAGGAGAAGAGAGGAGCACTGGGGTTTTCGTCTCTGGCTACAGGCCACACTGGGACCAATGGAAGTTGACTGTCTGGTCCATGGGTGGAGTTCAGGTATAGGTGTGAGACCTGGGGGATTCTGGGAAGCTGAGTTCAGATTAAACCACCCATTAAATGAATGAATCTGGGGAGTCCAAAGAGGCTCTACAGCAGAGATGCATGCAACACGTTCCATACACATTAGAGAGCTGTGTGACAAAAGGAAAGGAGAGATTTCATTTCTCTTCTTGGAAAATAGACCAGTTTTTGCCCCTTGCTTCACAAAGACCAGTAAGTACACATACATCATATTCCAAGATTTAAAAGTAGCTCAAACACTGAGCTGCAGCTCAATATCAAACAGCTCGAGTACTCAGAGCTGCAGTGGACCATATGATTGGCAAAATGGCTTCACTTTTAAATATTGTCCAACACAGACACTGGAGCAGTATTTACAAAAGAGACAAGAATTTCGCTTCAGAGGTTCATGTAAAGTCACCAACACAGCTAGTAGAAGGTAATGCGTTATATGTTGTCACTTACTTTGCCCTTTGGGCTTCAGAAAACAGGAAAGGAAGGAAACAATATGCAGTACAATGCGCACACACACACACACACACAATAAAAATCCCTGCTGTTCTCAAGTCAAGATTTCAGAGTGAAAGTGTGATCAGGCGTCTCTAACTACCAGATCAGACTACCAGATCCAACCTAACAATTTCATGCCCCACATGTTTAGATGAGTCACACCAGGTCTACAAATTGATTTTTCAAATTCAAAGACATGAGAGGAAACCAATTGTGACTAGCGTTCTTTGAAACAAGCCCTAAAGTTTGTGGATATAAATGACGATGCTGGGAAACAGTCTGAAATTCTGAAAACTGAATGGTGCTAAATTTCCAGGTAAAATCAGCGAAGCAGTGATTAATCCAGCTGCCAAAAGTGAGGGGGCTCGCTTTTAAAGATGTTAAAGTCAGCCCTCCTGCATGCTAAACTCTCAAATCATCTTGCATCATCACAGCTTTTCTCATTCACATGATGATTCTGTCGTGATTCACTCTCAGACCTTTTCCTGCTCTTATGAATCAGTTACCATTTAACTCCTGGTTACTCAGGGTAGCATTAAAATGTGTTCTGTGCTTGCTTAGGAGTTTTGTCATGTATTAACTTTCATAGATATCACCCCAGTACATAAGAAAACTGGAAATAAGCACTTGCACTTCCTCAGGCTTGTTATTTAATTGAACAAAAGACCATTATATAATCATGGAGGTGCAATGTGTATTTATTAACTTGAACTGTGTATAACACACTGGTCTGCACACGCTATGATATTACAGAGGAAGATAGTGACAGAACTGCTGACTGAGAAATTTTCACCATAATTAAATACTTCCCTTCAAAAATCAGACACGTCGCGATGTGGAGGGTCCTTTATAGAAACAGATAATTACTCCCCCTGTCCGCCATGTCTGTGCTCACCGCAGGTGTTTAGTTGAAGACAGTTGTGAACAGTATGTATTCCCACTGCACGCTGCTGCTGTGTCTATTTGTGTGTTTCTCTTGAAGATAATCCAAAACCCCCTCGTGCTGGAGGGGATTCACTGCTGGCTTCAAACTAAAGTTCAAAGTTCAAATCCAAAACTTGGAACAATGTATGGTATGAACCTACCACACAACTTCCTGAGTATAAAAACTGGTATCCATACAGCTACAAGGCATTGTTATTTTTAGGCCTTCAAAGTGAAGCTTATTTGGTATGATCTGGCAATGCATACCACTGTGGTTTGTAAGAACAAACAACCACCGGCTTTCGAATGTCTCATCTTACTGTGTGGTCTATCTTGCAGCATATTTCTGCAGAGTTATAACGCCTTCGGTCCCTTCTGTGCCAAAATCTTTATTTAATCTTATATTCAGTCTTCAAATCTTTCCCTCGACAGAGAGAAAGTATACCAGTGCAGCAAAAGATTCCAAAACATCTCAAATTGTTTCAAGAAGTTTTACCAGAAACTTAACAGAAAAAATGATCTGAAACAATCAAGGTTTGAGTATGTTTATGTTTCACCTTTTTCCCCTGTGGAAATGATCCTCCACAGAATTTATCCTCACAATTTATGTCTGCCTTTTAATCCTGTTAGCCTGGACTATTCTCCTCTCTTTCCAGACCCTGTCAGTCCTACCCAGACCAGCAGCAGCTCTCAACCCATCCTGCTAGTCCCCCTCATCACCTGACTCCTCCTCACCTGTCCCTCATCATCTCCTTCTGTATATACACCAGTCCACCAGCCATTTCCCTTTGCCAAATCATCTCATCCTATTTTCAATTTGAAAAGCATGTATATTACAGCGATGACGTGTCAACATTTTATTATGATTTAACATTCACCCGCACCCGTTGGCTCGCCTGAAATCTCTCTGCAGCGTTGATTGGCTTTTGTACTGCTTTCATTCAGAGTCTAAGACAGACCAAGCGCCTTTCCGTCTGGCAGACCACTTCTGAGGACGCTGATAAAGATAAATAACTTCTATTCAGGAAAATTTCCCGTATCATTAAACATGGCAAACCTATTAGTTTGGAGAGGTTCGGAGGAGAATCCCACAAGAGATCAGCTAAATCAGATCCGCCGCAGTAATCACAAAAAGAGCGATAGTGCTTTGCCGGCCCAGTGGGATCAAAGCGGATGTAGGGAACTTAACATATAAGATAAAAGCAGCCCTCAAGCGCTGCCCTTTATTTTGACTTCAGTTTTCAATTGCCGTCACAAGTCAGTTCACTTAATACCCATAACCTTTGCTGCCAGTGTGGCTTTGAACATTGTCTGATTCTGCATTACCTTTCCCCATTAAAATACCATAAAACCTCTTATACAATACTTTAACAATAGAGGACTCAAAGGCAATCATAGGTGGTTTTGTCTGCTCCTGTGATGGCTAATTGGGGCCTTTTGTGACTCCGGAGACAGACAATGTGACCCCTGAGCAAAAATCATCGTTCATTTTTGTGAGATTAACATTTGGCACAGGTGTGAAAGAAAATTTGCTTCAGACTATTAATTTTTCTTCTAACGGTGCCCTATCTACACACATATATATATTATCACAAAGTACCCCCCCCCCCCCCCCCCCCCCCTCCAGAATAACCCAAATCATTTGTTAACACCTGATCCCGGTCCTTCTGGCTCTGCAGACTTTTTTTTTTTTATATTTAAAGTGCACATTTGATAGTGGTAATGTGAAACTTCGAGTCCAGAGACTGCCCGTGTGTTCAGAGAGTGAGGGCTTCGGTTCAAATAAGAGTGCCTGCAGAGCTGGACGTGCAGTGGCATACCTTTTGTTGTGAGTACATATTGACATTTCACACTCCAGTAAATGAGCAGGTCCTGGCCCTTGGCCCTCGATGTGGGTGCAGTGCCACAGAGCAAATTAAAGGCAGCTCAGGGGAAAAGACAGGAAATAGACATAGCCTCTCTCTCCGATGGGCTGTTTTTCTCGGGGCCGATAGAGTCAGCACGACAACAACAACGTTTGTATGCTACATAAATATAGAGTCACCTCTTGGCTATTTCTGATAAGCTATGTACTTTGTATCACTTACAACAATATCTGCCCACTCATCTGTTCACAGTGCACAGTCAAAAACAACACAAGTTGTATCCCCCATCTTTTTTTCCAACACACACAAGCTCACACTACAACCTCATCTTCCCTCAGTGTGGTGGACTCACAGCTTTTTGGTGCTTTTCAGAAATGTATGAGAATAACCGCATTGGCAGCTTATTTGGGTGGACGCCACACTAATGCTGAAAAGCAAGAGTCAACTGAGTCCGTGTCAGCAAGTGTTTTTCTGGGACATTGGGCAGAAATAGTGACACCTCTAGCCAATCACTGGTTAGCTGTTAAACTTCGAAAGTGCTCTCCTTCTCTGCTGTCATTTCAGAGTTGCTACGCTTCACGACCCGCCTCCGCCCCTCCACCACCTCAACGATGGTCGCTGGCCAGCTCCAATCTAACCCTCCTCTCTGAAGGCTCCCAAGAATTCGACACAACCTCAAGCCCATTCTCATCACCACCACCAGTGTCTTGGCTCTGGAGGGAGGGGTTTCCTGCACGCAGGCCTAACCAATTTGTTGCCCTAGGCAAAATTTTAGGTGATGCCCCCCTTGCATCACAGTAAATTCCACTGCTAGTGTACATATACTCAGAATAAACTGAATAGCTTTCTCTTAGACATTCTTTTATTTAAATAAAGAAATTGCACATTCAAAATACTTAGAACAGTGTAAACGAGTGATAAAAATTAACTTGTACATAGAATATAAATAAGGCACTGCACAAAATAAGATATTAAAAACCAGTGTGCACAAAAATTGCAAGAATTTTAATACAAATAAAAAATATAAAAAGTGTTCTTACCTCTAGGGGTGTTTTTTGGTACTGGATTGGGTTGCAGAGGTGGAGGCGGCAGGAGGATTGGCAAGGGTGGGACTGAGGAATCTCAGCAGTGAATCTGAAGAGAGGCGTATGTGAGTGTGGTAAACTGAATGTTACTGAATGATAACCTCTGAAATGTAATGATACAGCTAGAGAATTAGAACCAGAGAATAAGAAGCTGAGCCACGAGCTGTACGCATGTTGAGCTGTAGACAACAAACAGCATCAAGTCAAAGAAAGACATTCATTCATTCATGTGGTAATTGCTTCAAGCGAAGGATATCACAGTAACACCAGTCTTATAATAAACACATGATTTCAAGAATAAAATAAAATGAAATAATATAAATGAAAAACATGAAGAAATACATGCACGATGTAGACTGTGCCGTACAGTATAATATGCAATGGACTTTTTCTGATATGCAAATTAAATTAGTAATTCATATAGGCCTATTAGTAATGATGTCATATGTCATTACTGTGAAATGCTAATTGTCAGAATGCAAAGAATCAATAAACTTCAGTATAATATAGCAGGTGGGAATGTACACTGATATAAAGTTTAACACTATAAACACACTTTAGACAATATTAATTAACACAACAAACAGCTAGCCTAGGCTTACACCTATAATATATGAAGGAGTGGGAAATGAATAGCATTTTGATTAACTATTACAAGCTGGGAAAACATGAGCTAACCTGATATCAAAATGCGAACAAATTTAACACACGCTGAATAAATCTAATATTTACACATTTACCTGAAGAAGGTAAGGTGGAAGTAGTTACATTACTATTTTCCATAACAGCTTAGGCACTTCCATAACATAAACTGATGTTAACAGTTAGCCTAGTGCTGGCTACTTATTGATTAGCTATGTTATGCTAATGGTTAATGACGTTATCAGTCATTGTTCTGCACTGCAACAGAAAAATAATATCATGACACCATCTTTACTGTAACATTACCTCTGTCTTTGTCGCGTTTTTCCTCCTCTTCTTTTCTTTTACTGTAAGACAGTTTGGGGCGTTTTGACATGCTATTGTCCAATTTCACGTTGTATGAGCTTGTTGTTGACGTATTATCAAAAAAACGAACATCCTTCCCAAGTAGCAGGTGAAGTCTGATTAGTCGGAGGAGGAGGAGGGGGGAAGGGGAAGGGGGCGGAAGTTTTTTTTCCCCCGATTTCTGGCGCCCCCTGGAGGAACGGCGCCATCAGGGCCGGCCCGTGCTATAGGCAGTATAGGCAAATGCTAATGGGGACAGGTGAAATTGGACAATGTCAAAACGCCCCAAACTGTCTGGTGCCCAGGGGAGGAAAAAATTTAAAGAAGAGGAGGAAAAACGCGTCAAAGACAGAGGTAATGTTACAGTAAAGATGGTGTCATGATATTATTTTTCTGTTGCAGTGCAGAACAATGACTGAAAACGTCATTAACCATTAGCATAACATAATTAATCAATAAGTAGCCAGCACTAGGCTAACGTCAGTTTATGTTATGGAAGTGCCTAAGCTGTTATGGAAAATAGTAATGTAACTACTTCCACCTTACCTTCTTCAGGTAAGTGTGTAAATATTAGATTTATTCAGCGTGTGTTAAATTTGTTCGCATTTTGATATCAGGTTAGCTCATGTTTTCCCAGCTTGTAATAGTTAATCAAAATGCTATTCATTTCCCACTCCTTCATATATTATAGGTGTAAGCCTAGGCTAGCTGTTTGTTGTGTTAATTAATATTGTCTAAAGTGTGTTTATAGTGTTAAACTTTATATCAGTGTACATTCCCACATGCTATATTATACTGCAGTTTATTGATTCTTTGCATTCTGACAATTAGCATTTCACAGTAATGACATATGACGTCATTACTAATAGGCCTATATGAATTACTAATTTAATTTACATATCAGAAAAAGTCCATTGCATATTATACTGTACGGCACAGTCTACATTGTGCATGCATTTCTTCGTGTTTTTCATTTATATTATTTCATTTTATTTTATTCTTGAAATCATGTGTTTATTATAAGACTGGTGTTACTGTGATATCCTTCGCTTGAAGCAATTACCACATGAATGAATGTCTTTCTTTGACTTGATGCTGTTTGTTGTCTACAGCTCAACATGCGTACAGCTCGTGGCTCAGCTTCTTATTCTCTGGTTCTAATTCTCTAGCTGTATCATTACATTTCAGAGGTTATCATTCAGTAACATTCAGTTTACCACATTCACATACTCCTCTCTTCAGATTCACTGCTGAGATTCCTCAGTCCCACCCTTGCCAATCCTCCTGCCGCCTCCACCTCTGCAACCCAATCCAGTACCAAAAAACACCCCTAGAGGTAAGAACACTTTTTTTATTTGTTTTAAAATTCTTGTAATTTTTGTGCACACTGGTTTTTAATATCTTATTTTGTGCAGTGCCTTATTTATATTCTATGTACAAGTTAATTTTTATCACTCGTTTACACTGTTCTAAGTATTTTGAATGTGCAATTTTTTTTTTTTTAAATAAAAGAATGTCTAAGAGAAAGCTATTCAGTTTATTCTGAGCATATGTACACTAGCAGTGGAATTTACTGTGATGCAAGGGGGGCATCACCTAAAATTTTGCCTAGGGCACCAAATTGGTTAGGGCCGGGCCTCGGCACCATTAGCATTTGCCTATAGCATGGGCCGGCCCTGAAGCGTCTAATCATCAAGATCACTTCCCACGGGCATCTGCTTCCTGCCCTGGCCTAAGCGCCAAAAGTTAATTCTACCTATGTTCAATAATATTCCTTCAAACTTTCTCATTCCTTTTGTTCCTTGTAGTCTCTCCTCATTGAAGTACTACTCTCTGCATGTAGTGAACATGAGGGGTTAATGCTGTTGCTGCAAATCATTATACAATTATATTGTTATATGAATGCAATAGTCATTTAGTAATAGTAAGTTTGAATTATTTCAGTTCATTCAGGGTTTATTCTTTGCCATCCAGCTGTGAAAGTTAGTTTCTAGCTGCAAACTTTCAGATTCAAGACCTTGTGGTTCTTTGGCTTCAGCAGTTGAGGTTGAACTCCTATGAGATTATTTCAGCCTCCAGAGCCAGAAAGCTCTGCGGCCAACAAATGTTGTGCAACTAAAAAACCCCAGTCTGCTAGACACACATACTCACAAACAGAGAACTGTTGTGGTTATTGGCGACTAGGATGATGTATGAGATCTATGAACACATCACAACAAACTGATACTGACAAGGGCTTGGTACAGCCAAGATTTTTGAGGGTCCACAAATTGATACAAACATCCACAATATAAATCACTGTAGGATACACACTATTATGTGAGGGGCTTTCCATTACAGGCACCTAAAACATGAGGATATGGGAGAACCAGTTGTACAAGTTTGTGGTCCTAACACCTTATGTATGTGGCTCAGTCACTTTTAATGTGTGTGACTAAAACATTTGGACTCCAAAGCTCCTGATTGCTGGTGTCTGAGAATCAGAGGTAGTCCTGAGGCGCCAGTGTAGCTGTATCTGATCCTGGACAGACTGTGAGGGGCTGCTAATATATTGTGCTTTTTTCCAGAAAAAGAAAGTTTGGAGACTTTGACAGCGCTCTGGCTATCTTGACAGGCAGCACCTCTGTCCTTGGGAGGACGCCGTTCATGCATTTTTTGGGTAGGACGGCCCCAGCTGATGAAGTGTCTACCCAGGTCTTTATTGTCTCACTTTATTAAATGAGCTGTCAATAAGTTGACAAGTTTGCCTGTTTCCTGCAGTGGCATTATGCCTGCAGAGCTGTTGAGAGGGTTTCTTAAAAATGCTGCTGTGCTGCCAGAGAGCTGTTTTTCATTATTTGAATTGTGTTTCAGTCTCTGAGTGTAGGTATAAACTGGGAGTAACCAGACTTTCATTTATTATATCAACTACTAGAAAATGAAGGGATAACTCTGGCTTCTCACTCTGTACTAACACTGCACTCACCAAAGTAACTGCTGAGACCTGGAAACACAGAGACATCAATAAAAGAAGTAAGGCAGGATAATAAATAAGTTGTCAATCAATCAGACAAGAGTTTTTCCAGATTATCTGAACCACTTTATCTGGAGACAAAACTGAAAGTGAACACACTCAAAATGTTGCCCATGATCCTTTATTGCACAAGAAAACCGTGCAGACGGGAAGTTTGGTGAGTCAAAGCTGAACCAGGCAGACAGTTTATGAGCTGTGATGGATGTTTACAGCAGACAGTTTGGGTAATAATTTTACCATTTGCTTTAAATTGATCTAAATAAGTTTGACTAACCTGGGGATTGGTGTAGCTGACAGATCTGATCTTTGTTGTCATTTCTTTTTCAGTAAATACTCATAATCCACAATCGGAACAAAGGACGGTACTGTGACACGGTTCTGGACTGACAGAGTTCACAAAGGGAGGAGTTCTCGGTGGGTGGATGTATTATAACTAGATACCAGACCCAAAACTGGCACAACAGAACACGCTCATTATGCCCCCCCCCCCCCTTAATGGTGCATTGACAAGTTTGTTAAATCAGCAGCTGCAGATACAAAGGGAAAGACAAGAAACGTGTTTAATTACAATACAGTTAGAAATGTGACTGCAACGACTAATAAACTGTGTTAGAGACTTTACAGCCTTTCCAAAAACAAAAGGAAAAAAAATCTACTTCACAGATTTGATAAATTACATATAAAGAGGTCCCAAGCCAACAAAGGTTGTGCCCTCTTAGAATTTTTGTGATGCACATTAGTAAACGCAAACAGCTGCATTTTTTTTTACATACAGGAGGTTAATCTACGCAATTAGTGCAGAGAGCAAACATAAATATATCCTGAACATGTAATATATCACATATAACAAATCAAAATGCTTCTTTTCAAAAAGAAGTAAAGGCCAGAATGTGCAAACCAGAAATGTCAGTATCTGGCCTAGTAATTACTGAGTCATTGCAATAAATCTAAAACTCCATCAAACTCCTGCAGATATATTGCAGTCATTTTCTGTTATAGAGTAATAAAAATCTTTCTTATTGCTCTTTTAAGTGTTAGAAGTCATGATTGGGGCAATTTTGCACTGAGTGACAGAGCAAATTGTCTCATATTGTTGGCTTAATACAGTGAGCCTTCAAGCTGACAGTGGAAGTTATCATTCTAGCGCTGTAAGTGTTCCAAAATTGCTGTTTTTCACTCTGTATCATTTGCATAAGGCTGTGCGTGTTTATAAAAGCCAGGACCGCCGGTGAAAAATGTGAGGAGTCAGAGGACACTGCGCCACAGATGAGAGACAGGCATCTGTGGATGAGAGACGCTTAATGATTTTCTCCGCAGGAATGAGCGTTTTTTTTTATTAAAGTGCAGGTAGTGCAAATCCATCCGGCTGCAGAAAGCTACACATAAACCCTGCAATTCTCCCTCAGTCTGTTTAGGGGTAACATCTAGATTGGCCGCTGATTCACTGCTAGGTAAATGATAGCCTTAAGCGACTCCGCAGATAATCCCCAGCTTTCCTTAACCTGGCTTCTTTCTATCAACAAGTATCCAGAGCCTAAGTGCCTTCAGACAGAGTTGGACATACAATCATTCTTCAAAATTGAACACTTTCTTCTTCCCGAGAGCTCCCACGTACACCCCATCCACCCAGAAAGGAAAGGTAATAACGACTTGGTCCAAGGGGAGAGGGGCGACTGGTTATAGCCACTCCCTCCTCCTCTTACAAGCCAACCATAGCTCACCAATGACATTTTAGAGCAATATCTGTTTGGGGATCTGAAAATCCCTCATATGTAATTGTAAAAATCCAGCGACAAGCCTGCTACAGTATTACTTTTTCTTTTGTCATTGGCTTTGGTATGATAAAAATGAGATCATAGTGAGGAGATTAGTGAACCTTCCTCCCTAGATTAATTTCCTGTAACTTGTTAATTAATATGGCTTTACTAATAAACTTTTTTTTTTTTCTTCTTTGGCTGACTTCCCAAACAGGGTTGACCACAATCAATCAGTGGAATGCATTACCGCAACACAGGTTGGCAGTCAGTCATTAGTCACTAATCACTGTGAGTAATGCTGCTGTGGAGGCCCCTCCATTATAAGAATATAAATCTCCAACATTAATACGAGCAGAGCAAAATGGCTTATTGGCTAACTGAAAGGTCAGCTCAGAGTCAAGGGCGCGCCCGCTAACCCTTGTGCGAACAATTAGATGTGAACATTAGCATAATACAAAATATTATAATATACGGGAGGTTACAACACCTCAGGTTCTGATCTGAAAAGACCTCAACTGCGGGTGAACAATAGCTTCACACAGCTATACATGACCTAAAGGTAGGTTCACAGTTAAAACCCAATAACTGCTTGCCAGTTGGTTAAAACAATGCTCTTTAGCTGAGGAGCCATGGAAATAACTAATATGTACAGAGGAAAGAAGTAATGATTATTAATTGGTTTTGTGCTATGCAGTGATTGATTGAGAGTTAAAGGAAATACTACAGGATGTTGGCTGATGATTGTTGGTTTTGAGGAGGTTGTGGGCAATGATGGGGACCACACCCCCTCTCTTCCACACAAGGATACCCCCCCCCCCCCCCCCTGAAAGTGGTGAGGCAGGTTCCCAGGAAAGGTGACTGGTGATTGTCCCCATAGGCAGAATCAGGCAGGAGAATGGGGTGAAGGCTGGTAGCAGCATGGCTGGACAGATGGTTGTGGTGACAGGCTCAGGAAAAACCAGATGTGGAGCATTGTTGTTGGTGTGGGCTTTCCACCTGTTGAAGGCTACCTCCTAGGTTCTGCTTCCAAAATAAAGCCAGCATCCTGAGGAAGTCTAGCTCTTCATGAAAGACAGCGTCTTTTGTTGCCTCAAAGTCCTCCTGGGAAGAAAGTAGGCTGCCGAGTCCATATCAGGCCACATCGTACTGTCCCGGCCATCGTACTGACCCAACCGCAGACACACACATACAGGCAGGGTCATCTAAGTTGCTTAATTCAAAGAGATGAGAACAAAAGCAGGTTTACAGTCTCTGTTTAATGTAGAGTCTAAACAGGTTTTTCCTTTTTTCAAATAGACATTTCTTGTTCTGCTATTTATTTTTTTTGCATGTGAATTTATGTAGATGACTCTGGTGATATATATGTATCCCAGTCCTGGGTTTGTGTGTGGCTGCACATCTGTTTTCTCTTTGCCAGATAAAGGAGATGACCTTGATCCTGACCTCGAGGGAGGACTGTGATGTTTCATCAACGCAGTTTCACTCCATGACTCTGTCCAAGCTCTGTGATCCTGCACAGCCAGGAGGATGATACATTCAACTAAGCGGCTCTACTGCGATACTTACTGCCAACAGTCAATACACCGAACAGTCCCACTCATCATTTTCTACAATTGCACAATGAGGAAATTGCAGGGTTCTGCAGGGAGTTTTAAGTCATTATTCATCAAACTTATGATGCCTAAGAATTTCATGTTACCACAATTGCACATTTTTTGGTGCTATTTATTATTCTGGTGGGCTCATTTTATTCATTTGGAAGCTGTGTCTCTGGCAGTTTTCATTATTTTCATTACTCGTTTCATGGATACAGGCTGCACAGTGATACACAGGATTCACAGGACACAACACATGCACATACTGGGGCTGAAGTGACACACAAAACTCAGTACATGTGTGCAGTTCAGGTTAATGTGGAGGACAACATGTGATGATGAGTTCAGTATTACCCTGCTTCGTGTTGGAAAAAAAAAAATGTTCAGATTCTCTACCTATGCAAATGTGGCTGTTCCGCAGGCTATAAATACTGTGCTAAATGTCAGCTAAAGGTCTTGCATTGACAATAGTGCTCAAGCAAATGTTTAGATATATCTTAAGTACAAAGTTGCGTAACATGGAAATTCTCAAGTACTTGAGTACATGCACTTAGTTACATTTGACAGCATGATGATTATTCTCTGCCTGCTGTTTGTTTGGCTGTGCTGTAAACAGACAGTGGTAGCTTTGTATTGTATTGTGTTGTATTTGCTACCGTCTGTGTTTGACACAAAACTCTTGAATTCTCCTCTGTTTTCAAGGGAATATAAAGTAAAAAGACACCACAGCTCAAGTGCAAATTTCTTGATCAACCTTTGGCAATGGACTGTTCATATATAACATTCTGGTAAGCAAGTTATTTTAGTTATTACCGCCGTCACACTTTCATTGTGTCCAGATGTGGTAATGGCCAAATGTATGTCACACTTTCATTGTGTCCAGATGTGGTAATGGCCAAATGACCAGACAGTGAAAACTCAAAGCAATTGTTAGTCCTATGATCCCGAAAAAATCCCACAGGAGGAGAACCAAGGAGGTTCTGTACCTGCAGAAAAACAAAAATTAAATCTCCTGTACCTGTGTGTATGGAGTTTGTCCAGTTCTCTCAGTTTTTCTCTGTTTGCTCTTTGTATTTTTATTTTCACTGAATTACAGAGTTTTCTAAGAGTTCACATCCACTGCCTCTAAAATTAAATTCCACTATTAAAAATTTAACCTTTCTGAATACAATATTTACATTGATTATTTTATTTTATTTATCTATTTTTTTTTTTAACTTGCAATATTTGTTGAGTCCCTGTTGGTATACAGATAAGCATTAGTGATGATTCTGAATCTGTTCTGTTTTTTTGTTTTGTTTTTTGTAAATAGAAAAAGAAGAGACCCTAGAGAAACTAAAAGAAAACTTAGAAGTCCTTTTTGGAAAACATCATGATAACTGTGACATGGTAGGTGCATAGGTTAGTGTTGAAGAGCCCAAGGAAGCAAATCGAACATAACCCTCGGCTCTCGGGGGGGCCACAGACACCACTAATCCACACTGCTGTCAAACCAACTCTTTTGTCTAGCTGCTGTTTACAAGGTGTGAGCACATGAAACACTTACATGACTTAAGTGTCTCATCATTCCACTTCTGTGAACACCTCAGCTCAAAGTGCTGGTCTACGTCACTGAGCTTTATTTGTAGCTGAGTACTACAGTCATGACAGTCTCTCTTGTATCTCAGGTACTTGTACTTTGCCAAGGTTGTACTGTATCTTCTGTCGAATGACTAATAGCCAGGTCTGCACTCAGTCTCACCTCTGCAGGGTTGGAACCAGCTCTCAACTCTGAGCAAACAGGTACTTTAAACGATGATGATACAGAAGCAGAAAATAAAACATGCATGCCTCAGTCTGGTGGTCTAACAAGCAAAGGCAGCGCTCACCTAGGGATATTAAAAAAAAAAAAAGTAAATCACTGAATCCACAATTGCACAATGTGACTGAGCAAACAAACATCAGATAATCATTGCTGCTTTGAGGATGCCAGAGTCAACAAGACTCATATCAATTATTGCTGGCATGAGGTTCAGCAGAACAGAACTGAAACGATAGCTTAGCCAATCGTCAGGGGTAAATTGCACCGCCTCATAATTGCTAGTGGTATGAGCTTTAATGTTTTTTAACCAGGCTGGTTTTTTTTTAAATCATTAAACCACAAATAAATCATGAGGAGTAAAATTGAATCTCTCAGACTTTATGCCATTATTGTTATTGGTGATGTGTGATAATCAACCTGCAGCCCCGCGGTGGTTGTTAGCCCCGAGTTTATAGGAAAATTGGAAAAATTGCCCTTCACAGAATGGAGTGCTTATTTTTAGTCATCAGTGTGTGAGAGATTTGAGGATAAGGGTGAATTATCACTGAATCACACTGGGGCAATCACAGTGTGGGGAATAGCCGAGTTAATGTCCTAGGGTCCCCCCCCCCTCAACGTGGTGAGGCCCTCAAGAAGCAATTTTTTGTGTTTAGTCCAGTCCTGCAATAGGGTTGGACGAAAATAGTTTGCTTCTAGAAGCAGTAATTGTGATGATGTTGATGGTTGGAACTCTAGAAAAGCTTTCTGGCAATAATGTCTTTCCAAAAAGCAAAACGTTAGCTCTAATGCGAACTGGATCTGGCTGTGTTGTCTCCTGGTTTTCATTGCTGCTGGAGCTTTAAATGTACCTGTGGTTGTGTATGAGAACCTATATTCACATACAGGCAAGCTAATGTTTCTAATGAAGATGTGACAGGTGATAAAATCATGCAACAAGGCTTCATCTAATGAAAGGGAAGAGAAAAGAATCAGTTTTTCAAGACTGATTCTCAGTCTTAGAGAACATGTGTGTACCATGTATGTATGTCCATTAAATACTTCTGTAATGGTGTTGATTTGATTTTCCCTTGCTTTTCTAATTGCCTCTCTCTGGTTTTACAGCCAAGTGGAAGTAAGCACCAAAGGAATGGAAGTCGTCAGCAACATGTTTCAGTAGCTTTTATTTTTATACTTCTGAGTTTATAATAAACAAGAAATACAACTGAAACCCATTTTCACTTTTAGGTAAATACAAAACAATAAAGTCTTCAGAACTGACAGACAAAAAACAAACTTAACTGACAACAGACAAGGGCACTGAGCTAACCATTCATCTCTCTTAGCAGGGCTGAGAAGACTGGAGCGGAGGGACCTTGGTGTTGGTGTCTCCAGCACTCAGCAACCAGGATCTAGAACAAAAAGGTAATGGGCTGTAACTGAATAGGAATACATTATTTGGTCATGAACAGATAATGTGCTCTGAATTGATACGTACAGCATACAAATTCTAACAAGAGCTTTGTTTTCTTGTGTTTTATTTTTTTTTCCTCTCCTAATGCTGGCTCCTAATTGCAGACAGGAAAACTGCTCGACTACAATGCTGCAGACGGTACCCTGTTAACTTCCACAACGTCCCACTTAACAGTAACAGAGTATGTAGTAGAGGTAGAAAACAGTGGAAAGTGTGTGTGTGCTGGGGGGGGTGGCAGCTCGCTGAAAGCATTAAGGTCAGTTACCATGAAATCCTGGTGCCATGTCAGAGGGTTTTAATAATTGATGAAGGTACTACCCACACACTCTGCCAGCTGTGAGTGACTCCAACTGGGTTCAGATCTGGTGACTGCGAAGGCCACAGCATACGATTCACATCATTTCCATACTCGTCAAACCCCCTCGGTGATCCCCTCGTGCCCTATGTGGATGGGGGCTTCTCATCTCAGTCCATTTCCTTTACTCATATCTTCAAAAAGGGATAATCTGGAATGTGGAGGACCCCAAAGAAACATCGTACAAGTCAATTTTTCTCAGTCTAAACAATAATTTCACAGGTTTCCAGCAAGACGCTTTATTCTTATAATATAAAATAGTGAAAATGTCTGTATGTATGCTATTAAGACATTGTGGAAGTGTGTTTTCCAGGGGGAGAAATTACTTATATATAGGCAAATGAAGCTTAATGAATAATAATGATTATTGCTGAATGGTGAGGAATGTCCAGGGCAGCTCCACATTCAGCACCTTGGACAGCGCTTTGAGATCCTGTTCTTCTCAAAGCTGGTTTACACAGTTAACTACTGATCACACTGCTGACAGTGGCTGAAAGTGTGTGTGTTTCTGCGTTACTTGTACCTGAATGAGACTGGATGTATGGGGCCCAGTGAGACTGCACATTCACAGGGGCCTGGAAGCCACGTAGGAGCCATATGCAACAGGCGTGACTCAACATCTGAGGAACAGCCGTGCGCAGACTGATGACTTACTGTGTCTCTCACAACTGTTACACACTACAGAACAACAAACTATTTGAATAATGGACAAATAATGAAATTAAAACATATTTTGCTGTAAAATGCTTTATCTATTAAGTCTCCATTAAATGCCAAATATATCTAGGTCACAAGACTGCCACCAGCAGAGAAGCTAATGTTGACTTTATTCTGTCTTCCCAGTGATCACGATCATCGCTGTACTTCAGACGAACTCATTTAGTTCCAGATTTAAACTCTGTAATGCTCATGCATGACTGTCTGTGAGCATAAAGACAAAAGCTCCCTTGAAATGGCAAGATTTGGCAGATGTTTGTAGAAACTATATTATAGCTAGAGAGGGATCTGTTTATCCTGAGACCATAAAACTTTGATGTCGCAGCTGTAAAGCTTCAGTACATGGTATCAGCCATTTCTGCTGTACCTTGACTTTTTTTTTTTTTTTCCTCTTCCCAGGGAATCTGCAAAGCTGCTTGGCGCAGCTTGAGAGTGCATCAATAGATGCTAGAGCAATTAAAAATTGCAAGATGAAATCATCCCTGCTCAAATGCTCTGCTCTACTCCCTTGTCAAGGAAACACGGCCTCTCCACAGTAATCCAGCGTTAATAGGACGAGTTCAACCAGAGTGTCAAGAGCAGCCAAAAGCTGGGGATTTTCAAAGCTGCCTGACAACTCACCCACTTCCAAAAACCACTCCATAAGCATGGGGATAATGAAGCTTATATGGCAGCCAGAAAGCACGGTGCTGTAGCACAGTGAGCAAAACAAATAAATACACTTCTTGCTATGTTATAATTAGCGCTTGGGGTCTATGGAAAGTGTTGTTTTTCATGTACACAAGTGTTGGGTAAGGGAATACACTGTAACACTCAGTGTACAACAAGCTGTTTTCTGCTTTGGCCTTGGAGTTAGACTGTTTGTCTATGTGTGTGTGAGAGAGAGAGAGAGAGAGAGAGAGAGACACTGCCTGTTAACCTTACAAGCATAGAATCCTTTCTGGTTTCCTTTTTTCGTAGGAACACTGAAACTGCTCTACAGCAACTGATAATGTAACCACTGCCACATAATGTTAAAACATGCCAAAAAAAACAAACAAACAAAAAAAAAAAACAGACTATGTTCTTGTAGGTGGGTGTAAAATACATGTGGGAGGAAACCAGAGGAAACCCATGCAGGCACAGGGAGAACATGCAAACTCCACACAGAAAGGCTCTGAGCAAACTGAGGTTTGAAGCCACAACCTACTTGCCCTGAGGCTACAGTGGTATATTCTATGACATATACATAATTATTCAGTGTTAATAGGTTGAGTGACAATAACGTTCAAAGAGTCCTGCAACCTAAACAACCAAACAGGTCATTTGTTATCACTCCCTGATGGAATAGTGGATCAACCTTACCCCCTCCCTATGAGGATTTTTGACACTATAACATGACCTGACTTCCTCCTTTGCTCCCACCGTGATTACTACACTACTATTACTACAGCCATCAGACGACAGAAAACAAAAAAACTGTGGGTCATAATATGCACAAATGACCAATGGGATTTTCTCACAATGTTGGCCATACTTTAAATAAGTCATTAGTTGTACATAAGTGCATTATTGTATTAATAAGATAAGATAATCCTTTATTAATCCCACAGCAGGGAAATCTGCAGTGCTACATCAGCAACAGGGATATTGCAATATAAAGAGCATCACTAAAAATGAGTGCACTGAAGTAATTAACAAAATAAGTAAATACAAAAGTAAAATAAACTCAAAATAAGTTCAAATTAAAGTTGAAGTCACATCCCAGAACAGAACTGCTCTTCTTAACCATTTTGCACCTGCACAAGTCCACTGCCAGCTCTACGGTCTGCACATGTTTTGCATCATGAACTTGTGAAGCTGTTGTTTTGTTTTCTCCAGCGACAGGTTTGTGTATTCCTGCTATATCAGTTTAATGTCGGGTTCATCTGATCAGCACGTTTCCGTTCACGCATACAGCTCATCTGAGTGATGTTTAGAAAAATTCAGGGTTACACTACAAGCTCAGTGGACGACCTGCTCTACCTTCCTGAACCACAACTGCCTCATTATGTAAAACATGTAAATGTATTACAAAATCCACACATTAAAAAAAAACAAACAAACAAAAACAAACATATACTACAAACTACAACCTAGTGTAAGAGGGTCTACCGTATTCTGTGCCGCAGGCATGTGACTTCTTGAAATCATGTTCATTGGAATTCATACTTTCCTGCAGCTGCAGCTAATGTGAACACAGATGGAGATGAAATGTGGTGAGTGATCCTGTTTCATCAGGCATTTCTGCTTTACTGATTACCACAGAGCTGCTCATTAGAGACAGTGCAGCAGTTAGTCCCGGGTACATCCAGTGTTTCCACGGGTAAATTTGGCACTCAAGCGTAGTTAGCGGTAGTTTGGCCTCAGATCATTGACCGCTCTGCTCCTTTATTGATGAGAGAATGATCTTGGGGGGGGACAGAGATCGATGTCTGTCATTGATGGTTCAGAGATTACAAAAGGTGTAGTACAAACACAGCTCATTTCAACTGTTCTCCAGACCTGGAAATGATGTGGATCATTTGTTTCACGTTTAAATGAGAGTGCTATAAAGAGAGAAGTCAGGCTTTAAGACAGACGGACTGAAGATTTTGTGTGTTTCTGTCCAGGAAATCATAACGTGGTGATGGGCTCATGGACTCATAAAACGATGTTGCTCTTTCTGCTGTTTAATGGGGAAACAAACTTTCACTGTTGATTAAAAAAAAAAAAAGCAGGACATACTGTAAGTGGCCACTGTTCAACCTTGAGCTAATGGAAGGCAACACACTCTGATTTAGCCTCTTTCCCTTTAGACAGTAAAACCCCCAGCGTCTCTTTTAAAGCTACCACCAACTCTTGATGACAACACATTCGTACTCTGGATGACTCGTGGAATCCCACTAAGCCTGACGACCTTTGGTACCATTTGAAAGCTAATCCTCTTCTGCAACATCTTCATGAAAACTGCCATTGTGCAGATCAGTTTCCAATTAGGAGGGTAAAAATAGAAGCGGACACATCTATTTTATTTAAATCCTACAGCCCCCCCCCCCCAACCCCTTCCACCCCTGTCAGCTTCTTCGACAGAGCCTTGCTTTGGCAAAGAAATGACGTTACAGATCGAGACGCAAAAACTGTTTTGGATTAATGGGAGAATGACTCAGGTAAGGTTTGTACCTTGCATTTGACACCTTGCTAAAAATAAAAGAAAAACAAAAAACTCAGCACTTTTTCAGTAGAGAGTTTTCAGACATTGCACATAATTTCTTTCTTTTTTTTTTTTTTTCACTCCTGCAAGGCCCTCGCCTTGTTTAAACACAGTTCAGAGAGCCTTGACGGCAGGGATACCCATAAAAGATGGCATGTCAGGGTGAGGAATAGGCTAACTAAAGAGGACTCTCATAATCCTTTAGCTTGAGCTTAATGGGGCATTTAAAGGAAGACAATGCATCTTCTGGCACATAACCCCACTCTTCCTCACACTCTCATTTGTAGGAAATCATGTTACAAGGGGAGCACAATTAGCTAAAGCAGTGATAAAGAGCCACTGCACGTTTTTTTCCCTTTCTTTTTTTTTTTTTTTAACTAAAATAATATCACACTTCAGAGCATGCATTAATCAGTAACGCTGCTACATTTTAATACTCACAGGCGTAATTTACCCATTTGAATCCATTATTAGCATTTGGTATAATGATGGAATGTGCTGCATCTCAGGGTCCACATTTTTCCTCAGATGATTTCTTCATGAATTGTACTAATTATTTGCTTTTTTTGTCCCCCCCTCCACCACAACAGGCTCAGATCTGATTGATAATAAGTTGCCATTGCAGTGGCGAATCATCGGATCCCATCCATCTTGCTCTTTGTGCTCTGTGCTAAAGGACCTGCTTCCTGGCTACCGGCCCAGAGTGAAACGATCCACTGTCACCCTGAGGAGAGGCTGCAGTCAGAAGGCTGTGATTTCCCAGTGTCCCAGCTAATGCACCCCCCGCTGTCCTCTGTCTTCCTATTATAATACTATGACCTCATCCCTGGTAGATCCGTGCACCTGCCCCCTGTGTGTTCAGGCCATGAATATGTATGACAAGGAATAATAACAAGAAAATCTTTGTCAAATCGCTGCTGGCTGTCTCAACTGTGGCGCCTGTACAAAAGTCCCAAGCTGCAGTGATCCTTTTCTTCATCCTGTGTATTCATTTTCTTGTTAAAGGCTAAGCCTTTCACAGTAAAGTCATTGAAAAATTCCCTTCACCACATTTGCACAGACCAAGGTGACCAAGGCTCTCACAGCACAGGTGCCGTTCAGTGGTTTTTACACGTCATAATGGGCTTCAGTGGGAAATGTCATTTGTGACAGTCCTTAGTAAATATAACTTCTGAAATGGCACGTGGACTTTAAGAAGTTATTTGTACCTTACTGAGCTTTTAATCCCAGGAACACATGTAAAGCCCACTGTTTTTAAGCTTAAATGGTGTGGCATGAAAAAGGCATGTATATGTATGTATATGAGGTGTTTTTGCACCTGAGTAGGCAGCTGGTAAAATAAGTCTTCGTGAATACAAATTATTTATTACTAATAAATGCTGAAGAAGATCATGTGATATGATCGAAAGCTTTACATCCTGTGCTAAAATCCTTTGATCAACTACAGATTACTGGCTTTAAAGGTGATGAGATAATATATATTAAATGAAAGTTCCAGTTTATCACAACTTGTGTCTAATGTTTATAGATTTGGTCATCACTCCTATATCACGCTCACACTGTATTCACCAAAGGCCTGGTTTGTTGACACAGGGGGGTTAATGGAGGTCCTGTCATAGAGTTCTACAGTGTGCTTTTTGATTTATAGTTCAACATCAGATTTCACCCCCTCGACCCATGTGCAGACCGCTGCCTCGCAATTGCTTTGTTTATGTTTTTCACTTACTGTGTTGGAGAGCAGTGATGTCTGTGAGTAGAAGGTTTGTGTTTTTCTGAAAAGCAGAAGATTACCGAGCCTTTCTTCAACTTATTGGTATCTTTACTAACAAAAATCGACACCACCACCGGCATCATCAACTTGCAGGTAAAGACACTGGAAGCACACACCTGCCATCACAGTTCTAATGGGCTCCATGTGGTTTCTCCGTAGCCGATGTAGTCCCAGCATGCAATTACATTTTGGCGGAAATGCACGTCAGTTGTAGTGCAGCCTGAGGCGTAACTCCACACTCGAGCACGTTAAAGGAATAATAAATAAAAATGACGTTTTGTTAGATGAAAGGAGTCACAAGATAAATCTCTTTGTTGTAGAATGGAGTACAGGAAAGTATAAAGCAGCATAGATGCTGAAGAAATACTCAAGTAAAGTCCAAGTATCTTAAAACTGACCTTACATACTGCCTCATCATCTGTTGAACCGTGGGAAACCCCTCACACCCAACATTTATCCTCTGCTGAGTGAAGTCAAGTCAGTTTTATTTATGTAGCGCTAAATCATAACAGAAGTTATCTCAGGGCACTTTTCATGTAGAGCAGGCGTGGACCATACTCTTTTTAATATTATTTACAGAGACCCGATAATTCCCACTATGAGCATGCACTCTGCTGACTTGTCAAAAGACTGAGCTACGAGACACCTGAGGATAACTCAGCCTCCAAGCTGGCTGCGTTTCGTATGGCGGGAACATCACTGAACAGGCACGATGAGAGAAGGGGCCAGCAGGTCCATGGCCTTGTGGATATTGTGTCTTCATTATAATCCACATAGGGCTTTACTGGGCAGGGCTGTTTAGGGAGGCAGAGAGTGTCTCTTAAGGCTAATCAGAAGAAAGCGACTGTCTGGGCAGCACATCCACGAATTCCCTGTTAGACAGCGGCCTTCTTCAGCGGGGTGCAGATGAGGAAACCCTGATAAAAAATTCTAAAAAGAGAAACTAATATCTACCTCTTGGGATTGCAAATGTTCTTTGAAACATACAGTTAGTGACCTGAAGAATGAAAGTTATGATGCTGCTTAACACATCACAGCTCAGTGTTCCTAAGCTCTCAGGGAGCTGGCTACTAATTAAAGTCTTAATATCAGGAGTCACTCAGCATCTTGGTGAAAGGTGTATTCTGTTTGTATTTGCAAGAGTACACTGTTTGGAAAACAGTGCTTGTTAAAAAATGTATGAGGATTTAATGGATGCGGTACGCTGCCATCCTGCCCATGCAGAGATGACACTGCATATTTCCTGTGAAATAAACTTTCGAAGTTGATTAGTGAAAAGGTGAAAGGTGAAAAGGAGCTGGGCTTTTGTAGAGTGCTTTAGAAAAAGCTTGATAAGACTGAAACAGAGAGCAAAAAGCCTGAGGCCACAGTGTATTTTTGAATGATGCAATTAACTATCTCTTAATTCATGTGTATCTTATGACTTGCAAAGCCATTCAGGTCAATTATAGCCACTGGCCAGCAAAACTTGTTTAAGTGAGGTCGCGCATTTGGTCCCTTAGTTGATGTGCTGCAGTATAATTATGAAGAATCAAAAAGAAAACAGACTGATACATGTTTTTCTTTCCCCCCGTGTCTTTACAACTTGATGTTCAGAAGCCAAACAAATTTCTTCTTAATTGCAGAGATAATGTTAGTGTATAGATGTCTCACAGCTTCCTCCAGTAAAATCGAGACATTCTACACCAGAGGTGTCCAAACTGTTCCACAAAGGGCCGTGTGGCTGCAGGTTTTGGTTCCAACCAAGCAGCAGCACACCAGACTTGACTCATTTAATCAACTGATCTCAGTCTTCAGACAGTTGATTGGTCAAACTGTGTGCTCTTGATTTGGGCTCCTCTGCTCTACACAGTCTCTACTGGTGCACTAAATTTTGAAGACAGATACTGATATTAACTGGACTGATACCAATAAAACAGATCAGTCTAATGTGATTATGTTCTGAGCACAAAAAACAAAAAACTATACAAAAAAACTAAACAAAACATTTCTTTACTATTAATTGTAAATTAGAAATAAAAACATCAAATGTCGGAAAATCAGTTGGTGATAGCTATTAATGATCCATTCACCTCAAATCATGACGTGAAGCTGTCCACCACATATCATAACTAAATTTTATGGTATCAGCCAGTTCTCATTATTGGATAGATCAGTGAAAGGATGATGTGAACAATGCTGCAGTCTTTAAATTTCTTACAGTGTGAGGTTTAGCATGCCGAGTGCGGCAAGAGGGTATGAAAACACCCCCCACATCCTATCACAAATCAGAGTAAATAACACCTATATTGGAACTGCTCATTGTCAGAGATGCAGTTCACCAGATTTCATGCTGGTGAGAAAAGTGATATGCGAATCTCATATTTCTCTCCCTCAATAATTTACACTGACTTTCGCTCTCAGTCACAGCGAGCGGCGCGCTGTCTGTATAAGCAGTAATAACCTTGAACATATCTTCTGCTTTATTAATACAGCTCACTCAGGGCTGATTATTTGAGTCCAAGCCAGCGACTGATTGCATTGTCAGGGAACCCTGGCTCAGCAGCCAGCAGCATGTGGGAAAAAGGTATAAAGTATGTATGCAATTTTCAGACAGTATCATTTAGTCTCATTAATGTAGCATGTGTGAGCTTGTTGTTGTTGTTGTTGGTCACTAGGCTGGTCTGGACAGCCTTTTTATTAAGAGAATGTCTCTCCACAACCAGAACTACAGTACTCGTATCAGCTATGGGATATGATCTCCATAAAAATATTCGGTGAATATTCGTGGTCCTCAGAGGACAATTCCTAAAGTTTTTCTTTCTTTTTTTTCCTCTCCTTTCTCCAATGTCCCCTTCACCCTTTCCACAAGAGAAATGTCCAAAATTTGTTGTGCAGACTTCCATGAAATCTGCAAACCTGGTGCATTCAACCTCCACAGAGACGTCCAGTACATGAACAGACGAATCTTTGATACTGAATTCTCAAGCTGAACTGAAGGGCCAGTGAACAACTCTTTAAGTTTTAGTATCAACACTCTCCTCACTAGTGACTGAAAGCACCATTCAGCTGTTATACATACTTCCTTTTAAAAATGTAAGACTGTCAACACCACATCAACAGTCATGGTGTGATAACTATAGCTGCTCTGATGGCTCCTGAGCTACAAACTTTAGAGTGCTTATATAGGCCTAGTTTTATACCTGTTTGAACCAGCAGAAGACTGAGCTGAACACTGTCAGAGGCAGCTTCTAAACAGCAGGGCAATTCTGGGGCATTACTTTCCCCTTCTGGTGGTTTCACTCTGATGATTAGACTACGCTGCTATTTCAGTATGGTTTTACAAACTGAAAGGTTTGCTTCTGTTTGAGCATAGAAACTACCAGGATGGGGTTAGGAAAGTGTCATGGTAGTCATGATTCAAACAGTGATTACTTGGTTGGTAAAAGAAAGCTGCGATAGAATCCTCCATTTTGGATCTTCTGGATCTCTGTCCCATCAAAGGCCAACTCTGTCAAGACAGCTTGCTTCATCAAAACACTATGCTAAACATTTTGGAAAATTAATTTCACCTCTGCAAACTGTGTACACTGCTTTTGCTCCTGACTGAGCAGTGATAATTAACACAGCACAATTGATGTTGACAGGTTTATTGAGCTGATAGTTATTTCATCTGGCATCATGTTAACCATTTTCAGCTTGGGATGATGTTTATTTTTCTCTAATCCACACTGAACTCTTCTGTCTTTTTCAGTTGGTGCAGCTGGGTAACAATTTCTACCTTAATGTTTGAAAAAAAAAAAAAAAAAGCCTACCATAAAAGCCTACAGGCAAACATGATTGGCAGGCAAACAGGTACAGACGACAAGGACAAAAACAGAAAAAAGTAAAAGGGAGGATGATGAGTGTCCAAAGAAACACTAGGGCGAGGACGGCGGAAATGGGCTGGTATAAATACTAACAGGGCTAATGGGGAAATGGAAACAGGTGTGTAGGTGGGTGGGGAAGATCAGGTGACAGGTAATGGAGGGAAAGTCTGAGGACATCTGGTGGCCCGGTGGAGAATGGCAGGGACTGGAAAGGTCCATAGAGGTGAATGGAATGATCATGCTCATTTCAGACTCTTATGGTGGCAAATGGCAGATACATATAACTGAAGTCTGTGCTGGTGCAGCACAGGCTGAACTTAATTGCAACATTCACATGCAAAAGGGTGCCAGATGACCACTGAGGAGGTCACTCATACACAATGCATTGCTCATGCCCGAGTTCATGTTGAATGGGCAGTTAAGGCGTCTGAGGGTGTACAATTCTCAGTTCTTTGTCAGACAGTGCCAATTAACTAACAAAGTTCTTAAGATCTGTGCTGGTCTGATGAATTTGAGAGGCGAAAAGGGTTGTCAGGTTGTCACACCCACTCTGGACTGATTTTAGATTTAATTTCATCCATTTTATTTTCATCTTGTATTGTTCTCCTGTTTTGCTGTGCAACCAGGTTCTAAAACACTGTTAATTCAGATTTGAAATCAAAATGTCCAAATGCCACGTCACTTTAATTGTCAGCATTCAAACACCTGCAGACCAAGCTGGGAGTTTAATCAGTGGAATGGGAAACACCTGGGCCCTCCATCAAGTTACTGATTTACCCATTCTTCCCATCTCTTTCTTTGTTTTTGACAATTTTATAAATAAATCGCTTTATTTAGCATATATTGCATTCATTTAACATTGTTCTTGTTTTTAATAAAACATAATACAAAAAGAGGTCTGCCATATTTTTTTCTCCTAAAGATTTTACTGCCTTTATGCGGTGCTCCTCATGTTTGTTGTGTGCACTACATGTAAAAGCCTGTTATGTGCTCACTGTATTTTCAAAATGTTCAGGTATTTGGGGCAAAGCTTCGTTACAAAATCATCCACTAATCTTGGTAGCATGTGTGAAAAATAAAAGCCTGCAGGTGTTTCATGCGTGCATGCGTATAGTCTTTGTCAAATGAAGTGTTCAAATGTCCAGCCACAGGCGCATGACTGTCAGCTGGACGTGGAAGGATAAATGCAAAATAAAACGGTTTGCAGTTTGTTTTAATGAAGGTTTACAAGCATCTGTCACATGAGTTCACGATTTATTAGTAACAATATTTTCCACTTTGCCTGTTGGGCAGAATGAAATACTTCCCATTGCTTAAGCATCTGATGTCACCATTTGGCCGACCAAGAACGTCTGCAAGAGACAGGACGCTCTTTAGGGGACGTTACTGTGTCCAAAATTCCATCTGGGCTGCTCCAAACCAGGGGTGATCAGGACACTCCACCAGGCCTTTCCTCTCTGCAGTGTGCCCTTCATGAGCTGTATGGCTTTGTCCTCATTTTCTTTTCCATATTTAGTTGCAGTATTGCCAGGGAAGGTGGGGTGAAAGCGTTCATTCAGGAATTTGTGTGGGTCAGTGCCGCTCCCTTTTTTTTTTTTTTTTATTCTCTTTGCTGTGCCCGGCGGTCAGTTGCAGCTTCGTTGCATCATGCCACAGTTGTGATACACTTTGTATCTGGGTCTCCGCGGTCAACCTCTCCACCTTAGCTGGGCTTAGTTGAACATAGGTGTCATAAAAGAGACACTTCTTACAAGTTAGCATCGTGCTGTGTTCCTGCGTGGGTTATCTGTAGATGAGAAGACTCATTATTCTCTAAATCTGATCTGTGACACTGCTGAAGGAGACCATCTGTCTGCAGCTGAAATAGTGGGGCCATCACAGAGGGACTGACGTTAAGTTTTAAATTTTGTGTGATCCTTTCGGGGGCAGCCCTCTGCAGATGACACACTTTTTGGGATCTGGCGTTGATGCTGATGAGCCTGGATAAATGTGGTTTGATTTATGGCGTTTGAAATTCATGTGCTTCACCTTTTTCAGCTCTACATTCTTCCTTGTGCCTGCATACCACTTCCTCTGCATACCACTCATCCATTTGTGTTTCACCTGACGTTAAAACTAAAACCCATGCCCTGTGATGTGGGGACTTTAAGGCTCTGACAGGGGCTGAATGTCTGCTTTAAGGTAGATAAGGTTGTGTCCCTCCTTTAACAGAGCGTGGACATGGTGATATGCCTCAGTTTTCCAGATTGTTCATCGCTTCACCACCTGTAGCAATGGAGTCAAAGGAGTGGCTTAATAAGCTAGTGTGCGTTGTCTAAGGCCACTTCTGCAGGTCGTCCTCCCATCCCTTGATAGTAGAAGGAAGGAAGGAAGGAAGAGGTGTGATCACATTCCTGTTTAGGAAGGTGGTGTTTCCACATGTTTTATATTCTCATTGCTCTAAGAAAGGGGATTAGTGCACCAGTAGCATGGAACAAGATGACAGTTACGCCCATAATTCATGCAATCAAGGCATCAAATGAGGTCCATAAACATTCCTTTAGACATGACCAACAACACTTTGTACGAACAGGTTTGTTTCAAGCACACTCCAGCCTTTAGTCTTGTTATTTGACACAATTACGTGCTGTAAACAATATTTTAGCACAATACTTTATTCAGCTTAGTGATACCAGCTTTCTGGATCTGACCAGTTTTCCCTTCCCGTTTTCCCCCTGTGGCTTGAGCAGCTCTGTCCCCTCTGAGGAGTCGAGCAGGCTAATCACTGGTCTGACAGCAGAGTGTGAGTAGTCGTCACTGCTGCCTCTCATTAGTGTTATCTTGTAATAGAGCAGCACTGAAATCATGTCTGTGCTGACCTTCACCTTGACCTGAAACCCACACAGATGTTATTAACTCCTTCAGGAAGAGGGATGGTGCTCAGTGGATGTTGTGGCACAGGAGCTCATCACAGGTGAAATATTCCCCACAGTAGAATTGCCATACTTTACAGAGAACATGAAGATGTTCTCCTCTCGATATCCAAGTCCAAACTGCTGCCTTTTTGTGATGAGGATGATGGCGATAACAACGTGGGTGAGGTGGGAGGGGAAGCAGGGGCCATGAGCTGTAAATAAAAGAACATGAGGCTGCAGAATATAGATGAGGTAGTAAACAGTTGTGGGGTCTGCCTGTAATGACATGTTTGTCATCGTTTCAATGGGTGCAGCTGAAACCACATGCAGTTGAAATGACAAATTCTATGAAGCTTGGAGTCTGGAAATTGGTCGGACCGAATGGCAGTTGCCCAGAGCCAAGGGCTGAGGATGTGGATCTTAAACTGTATCAAAGCACAAGGGGGCTCCTGGAAAATCTCTCACCAAGCCAGAGAAAATTAACCTGCGAGAGCCCAGTCCCCATTACTGCATCACTGGCAGAGAGTCACCATCTGGCAGAGATATATTGCACAATTACCTACAGCGCTACAGTGACAGTCTGCAAAATAAAGGCCCCTCAGATGGAATCATAGAGCAGCAGCTGAATTTTATAACCAGGAGTCAGTCTGAAAATACAGATGTACTCTGGCCTTTTTTGAAAGCTCCAATTTTACTGCAAACTTGCAGCACCAAAGCAATTTCTTGCCGTGTTGCTTCACTGTTGTTGTTTGAAATCAATGTTTGAATTATTTGTTCATTTTTACTTAGAAACGTTTTATAAACTAGACAAGCATTTCCTGAAGAAAACATGATTGCTGTGCTCGCTGATGCTAATTAGCATAGTTTTTGGTCTTGGTGATGTTCAGGTCAGGGTTATTCCAGAAGCTTCCTCTTGTGTTTCTTAATGTACTTCATAGTAGATTTTAAGGTCTGCGTTGGATCATTGTCCTGTTGTAGCAGCCAGCCTCTTCTCAGCTTCAGTTTCTGACTGCAGGACATCTGCATCCAGAATTTGCTGATATGTAGTGATCTCCATTCCTCCCTCTGTCTGTGCAATGTTTCCTGTGCCACTGGCTGCAACACAACCTGAAAGCAGAATATTTCCACCCCCGTTCTTAACAGTTGGCAGGGTTGTCTTTTAATCAAATGCTGATACTTTTTTTTTTTGGATCCAATCCCAGCTGACATTGGGTGAGAGGCGGGTTATACCCCGAACAAGTCGCCAGTCTATCACAGGGCTAACACATAGAGACACCCAACCGTTCACAGTCTCATTCACACCTACGTGCTATTTAGAGTCGCCAATTAACCTGCATGTCTTTGGACTGTTGGAGGAAACTGGGGTACCTAGATGAAGCACATGCAGACAGAGGATGAATATGCAAACTCCACACAGAAAGGCCCCGACCTCCAGCACCTCCTCACGGTGAGGTGACACTGCTAACTGCTGCAGCACTGTGCCACCCCCAGCTGATGACAATGAGTCAATTAAAGTCTATAACAAGTCAGTGGAGATCTGTAGGAGGGAGCCCAAAGTTTTGTACATTTTTTTTTCTAGTTTTTAAGTTCATTAGTGCATTAACATCTAAAGAAAGTCTCATTTCTAAATGTCTGTTTGCTGCAGAGATCGCATTTACTACTCTTCACTTCAGAAATCATCCAAAAAATGCTATTTTCCAAATATACATGAAGACAGATTGTTCTGCCTGAGCTGGAATAGTTTAGGTTGTTTCACATAAGAGAATTATGTCTGTGTCCTGTACAATCATTGTGATTGCATGTACATTTTACATGTACATTTTAAGAGTCACAGACAATGTTTTAAACTCCCAGATTTCCATAACTAGGCCAATACATTAAGGTCAATGAGTTTTTAAATGGTTACAAAGACATCTAAAAAAAAATCAGCAGCAACATGCACAACAATCACTGACAATGTTTACAGCAAAAACAATGTCAGCATGGAATGACATGGAGAGAATATATAGCATAAAATAGTTTTAAAGTTGGAAGAATAATAATTGTTGTAAGGAGCATTTACATTAATAAAAAGTATATTATAGTAAAAGTAGCTCTAAAGCGGTGCAAGATGAAGACAAGGCAGGGGCACTACAGGAGTTAAAACTGACAACTATTTAAGAATGAATGAAAGAATACACAAGAAACAAGAGGTTTAACAATGGTGCACATTAGGGTCATAAATTCTGGGAGAGTGGAGCCCGAGATGCTGTCAGAAGGTCTGAAAGACAAAGTTTTCTCCAAAGTAAACTTCTCCGAGGGAACACGACAGTTCTTTATGCCTCACTGGTAAGCCAGATTTGCCAAGTACGTCAAGATGGAAATTTGTGGTCTGAAACCTTATCCTCTGCAATCTGTGTCAGTCAAATCCATTTGACAAGTGGCATTTAAGACAGAGGGCTTATTTCTTCGTTTTTGCACAACCACAAAACAGTTTTGTCTGGAAGGAAATGGTTTCTGACGAGCAAGGTGGGAAAACAATATGGCTGTACCGTGTGACAAGTCTTTATCTGGTGACTGTCAAAACGCGTTGGAGCTAAAATATGATCAAATGCAACATGTCATCGAATAATGTTCAGGCTGACACTCTGCTGATTGGAAATACCAAGCAGATAAAGACTGGATGGAAAAAAAAAGGTGGAATTTGAATAAATTGTTATTGATTTTTCAAAGTGTTGTGAATTTAAACATGGAATTTCAATGCATAGATGAGATTAACGTGTAATATACCGTATTATATATATATATATATATATATATATATATATATATACAAAAAATTGAATAAACATAAGAGATTAATAAAGACATGTATGTTAACACTGAATATGTGTATGATAAATGATTTAGCCCTTCATACTGAGAATTGCCCCTCCCCTCAGGCAAGGCTGGTTTACTAAATGGGCAAAGTGTGTAACTGCCCCAGGGCCAAACATTCAGAGGCCCCCAAATGCCTGAGGTTCAATCTGTGTCAAATACTTTTAGGTCATTTGGTTAATTGTCAGATGATTGTGAGGGAATCTGCATGACAGAAGCACCAAATCAACTAAATGGAACCCTGCATTGTCTCTTGATTCTTTAGCTCTGTCTGTCTGCAGAAGATGGAGATACTTAGCAAGCATAACGTTAAACTAAGATGGTGAAGGTGGTAAAACTCTATACTGGCTAAACATCAACTTATCATTGTGAGTATGTCGGCATTTTAACATTTGCTGTCTGCATAACCTAATCATGTGATAGAGGCAATACACTGGTTGTGTTCTGAGTCTTTTGAAATGAAAAAATCACATATAAGATAAACTATGGAGCAGGGTGTGATGGTGGTGGAGGGGGGGGGGGGGGGGGGCACAGAAGCCCAAACACAATTTTTTTGCCTGGCTGGCTTAATATAGCCGTTCCCTCAAGGCTCCTTAAATAATTAATATAAATTAAGATCAAGATAAAATAACCTGAAACTGGTAAATAAAAAATCTTTATTTGCTCTCATAGGCCACACAGTTCCCACTCTGGAGAGACAGTGAAAACACACTGAGGGTTGGCAGTAAGTCATGAATAACACATCCCATCCTTCTTAAAGGCTTCACGCCAAGACTATAGAACCACCACCATAGCATATACAAAACAAACCGCACTGAAACTAATCTTTTAATGTCCTCTCCAGCCACTTCAGGACTGATTAATGCAAATTGAGGGATTTCGTACCATACTTAAGACCACTGCAAAATCCCTATGCATGACATTTATGATCCACAATGCTTATAGTCTCTATACTTAATGCCTTTCATTTCATATGAGCTTTATATGCATGTTGAGTAAAACCAAAGCTGATTCTTTCATCTTAATTGGAACTATTTTACACGTCTTGAAGCCATTCAAGAAACGATATTCCATTAGGAGTTTTCAATTTAATGCCAGCAATCATTTCATCACAAAAATGATGTATTTATCAAGCATTGGATATCTCATTTTCAAATGAAGGTCTTCATTTCATGGCTATTCTGCCTGATATTTTTGTCTTCTCTACCACAGAGCCCAAACCGCAAGGAAAATGTCACTGATATTCAAGTTTTTGTTTTGTTTTCTATGATTGCTTTTTATGAGCAAGAGGAATGAGCTCCTGAAGTCACTGTGCTCCCTGGTGGCCCTCAGCTCAGAGCTTTGATCAGGACAGAGACGTTGCTTTTAGCCTCGAATTTACTTGTGCATGAAGCCAGTGTCTGCTGAATTTAAGCTTTAAACAAGGATAACAACAGATATTACTTTCTTTTTTTTTTTTTTTTTTTTGGTTATACAAGATCATTGTAGCAGGGCTGGTGAATGGATTCCTGATGTGTTTTATTTCTGACAATCCAACACTGTGACTCTGGAAACCATGTAAAGGCCCTCAGTTCTGGCTACACCACAAAAGAACAGGACATTTGTTTCCCGTATGAATATTTGTATGGAAACAAGAAATTAGATTAAGGGCACGGCAGTAAATCAGATGAGAAGTTTCACTGCCCTGCAAAAAATCTGTTTAATGTATAATTACTCAGTTTCCATGCCGTTTGTCTGCAGGGTTCTCCCTTTACCCAGGACACATTTTTGGCTACACTAGCAACACGACTTTAGGAGTTGCAGTGTTAAAACCAACTGACCTACAACCAAATCACAATTTGTTCCCCATATGTCCTTTCTTTATTCTTGAAGACAGAGATGATTTTCACATGGCCAATTGTCTGGTGGACCAGTGGCTGTATGATGGAGTTGGCTGTGGTTGCTAGGAGACTGGTGATTGGCACCTCAAAGATGTCAAAGGGAAATTGTTGTTTAGTAGCATTTCTATCAATAACACCTTTCCTGGACACGGATCCTGCTCGTCTTGCCTCTTAATTCCTGATAAAATTCACACGGGTTAAAGCAGGCTGTATCCTCTGACTCACAGTAGACTACAGCAACAGAACAGGTCCCAGTTTCCCAGTGGCTGGGAGTTGAAGTGGCAGAGCTTTCTGTGGAATCAGTGGAGCATGAAAAGCTTTCTCCCCAGGCTACAGGCACACAAGAATGTCAGAGAGGACGAGTTTGTTCTGTCTGACCACATGGTGCCACAGGAGAGGCATCTTCTTTCAGGGAGCTGGGTCAGCATGTGGAACAAACTCACAGCGAGGAGCTCCTGAGCATCGCTGTAACAGACCAGCCACAACAAGACTGACAGGATGTTCACTCCGAAGTCATTTCTCACCACGTTTCGCTAAAGCCAAGTTTACAGTGAGGTTTCCAGCTAAACAGGAGAGGACAGTGGAAGAGCAAACACAGATTTCTGAGGGCGAAGTCACACAGACACAGCCTGTACAAACTCTGGTAGGTGAGAGTCCCTTAGGAGTGACAATGAAACTGGAAAGAGCAGGTGTAGAATGAGGTATTTTTTTCAGTGTGGCAAAGGCCCACCTGTCCTGAAAGCCACCATATAGCCGTGGTCAGACCTGGTTACTCAGCCTTGCACCCATTGGTGAACGTCTCTGCTATTTCCTGAAATGCCTGCACCCACAGGGAGCTTTAGGCCAGAGGAAACCCTTTCCCTTGTTGTGTGCACTGTTACTGTCAGTTCAAGGATAAAGTAGTCAATTCTGAAAAACTGCCAGAATTTCATCTGCTTATAACTAATGGAGATCCTTCTCCTGATTTGACCTGATTTAGCCCCCACAGACTACTACCTCTGACCCACAGACAATGGCAGGTGTCTTAGATGGTGGTGCCAGTGGAAGTTCCATTGCTTGCCTCCACTGCTGCCGTTTGAGCCAGGCCTAAAATATTCTCTAATGTTCTTTCCATCCCAGTATAGCCGTAATTTCATTTCCAGAATTGACTTCACTCCTGTATAGGATCCATTCTCTCAACACTGACCTCTCCTGGCATTTCAAACAAGACAAAGACACCTTTTTTCCACATGTTTGGCGATGCCCAAAGATAAGAGTTTTCTGTGACCAAGTGCCTGGATAATATTATAGGTCATACTGTCCCTTGTGATCCTTTTTTATTGATTTTTACTGTGTTAGACACCAATTGCTACAGTTTTTTTTATGTGAGAAGGCTTAGGGCAAAGTTTCACTCTTGGTTCACATACACAATCTGCTCAGCCATGGGGACTGTGGACACTGGGGGGCTTCTGGGCTCAAACATCCCTTCATCCATGACCTGAGAACAATCCTCCCCTTTCCACCTTGACGCAACAGACACTGAGAACGGTATCAGTCCAGCAAAGCAAAGCAGTCCTTACTTCACTCTGGAGCTCAATGAATTTCCCTGCACTGACTTAAAAAACAAACATGACACACAGACCACTCTCCAGAACAGCTTGTTCTCATAATGTGAAAATAGAAATGATAATAATGTGACACCTTAAATTTTAATTCATCGTGGAATAGAACTGGGGTTACCTGCCATATTGCAATTGTTTATGCGCTGTGGAAATGTCCTAGAATTTTTTTTTTCTATAGTATATATCTGAGCTAAGTAATGATTAAAATATATTACAAAGTGCTAAAGCAAAAAGCTTTTTTTAAAGACAGCTTTTACGTAATTTCACCAGACAGCATATTATACAACCTTGGTGTTCATTGTGAAGAGATTGAAGAGAAGAAAAAAAAAGAAATTCTGTTCAATACTTGTCTATTGTAGTAGGGAATGATTTGATTCAGTTCCAATGTTTGGCGTCAATTCTCAATTCAAAATGATTCTTGATTCAATAAAAAGAAAGGAGGGACTATATTTTGGCTCTTACTGTGTGAGAACAGCCCCTCTGCTGTAACTCTAGCAAGGGGAAAAGTCATTGTCATCCAAAACGCTGAACAGATAAACTGTACCCAAAATTCCATCCATCTTTAAAGTATTCCTTCAAAGGAGCCAGCGGGCATTGGTCATAATAGTTTTGTCCTGCCTCAGCATTCTTTGTCAGCCTATAACCTACTTAATTACCAAAGGAAAAGTTATTAGTAAAACTTATTAACAACAGTTAAAATATTCACTTTAACACTTTTGCATTCCAGGGCCCATTTCATTCTTTGTTTTCTCTCGCTTGCAGACAAGTAGATGATCAGACGTGACCTTGAGTGCAGCTACAGCAGTTTGATACCACTCAAAGTGACTTCTTCCATCTGCAGTTCAAAAAAAAAATCATGCTGTGCTGTTTCTCACTGCCTAAGCAGATGCAGCAGAGACAAGCCTCTTCTCTGGGGATCGTCAAAAGTCATTCTGGGAAAATGCAGGAAGTCACGATTTGAAATAGAAGTAGATGAGGGAATGTGGTTCTCCCAAAAAAATAAAAAAAAGTAAATTACAACACTTCATCACTCCTGGGACACACTGAACATCACAAATTGATGATATCTAACAGTGTGAGAGTATCCGCAGGTGGATTTTGCCTCTCACCTCAGAGTCAGTAATGCATGGCATTAACCTGGATGTAATTTTTTTTTTTTTTTTTTTTTTAAACAAGTTGATATAAACCATATTCTACAGAGAGCACTGCAAGAGCTCCCAGTTCTGCCTCACTGCTGCAGTGATGGCTCCATTAACGCCACCATTCCCATTTAACCTAGTTACCACTCAAACAGCAAATTAATGTTTCACTTCAGTGTTCATGAGGGTCCAGCATCACATTTCAGGGCTTGGTGAGATTAATGGCATCAGTCATAATGTGGTAATATCTACCTCTGTCTCAAGGAGGGCCCGATCTACAGCTCCCCAATATGTGACCAACATTTCATGGTTCTCTAGCCGTTTTCTTTCAAGGACATGTTATAGTAGAGTGAAGCACCGCGGCCGCTCTGAGCTAATGGACCTTGAATGTGGAATGTTCCAAAAGAGTGGGCTCTTCACTCTGGAGTGTGGCAGGCCCTGATTACAGAAGTGACAGTCTGGACATCCAGAAGAATTACTGTGACTGTTCTGCTGGAGTCAAAGGAAAAGGGAGGGCCTGTGGGATAAATCACTCTTTATCTAGTCTATCAGATGATTCCATAGTGCGTATAGCAATAACAGTTTCTCCTTGAGGACCTTGAGTTATGTCTGATGCACTAACACAACTCCGAGTACATCTTTTTAGTATAAGAGTCCATAATAAAGAAAAATATAAAAAATAAAAATACACCACCCAAAGTGGCTTTCTCATGGATCTGAACAAGCCTTGGTTTTGTCACGTACTGTGAATACTTTACTGACGTGTCTTGCAACACATTTTGTTGAGTAGATATTTGAATGAGTCACTCACAGAGAAGAAAGTTCTCTTTCCTGCCTGCTCACCGTCAATATCCCGAACAATATGAACAGCTTGCATTCATCATACATTCACAGAAAGACTTGGAAATGTTTAGTTACTGAGTTTTATGTGAGACAGAAAAATCCAAGGAAGCAGTCACTAAAATCATGTAGTAGCCAGATCCAGTGTGTTTATGGTTTACTGCGATATTAGGAAGTTAAAGGAGCATTCAAGTTTTGTAAGAATTTGAGTCTTGTTTTTGTACTCTTACTTTTACATCATGGACAATCACAATGGCAACATTACAGATTGATAGAGAGACAGCGGAGAGATACGCTGGTTTTCTGGTGGTTTAATGAGGCTGGCTGAGACTGATACACTGGCTGGACAATGGTAACAGGTATAAGGACTGAGGTAACCTAAACCACTAACTGAAAGTTGAGACATAAAGATGAGTTTTGGATCTGAAGGCCGTAACAGGGTCAGACAGTCTGATATCAGCAGGGAGGTTGTTCCAGAGGGGGGCACAGTAGGAAAAGGCCCTGCAGCCTGCTGACTGCTCTTTAACTCTGGGGACAGACAGAAGACTTGTACTCTGAGAGTGAAGAGCACAGGATGGAATAAAAGGTTTAAGGAGATCAGACAGGTATAAAGGGGCAGGTCTCTTCTACCTGTCATATGAAGGGAGCTAAAATTGGTGTGATGTGGTTAAATTTTCTGGATTTAGTTACAATTCCTGCGGCAGCATTTGAAGACTTTTAGTTCTAGCAAAAGGCAGGCAAGAATTAGAGACTCAACATCTGCCATAGTCTCAAAAAACTGTATTTTCACTATGTTGTGGTGAAATAAGGTGGTCTTGGTGAAGGCTTTAATGTTCTGATCAAAAGAAAGGGTTGGATCAAACGTAACAGCAAGGTTCTCGGCTGTCAGACTTTGAGAAATCACACAGTTGTTGAGGGCTACTGTTACTTGTTCAAACTGGTGTCTGTGTCCGGGTGGGTCAAAGACCACTATCTCCTTTTTATCAGACTTTAGGAGCCCAAATTTTTTTGACATCCAGGTTGGACTGCTTATAGTTTGGCCAAGAGGTGAAACAAAAAGAGAGAAAAGCAGAGGGTCAAGAACAGAGCCCTGGGGTGTGCCCTATATTTCAAAACAGAAAATAATGACATAGTATTGTTGTAGGAAACTCATTGTGTTTTCTCAGATAGACAAGACTTTAACCACAAGAGCCAGTCCAGACATCCCAAATTGGTTTTCCAACTGGTGCAGAAGTATACAACGATCTGTGGTTTCAAAAGCTGCACTGAGATTCAGTAAGAGAAGCGCAGAGGTTTAATCTGCATCCATAGTAAGCAGAAGATCATTAGAAAGTGGAGTTTCAGTGGAGTGATTGGCCCTGAAAGCTGATTGAAAAAGTTCAGAAATATTACCCGTAAGATATGTGGACTGAGGATGGAAGGACGGAAGGTTGAAAATTATTAAGAGACCCTGGATCAAGGTGTGTTTTCTTTAAGTAGCAGTTTTAAGGCTCGAGGGAACAATGCCAGATGCAACTGATAAATTAACAATATACAGAATTGTAGAACCCAAAACTGGCCTGGAGATCTTTGAACAGTTTAGCTGGTAACAGGTTGAGGAGGCAAGAAGTTGGTTTAGATGTTTACTGTTACTGATTGAGACTATCAACTATATAACCATAGTTCATTTACCATATTTAAAAAAAACATTCTGGGTTCTTTGCAATTGTGCAATGTCAGTGCTATTTCTGGTTGTTCTCAGCTGTCATCAATAATGATTATTTATTCAATACAGCATTATTTTTACCAACAGAAGAAAACAGAGCTCCTCTTTGATAGATTGGTGGCTGTGTCAGAATCAGGATGCAGGGTCTCCTCAGTGTGTACGTAAGAGTGGAGCTGAAATGAGCTCTTTGCCGTGTTGTGCCTTGAAGTCTTGAAGGACATGCTGTAAAGCCCTGTACCTTGTGAGGCAGGTCATGCGTGCTCCCTGATACACTTTTTCATCCTGTTGGTGATAGCAGGGATTACAAATGTCTTTTTTTTTTTGTTTGCGACTATAGCAGAATGTCATTCTTTTGTTCCCCTCCCTCAACCTCAAACGCAGCACATCCCAGTCTAGCAGCACCTGTCTACCTTATTATTTCAGCAGGTGCCTTTCATTTACCTGGCGACTTCAAAAAGCAATGCATAGTCAACTCCCTCCCTGAGATGAGGTCAAACACATACAGAGTGTTGCCCACCACTCTTTTTATTACCACAAATGTCAGTAGTTCTCTTCATCCTTCATACACTTTTATTACACTGGAGGAAATGTCAAATGTATTTGCAACAGTCATAACACCACGATGGCCCCGAGGCTCAGGAAAGCACACTATCAAAAAGAATTTGACTTTTTTTTTTCTCCCCCCGACTGCTCTTTTGTTGCACTGCAGAAAGCCTAATTCAGTGGAACTTGAATATTCATGCAATATGCCTAAATGAAAAGTCGGCATAGAGCTATTACCCCATCTGTATTTCTAATATTTCTTCTCCTAATGGGCTGCAGATCCTTTCTCTTTACTTTGATCATCCATTGAACTCCCACTCGGAGGTCATCAAATATGTATACCTCCCCAACTGTGTCATCCCAGCAGTGCCTTTCAATGACATGTTAACATATAGGGATACAGCCCAGAGGGATGTAATTGTCATGCAGCAGCTGCACGGGAACTTTCCTGCTCTTCTCCCTGCTTGGATCGGTGTCAGTGCTGCATAAGCTCTTAGCGAGCCGAGGCAGCATCTCCCTTCATGCATAGTGATAACTCCACAAGGCAAAAACTGAATTTGCTATAACACTTAAACAATAACCTTCAGTCACAATTCATTTTATAAGCCTCTAGTTAAAGAGGAACTAATCATTTATAAAACATTGATATACATTTGTAGATGATTAATAAGTGTCATGTTAACATATCACAAATGTGTTGTAAGTCATCTCTGAACTCATGAAACAGTCATAAACAAATCATTAGTAAATGATCAATAAGTCATTAGTTGATATATTACGAATCACTTGCAATCACTGAAAGATGGTTACCTGCTAAACTTCAGTTTTTAAATTTGTAACTTGCCAGTCATATGGAAAGCTTTTGGCTACAAGATATAAACATCATTTCTAAACCCATTTTCCGTACATGGCCTCAGGACAAATTATTTCAACTGTGTCGAAATATGACCAAAGGATGTCTAAAACAGAGTGACAGCTTATCACGGCGAAGGTGTTACAAGCCGCAACAGGCAGTTTTTTATCCCCTTACTTTGCAGAAAATAATCTGTAAACATTAGTTGAGGCCATGACATGATCCAGGGATTAGTAAGTAACAGCATAATTAGCAAAAAAAAAAAAAAAAAAAATCCACACTGTAAAAGTCTATAGATAAAGAAATGACACATTTAGTTTACATTCATTTTCATGGTTAAAACGCTATGTAATTATGATGTCTAGCTGAATGTTTAATTTTTCATGCTTACGTAATAGTTTTTCTTATGTAATAATAACTGTACTTGCTATTCTTTTATGTTGAAAGTGACTCTCATCTATTAAAATGAACTGTCTTCACCCGCCAGATTTCCCTGCTATGTCACCTTCCATCAGAATCATGTCAATTTGCTGTAACCAAAGTTACAAACAAGAACTGAATGCAAAAAAAAAGCAAACAAAACAAACAAAAACTTGATTGTTCTACACAAATCTCATCCAGTTGAAGAGAGAGAGAGAGAGACTTTGGAACAACTGAAAATTGACTTGTGGCTAATTGACTTTCTTATTTGTCTGTGCCTGCTTCACTGACTCCTCCTGGGAGATAAGTGAAAAGACACACAGCCACGGGAAACAAATAGCTTTTAACCTCCAGTGAAATGCATTTAACTTCAGGTACAGCAGTCAATATGTGCGGTGAAAAGAACTGTAAAATTTTGAGGTACTTATATTTCACTATTTCCATTTTATGCTACTTTATAAATCTACTCCACCGCATACGAGAGGGAAATATTTTACTTTTACTAAATTACATACATTTATCAGATAGCTACAGCTGCTAGTTACTGTGAAGATTAAGCTTTTACATTTACAACATTTTACAAAACTATGATGAGCTTAATGCATTGCATAATAATCTACCAGAGTTAAATTATGAATGTATGCATGACTTTTATTCAAAAAAGAGTATTTCCACAAAGGCTGAGGTGTACCTAAATCTTCGGTTCCCCCTTTATTATACAAAAGCCATTGACCAACATCAGAGGTCATTTTTGTGGCATACAATGCAGTACATGGGCTTAGGGAAAAAAAGTCATAAATACACTTAAAAACTAAAAAAATACATGATTAAAAATAAGTGAAGGGGATAATGAAGTGAAGACAGTGAAGGGCATCCTTGTGCACAGATGATTTGTTCATCCTTTGTCAGAATGGTTTCAAGAAGAGTTACATACAGCTTGAGTCCAATTAGAAAAACATATCACCATATAGTTTTAACAATGTGCTTTTCTCAGTTTGGTATCGTAGCTCTCAGTTTGGACCAATGACTTGGACCTATGACCACCCACTCATAGAAATAACAACAGGTTTAAAACATGACATGTTGTGGGGTTGACACCTTTAGGATGAAAGTAACAAGAACCTTGTCAGATGTCATGGATGTAATTATACCCTGCCTTCCAAACATTAATTTACTGAATTATGATTCTTCTCTTGCTTCGTCAAACATCTATAATATAAAATATCTGCAGGATCTAAATATGCACCATTGACTTTCATGGTTCTATAAGGTTCTTTCTTTAGAATTATCAATAGGAAGAATATGGAGCATGAAAGGCTGAGGCAACAGCAGCTCTGACTCCAGCAATGAGAAGTGATGTCATCGCTACAGCCACATTATAGACTGCATAGGCACATTGTGTAGGGATTGTGTATGTGTAGGTGTTTGGATTTATAAGTACAGGTGTATAGAGGTCAGTGTGTATATGTGCATATATATATATATATATATATATATATATATATATATATATATATATATATATATATATATATATATATATATATATATTTATTTATTTATTTATTTATTTATTTATTTATTTATTTATTTATTTATTTGGCTCATCAGTGTGCTTATCCTGGGTTCTGGGTATACATTCTTTTTTCTGTATTACTCGCATTTATTTTTGTATTTCATTCATTTCCATGTCATTATGCAAATGTAAATTTCCGTACATTTGTTTTATATATATGTGATTACCTTAATTAATAGATACAGATGTGTTGTGCATTGTCAGCAATATTTCAGTTAATTGTTTTTATATGAAATGCTTCCTCTATAACGTTGCAAAAAATAAAAAGTTTATCGACGCCTCAACCCTATGAATTATGCACATATTGGACTATGTTGCACCCTATAATTTTCTTTCAGTCCCAACATTCAGTGCCAGTGCACAAAGCAGCGTGTCATTTGTGTAGCGAGGCAAAAAGTAACAGGGTGGAGTGGGGTTGGGAAATTGCCTGTATTTACATTTCACCATATTGTCATTACCAGAGATCGCAAATAGATGTGAGCAGGCGTTGGTAGAACAGAGATGAGGGGTTTTGTCAGACTGCACACTGGTCAGGACTGACAGGTGGAAAAGGGATCGCAGACAGGTCGCTTTGAATTAAAAGGCAGAGTCACTTCATCGTCACAGTTCCTTAATAACCTTAATTTGGCATAAGCTGAGTGTAGAGGTTGGCAGGGTGGTTGTCCATCTAGTGCACCTGGCTCTCATGCAAGAGACAAGAGTTTCCAGACCTGCAATTAATGCGTGTCTTTTAGTAGCCGTAAGTACGATGTTTTCCAACTGTTAACAGAGGTTTGGTTACGAGTTTTAGTTGCCTAATCATAACCTTAACATCCCTGTGTCAAGAACTTAACTATCATATCATCAGTTTTTCCCCCTAACCTTAGTTATAACACATCATATAAAAATTTATTTTTTTCTGAACACTTTATGCCATGTTAAAACGATGCTTACCAACACCTCTGAAGCTTGCTAATTAACAATCTTGTTTGTTGTTCTGTGTGGAGTTATGTGCCGGAACTATTTATGGGCAAACAACAGATAGTGAACAACAGACTTCCCATTGTCTTGGCAGTTTTGGTACCATTGTGCAGAGACGTAGGCGGCAGATGGATAGCCTACACTGTTGTTTGTCAAACACCCCCCCTTTTTTTGTAGATCACAACAAAGTGGCAATGGCAGGAAATTAGCATCAATCATAAATGACAGCCAAATGTTATTTTTCTGCAGTATTTGATTAATTGATGAATACAAGCCAAGCTTCTAATTTTATTTCATTTTTTTTAAACTCGACTTCAAAAGCTAATTGTTAAATACTAACTAAGCTCAACTTTTATGTGATCCCACCGCTGTGCCAAGGTCTCATCGATCATACATATTCAGAATCTTTAGTTTCAGCTCATTTTTCTCTTGCAAACATAAAAGGACATGAAAGCTCAGTGTGTTTAAGCAAGCAAATATACCAGGATGTCATGGTAATCCATACTATATTCATGCAGACATTTCACTCTGAGCCAACCTGCTGGTGGCGCTAGAAGAAAAGTCAGATTACCAACATTTCCATCCCCAGAGACATGCAGCAGGCAAAAAGGACACTAATACATCACCCAACAAGTCCTCATACTTTAACAACCAAATAGGTTGTTTGTGTTTGTGTTTGGTTTTGTTTAGGCAACCAAAACTACTTGATGTGGTTTATGGAGAGGTTGAGGTCATGTGTAAAAGGAACCAGTATACTGACCACTGGTAGGAGATGGGGGAAGCAAAGTGGGGCATCTAAGGGTCAAAGGGTGCGTTCACCTGTTCAACTGTCAAGGATCTGTATAATTATGCACTGTGTAAATATACAGTGACCACACAGTATCTTTCACCCTGTGTTGTTTCTTTGTAAACTTGTCTCACCTAAGTGTGCGTGCTTTAAGATTTGGTTTCAACAGAAATATACTGCAAGTCTGTCTATCCACTGTAGATGGTACTGACAAGATAATCACACCATGGAATTTTAATGTTAGCTCATGCCCACATGGCAGTACTGTAATATTAATAAGGCATGATCTGTGGTTTCATTAGAAAGTCACATTGGATACCTCCATCAGAGCTGTCACTTGCTGCAGGTGTCACCCTGTGAGCAGGCAGGAGTCAGTAGTAACCTATACCCCCCGCCCGCCCCCCCCTCCCCCGTCAGGTCTCTGTCTGCCCCCAGATATTGCCAGTGTTTCATCAGAGTGGTCAGCTCAGTGTCTCTAATCCCCACAGTGAGTGGGAGAGGCTAACACAGCTAACCCTGTGATCCAAGATTACTGTTGGCTGTAGGCACTGCAGCCTCCCTCTAAACCCTGATCCCTTCCTCCCTTAAGCACAGAGTCCGGCCCTGTCACTCTCTGAAGCTGCTGCTGCTGCTGGTCAGCCAGGACAGGTAATCACCCGCCAACAGCAAAGTGATTTACATTATAGCAGCGCTGACATCTGATTTACTAGTTTAATTATACAAGCTGAAACTTTTGGGCACCACCCGGAATCGTCAAAACGGATTTCAGAGCCACTCCCCGGTATGGATCTAACTGTACCTCTTCTCCTTAGAGTCATACACACTGTATACGAGCACAGGCTATGGCTAAAATCAGCAGAACTCACTCTGACCAATGATGGCAGCATTTCTAATGTCCACCAACATCCATGAATCCACTTAAAGCCTAATAAAAAGGCCCTCTTTCTAATTTCAGATCACAGTCATCAGATTCAAACGTGTTTGAACAGGCTGTGTTTTACTGACCATGACGAATAAATTGATCTTCATGTGTAAAACTGGTGACATACTCTTTGAACTTATCACTGGAGTTTTGCCTAAATCACCAAGAAAGAAGGAAAAGAGGAAAATAAAATAAAGAATATGTATTTTCTCTCTATCCATGAGCAGTTTGGGGTTTTAGTTTATCCAGGTTAGATGTCTGTCACTCACATTCATTCTTCTACTCAGTGAAATTTCATCTGTGGTGCTCACACACAAATTAAATTTCACTCACCTCCTTTGTATTTGGCCAGAGGCTTTTTTTATTTTTACAGTTAATGTTTATTTGCCCAAGTAAATCCCGTGTAGGTCGGGAGACCTCTTTTGCAAGACAGCATAAGATTCAATTTAGCTCTTATTATTATGCAACACAGGATTGCATAACAAAATTAGAGATGTGGTCCCTTAATGTTACTCACTCAAAAACAAAAGTTACATAAATGAATGAATAAATGATCAAATCATCAAAATAAAGTTTTTTTTTTTTTTTTTTTTGGTGGGGAGTGTGGAGGATGAATTCAGTATTCTCACAGCCTGAGGAAAGAAACGGCTCTGGTGATCCGGTGGTGGATACGTCTGTATCTCCTGCCAGACGGCAGCAGGGTGAACAGGCTGGGGTGGGTGTTATCTTTTAGTATCCTCTGGGCTCTGCCCAGGCACCTCACCTCACCCATATCACTGCTGTGTGGTAGATGGTTACCGGTGATGTTCTGGGTGATTTACAGAGCTTTCCCGTCTCTGGGCTGCACACATACCAGCACAGGAATTTAGCCCTCTTAAGTTTCTTTCACGATGTAAAGCTGTGAGTTTTCTTTATCAGAGTGAAGATGTGCGATGTTGACAAGGGTTTGTGTCTTTGCCTCCTGTTTTCTAAAAATCAATCAATCATTCAATCAATTTGTTGATTCTCTTTCAAAATGAATCCTGATCATTGTTTGTCATCCAAAGACTTTACAGTAGAGTTCAGTTCATGTCTGGGACTGCAGTCATGGCTGTACAGCGTGAACAGTGTCTCAGAGCGTGGTACTCAAGACCAGAGTGTTAAGTTTGTGAATCAGTTTCATGGGGGAGGTTGTGTTGAATGCTGAGCTGAAATCACATTTTGATGTAAGTGTTGTTACTTTCAGGGTGTGTGAGGACTGATTAGAGGGAGAGTGGACACTCTGTGGATCTGTGGGTTCTGAATGCAAACTAAATGCAAAGGCTGCCAGGCTGGCTGGGATGTTGTCTTTGCATAAAAATAAACAAACTGGGCAACAAACAAAACAATATTAAAAGCAGAAAACAATACTAAGATGCCTGAAATTGTTGTGCTGCTGAAAAGCAAGCTAAGGTCTCACAACAACACAAGTTTCCTCTCAAAAAAAACACAACCACACACGAGAGTAGACACACTGGGGAAGAGTGAAGAGCAAGACCAGTCTTAAGTATCCACAGAGAGAAGGTGGAGTGATGGCTTGATTGACAGCAGGTGTGCAGGTGAGTTGGCTTGACGTCCCCATGCTGTGTCCAAACAAAGACAAGACACACACACACACACACACACACACACACACACACACACACACACACACACACACACACACACACACACACACACACACACACACACACAAGCCAAACCAGAACAAACCACACATACCGGGAAAGGGGAAGCCATTTTGAATTTGGTCAGTGTCAAGTTCCTCAATTTAAGTCCATTGTGCAGTGTTACAGTATGCTGTGTGGCTGGACCAGAAAACAAACCGAGCTCTCTCCTCATGTTAGCAACAGGCAGAAGATATTTTGTCTTTCTGGACCTCAAAACCTTGGCTAATAAAGAAAAACATACAAAAAAAAAAACATTTGCATTAAAACATTTCAGCTTGACTAGCAATGTGCAGTTCATTTGATTTGTTCCTAACACTGATGTCTCTGAGCTGCAGTAATTCTTTTTCTCCGGTGTGTATAAAACTGCTCAAAAAAAAAAAAAAAAAAAGAAGAAGAAAACTAAAGAATGTGGTTGTAGACCCAAAAGTAGAACTTTTTTCTCTCCTTTTTTTTCCTTCCATGAAAAGTTCATATTTAGGGAATTATGGCTCAGGTGTGCAGAACTACAATGATGGTACATAAGAGTAACAAAATGTTCACAGGGGAACAATTATATTTTTGCTTAATAGCAGCGCACAGACATCAAACATTATCAGAGTGTAAAATTAAGGTCAGAGCTAATTAGCTCAGCAGGCAGATTTTTTTTTTCTGTAGTGCTGAACTTATTTTCATTATCCTTCCATTTCCTGTTTTCTGTTTGCATTATTTCATCTAGAAAAAAATGCATTGCTGGAGTATAATTCCTAGAATGCAGAGTACATGAATGGCAACAAATACATTAATTTCAGGAAATGTGCTTTTAAAGGGTGCATTTGTAGATGAGGAAAATGTTATAGATTTGGTTTCTCTTGGGTTTCCAGGCAATATAGGAAGAAATCTCCCTGCTGTGGGATTCCCCCCTGGCCTGGGAATGTGTCATGTATGTGTGGATAATGTATTTTTGGAAATTCATAGTTAAGAATGAGACCATTTGGGAAATTACTGCAACAGAAACTTGTGCTCTCAGAATAGCAGATAAAGCTGCTCGGGCTGGGTCTTTTTTTTTTTTTTTTTTTTTTTCCCATCGTCGTGCAAAGGAATGGTGAAATAAATCAAAGTGTTTGTTGTGGAGATAAATGAAGGAGAAGGAGAACAAAGTGGGTGCAACAGCACACGCTGTATTTCTTCTTCTCTGGACCAGAGCTGTGCTGTACTACAGCCTCACGATATGACAGCAAAGTAATTGTCTGCAGCTGCTGAGTCCTCTCATTCACGTGTGTGTGTTTTTAAACATGTGCTCACTTGCATATATTATGTATAATGTTAATGCATTTCCTCTGTTTCGTGCAAAATGCGACAGAGGGCTGTGGAAATAACGGCACCAGTTTGAGGTGAGGTAATCCAATGGAAACAGCAGCACGGGCACCTTAGAGTCTCTATTCCCAGGGGCTGCATGGAGCACCCCCCAACCACCCCCCAACCCCCCTCATCTAGAAATGGAAACATCCCCTCAGACTCTTGGGAAACACATCTGAAATTCATCCATCAGTCCTCTCTGGTGTATATAAATACCCATGTGGAGCAGTCACACACAGGTTTGTCCTATAATATGGGGCTCACAGATGGGGATGGATGGGTGTGATTCAAGGAGGTGGTAAAGTGCTGTGAGAAAAAAAAAAAAAATGCACTGCTCTGTTTTCAGGCCTATTTCCCCAAATAAAAGCAATCAGCGAAATATTAAGCTCGCTGATCCACATTTAGGGAGCTGGGAGCTGTCTTCCAACATCGCCTCCTTGTAAATAGGTCTACTGCAGAGGGATGAATCACACAGGCAAGACATGCTGGCCTGCTTTAGATGCATCAGGAAGCAGCTTTTCTCCAAAGGTTCGCTCTCTGAAAGTGATACTTTGACGTTTTGGATTTATTCTTCTTCACCGGGCTTTTGGAACAGGATGGGGAAAAAAAAAAAAAAAAAAAAACATTAGTCTGCCTCTCTGAATGAGGAAGACAAACAATGTTAACAACGTGCTTTTGGCATGGCTCAGAGGCGTCTGCACAAAATGTTTTCCAAAAAAAAAAAAGACAAGAGCAAAGAAAAGAAACATATCAGAGTAAATATGAAAATGTCAAGGTCTCCACTTAGCTGTAGCATTTGAAGCTGTTTAACCTGTTACTGCTGTATAAAAGAACAGACCGATGAAACAAATCATCACGTTAGCCTGGTATTGTCCATGATTCATTGGTGTGAATGAACGAATTCCTTCAGGAAAAGCCTCATCTGTATCTTTCCAGTAATAAAACATTTACGGTTGAAGCAGCACAGTCTTTAGGAACAGAATTTCTTCTGAAATTATGGTAGTTACTCAGTCAGGGTGTTTATTTGGTCTGAAGGGTAACACTTTACGTTAACCCCCCTATTTAGCCGTACACAAAAATATAACAAACGGCATATAACACACACATATAAGGACGTTTTTAAATGTTTGTTAATGTACAGCATTTGTCAACAATTCTTAATTTGTAATATATTTTATATTATTTTAACTGTATTTGATTACATTGATGACATGATTGATGACATTTATTTTATACCCTAACATCCACAGTGGGTGCGCTCAGGTAGAGATTTAGTTGCTAACAAATGCACAGCTGAACTCTTGTATCTGTTTCCAGCAACATTACTTTGTGTGCCATGTACCTTTTATTAAAGGTCTATATACTGCTTTTAAGTGCTAAACGGGAGGTTTAAAGTAGCGTTACAGTCCAAAAGGAAATAGCCTGGCATAACCGAGCTGCAACCACGGTGGTTGGCTAGTTCCATAGTCAGTCATAGTAAAATGTGAGTATCAGAATCAGAAAAACTTTATTGATCCCATTAGGTTTTGTTACAACTGTACAATGCGTACTGTGGTTTCCAAAAGTCTGAGACCATGTGAGTGGGAAAATGGTCTCAGAGTTTCAGACCGTCATTAAGGAAGTAAATACGTAAACAAGTAAAAACTACCATTAATACTACTCCTACTACTACTACTGCTAATACTAATAATAATAAATACACAGTAAGTGAATAGAAAAACGGCCTCTTCAGCATTAGCATACAGCAGCTCCAGGGTCTTGTCTGGTTGAAGCTTATTTAAAGTTGTGATGATAGCATGGAATGGTGTGTATATGGGTTACATAAGGAGCTCTGTGGACTGAAAGCTAATAACATCAGACAGTTTCATGTTCCTCTCATCTACACTCACTAAAAAAAACCCAAAAAAAAAAACCCAAACAGAATTAGTGTGGTGGCAGGGCTGCTGAGAGATGGTTAATGGTTCCAGACAAGATTTTGTGTTCTTATGGTTCTTCAAATAGTATATACTGTTGGCAGTTATGTCAGCATGAATCAATCCTTTCATTGCCTGGGAAAGAAAAAGTAACTTAGCAGATTTATGGCGTTATAATCTCGGGTCTATGCCCCCCACCCACCCTTTCCTGCAGCTGCATAAATCCGCAACAGTTTGAAGTTGGAGGCAAACATCAGATGGTTTATAGGATGGGAAACACTTAACATTGCACGCATACTTATATACACACACATACACACTACATATGTGCATGCAAATATAGATGCTGAGAAGTTTTGCATGTAAAAATCTGGGAAACATATGGCAATTACAGCGACGTGACCAGAAATACAGCGTGGATTCATGTCACATGATTATACGTGCTCACGAAACAATTCACTGTGCATTGCATGGACATGGATAACATGACTATATTATTCAATCATACAAACAAAATGAACAGATGAAGCCTGCTTGTCATCAGGAGAACCATGAAACAGATGCATCAAGATGTCCTGTTGGAGCTTGACCTCTTGGCCTCTGCTGCTTTGACCTTGACCATTTTAATCTGTCTCTTGTGGGGGTTCCCTGGTAATCTAGGGGCTAAGGTGAAGACTGTGAATCCCAATGTCTGTGTTTGGCTGGGAACCTTTGTTGCATGTCATTCCCCATCTCTCCTCCCCCTCATATCCTGTCACCTCTATACAGACAGTAGAGTGTTGAACATCATGCAGGCAGTGTCTTTCCTTTCCAAAATGTATTAGCAAAATCAAGAGCTGTAAAATAGCTTACAGCAGGCACCCAAGCATGTTTATTGTTGATCGGCACTGCCAAGGACTACAGAGAGAGATATTATGAGCCTGTCAAAACACTCTCACTTCATAGTCCCAGACTATGTCTGCAAGCATGAGTGACTTTAACATTAAATGTCTGGAAATCATCAAATAAAGAAGTGAGGGCGACTGTGGGTGTGTTTACAGAAGACATGACCTCTGGGGATGGACCATGAAAGTAGATGATTTTTCTCAGGACTTTCTTTTCCAACGTACATTCTAACAAGTTACACACATTCACAGCAAGCTGCACAGTGGAACGACAAACTTTATACTTCTTTCTGTAGATGCAGTATCAACCTCACACTGTTACTTTGAGTTTACTCATTAAAATCAAGGCCAGAATTTTTCAATAACCTTTCATGGTTTGGTTGAACTTTTTAATAACATCAAACGAGTAGTAGACCAAACTACGCCTACGATCCCAACCACTAAGAACTGCTGACCCCTGCCCTGTGGCTCCCAGCCAATTTCCAGGGTAGGGGAATCTCGTCCACTCGTCTTGTTGCCTGACAATGCCCATTCTACTTGTATTAATTCAACTGCAGGATGTCACCATTAGACCACCATTGTTCAAAAAACACATTTGTGTGAGATTGCCTAACAATACACAGAGGAGTCATTTTCTTTGTTTAGGCCAGAGGTGTCAGACCTGTTCCACAAAGGGCCGTGTGGCTGCAGGGTTTTGTTCCAACCAAGCAGCAGCACACCAGACTTGATTCATTTAATCAACTGATCTCAGTCTTGATTGGTCAAATTGTGTGCTCTTGATTGGTTGGTTGATTGGTTTAGGCCATTGTTTAGACTGTATCCAAGACTTGACAAGAGTTGGTCTAACTTAACAGTCCATCTAACAGAATAGACCTTGATTTTACCATGAATTTCACATTCATTAATTATTTTAAAGTTACAAAATAATCTCGCTTATCAGACAGTATCTCATATATTGTTACTGCTGCTACAAACGAATTTCCCCACGGGGATTAATAAAGTATCTCTATCTATCTATCTATATAAAGCGGTAGCACAGGTTCCACTTTTCTATCTTAAAGTCGCTCCCCATCACCACTATGTATAAGCAGCAAGGAATCCCAGAGCAGTATCTGTGCTAATGAATTCCATTACTGTAGTCTGATCACACTGGAGTCACACACTGGACTGCAGATATTTTGTCAAAGATCCATGGCAGAAGTTAAGGGAAAGTGTAAAATGTGATGTACAGTTAAAAAGCTCAGGACAAAAGTTCATCCACAAGGGAGCAAAACACAAATTTAAGGGCAAAATTCAAAGAGTCCTTATGGGGAAGGCAAACCAGGGGCTAACACTGGGATGAACCAAGGAGACAAAACCAGGAGGTGAACATGGGCAAAGAAACAGGTAAGACAGAGACTCCACAGCATGAACAACAGGTGCAAACACGAGTAAGGACGCAGACAAACTGTCAAGGAGACAGGGGACAACAAGGTTTATATACACAGAGGTAATGAGCAACAGGTGCATCACATTAGGGCGGGGCAGACAATCACAAAGGCGGGAAACCAGACAAAGACAGGAAATAAAATAAAAAATAAAACAGGAAAATACACAACCAAAACTAAAGAGACCAAAAATAAGAATAACTTGACTAAACAAAGTCAGCAGAAACTACTAATATAACTTAAGAAACTAAACAAAAGTCAGCAAGAGTTCAGCAAAAGTTTAAGAGGAGTTCAAAACAAACCAAAAAAGTTCAGAAAACAGCCCCCTACAGGGCTGATCGGGACAATATAGTTGATTAAGAGCACTTGTGGTGATATGGCAGGGCTGTAATTATGAAATATATTGAGGGCGACACATCCCCCTAGTATTTAGACATGCCCCCAATAGAAAAAATTTGCTATGCAACCACACACTGCTGTCCACAGTAAAATACCAGCATAACACAATACCAGTTTACCAGTGAACTCCCTTCATCATCTGTTGTTCCGGAGTGATGGACTTTTTACTAAGACATTTACAACTTTGTTTGTCTACACAAAACCATGTGGGTAAAACCAGATCAACTGCAGGCAAATCCAGAGTGTACATCAGGGCGCATGCAGTTGTCTCCCACTGTCTAACCATTTAACAGCAGTAGCCTAATTAAAGTGCCCTGCTGATTGTCACATTCATCAAATCTCTTGTTTATGTCATGGAACAAAGTAAACAGTGGCCAAAGGTTAATGACACCAGCTTTACTGTGGGGTCTCGGATGATGAGCAGAAAGAGGAAAGCGGGATCTCTGCTGTGAAAACACAGAGGGTATAAGCTCTGCTTAAACTGAAGTCGTTCCTCTAATCATCCAACAGCCCTTCCCTACAGCAGTAAGGCCTAGACAACACACTCTGTCCTCAGACCCTCGATATCAGATAAGGAAGAAAATGATCCGGGAGGACATCAAGCATGTGCCAAGTGCCGTCAACAGAGAGATCCTGAGCCACACGATCTTCTTTCCACCACTGACACCTGGAAAGGGGACATATTACGCAACACACAAAGGAGGAAAATTCAAGCACATCATTCACTGGTTTAGGAGAAAACAAACACACAGAATGAGAAAGAGACAAGGACAACAAAGGAGGGAGAGAAAGACAAGGAGGAGGCTGCGACTCCTGGAGGATGAAGATCCAGATCCAAAACATCTGGAATGAGGCAGCCAGAGGAAAGACAGCAGATGAGAGAGAGGGTGAGGAAGAGAAAGAGAGCATGGATGCTCACATGCTTGAGGGAACAAACAAACAGCGGGTTTGAGAGATGCAGTGGTTTTCAGATAGTTTACAGACAGCATGGACTGTACTGTATGAACCAGGTTTAACAGAATCATCGAGACCAACCCACGGGGGAGAGAATGGTAACAGGTACAAGGCCTGAAGTGATCAAAGCCAATAACTGAAAGTTGAGACATAAAGATGAGTTTTAGATCTGAAGGCCGTAACAGGGTCAGACAGTCTGATATCAGCAGGGAGGTTGTTCCAGAGGGGGGCACAGTAGGAAAAGGCCCTGCAGTCTGCTGACTGCTCTTTAACTCTGGGGACAGACAGAAGACTTTTACTCTGAGAGTGAAGAGCACCGGATGGAATAAAAGGTTAAATTAGATCAGACAGGTATGAATGGACACACGTGTTTGGGAGATTGTACGTCATCAGACGCACCTTAAAGTCTGATCTGACACTGATGGGGAGCCAATGAAGGTGTAATGTGGTTAGATTCAGCATTCTGAACCATTTGAAGGTTTGTAGTACTAACACATGGCAGGTCAGAAAACAAATTTTACAATGACCCAGTCTGGATGACACAAAGGCTTGAGGCAGAGTCTCTGCATCTGCCATGGACAGAAAAGACCATGAAAAAAAGAGCATCCTTGACTGTCAGACTTACAGAATTGCTGTTACTTGATCAGACTAGAGTCTATATTGGGCCGGGCCAATGACCACCAGCTCAGTTTTATCAGGATTTAGTAGTTGGAAATTATGTGACATCCAGCTTTTCACAGCAGACAAGTAGTCCTCTAATTTAATGATCTGAGGAGGGTCATGAGTTTCTACAGGCACAAAGAGCTGAGTATCATCAGTGTAGCACTGGAAATGAATTCCATGACTGTGCATAATAATATAACAATAATGACCAATAGGTGAAATATAAAGAGAAAAAAGGAGCGGGTCAAGAACAGAGCCCTGGGGTGTTTCGTATTTCACATCATAAAATACTGATGCAGTATCATTGTAAGAAACAAAGTGTGTTCTTTCAGATAAGTAAGACTTTAACCACGTTAAATGCTAAATTGGTTTTCCAGTGGGTGTAGGAGTATACAATGAACCATGGTGTCAACAGCTGCATTGAGATTGAGTAAGAGATCTGTATCCATGGTGAGCGGAAGATCATTTATGAATTTGTGTTCTGAGCATGTGTAATTTAAAAGAGTGCACCCTGCTGTTTTCATTGCAGCCGACTTTATCTGCTGTCAGTAAAGCTATAACATGGCTGATCTGGAGACAGACAGGGTATTTTTTTTATGTATCTTGGCTCATGGCCTGCTTTTATCTGTTGCTTTGTGCGTTAAAAATTGTGCATAGCATTGCGATTCCCAAAGACCGGCTGGAGTGCACCTCCTGACAGCTCATTCACATCAGCAGCCTGTCTCTCAAAAACTGACCCTCATATACTGATCCCCCCCCCCCCCCCAGCTCCTGAAGTGGTCCATGGTTCGAACATGGTTTTTATGGCCCTCCCTCATACATAAACAAATACGTTCAGAACAGCTGAATGTCTAGCAGCAGCAGCCAGACTTGAATGCTCTGCAGCGGTCTGATGGCAGTAAAACTGAAAGAAACCACTGCTCCTCCTGGCGGATAGAATGAGAATTGCAGCTAGTTTCCGCACATGGTGCTCAGGGGCATTAAGAAGGAGGCGATGCATTCACTACCATCATTAAGGGAAAACATACCAGGCACATGCACAGCAGGGATCCAGGATCAGTCAGAGGACCCACAGGCAACTTTAGATGATCTATTACTGCACATGAAAAAAAAAAAAACAAAAGCAAAAATGAGAAAACCAGAGGGACAGAAGCTGCTGACAAAATTCTTTTATCTTATTTGTTTGTCTTTTATGAAATACAACGATACAGTCAGGGGCCAGAATAAAAGAGAGCAGAGATGTTCTCACATTGTTTTAGACAGAAGAAATGGTCTCTCAAGCTATTTCTTCAGCCAACAACGGTTGACTGAACAATTTGGTTCGTTCACAGTGACACAGTTTAGTTACAAATCAATGACAGTAAGACCTGTTTACATTCGATGTGTGCGTTAACAATGCTGTCAGACTGCGTTTCCCTTGTGTAGACACACAGCTTGTGCACCATAGGTCTGTGGATTGTGTGTGGAGGATACAAAATGGCTCCTGAGCCACATGCGTATCTGTTGTGTTCACTGTTGCTGATTGACATGAACACCGACATGAAGAAGTGAGAGTCCTGTAAAAATTGGTGAGATGGAGAATCTGGTTGACGTGCCTGTCTAGTACAACATTTCTGTATTTCATATTTTGGTTACTTAGAACATTTTCATCAAGGGGTCAGTTTTTTTTTGTGTGTGTGTGTATTTGTTTTGCTGTTTTTCCATCCCACCACACTGAACCAGCCTCTGGTGGTGAAGATGATTTTCCATCTTCATCTACCTTGACGTGACATGAAAATAAAACCTGACCAGCAAGGTCTTTGAAAGACGGCGTGTAGTGATCCCGTTGTGTCTCTGTTGGTGTCTGTCCTCATGCAAGCAAAGGAGCCAACACTGCAAGCCCCTAATTTGAACACATGCATAATTGAAGGGAGGCTTTTCTTTTCAGATGCTGCAGTTTGTTCCAAGGTGCAGAAGGAAGCCTGCCGGCGCCGACGCAGCTGTCTGTCTCAGGTGGATTGTTTCTGTGACCTCACTGACTCATCAAAAGCTCAGAATAGCTGCCTCTATTCACAGTGGCAGTGTGATATTAATGTGCCTTTGACAGTTTCTGTGTTAAGACGTTTGAAAAGTGTGCTTTAAAATTACGACAAAACTGCCTGCATCTCAAAACCTCCACAGCAATAAAGTCTATTATTATGCATTGCTCCACAGCAAATACCATACTTAATTAAAAAGGTTTATATCACTGGTGGGATGCGAATTTGCTTTTTTTTTTTTTTTTTTTTTACGACACATGGCTATACAATAATCATAAAGCTGCCCAGATTTAATTCCTAGTAATAATAACACTGCATGACATGCCTGAGGAAACTGATGTTGAGATATTGATGTCTGCAAGGAAATCGTGTTGAAATACATTGCAGATGCTTTTATTTCGCTGATGTTGGCTGTGGGAGAAAATGCTTGGTCATAAAATCTGGGCGAGGACACTACCACGTTGCTTCAGCAGCAATACATCACACAGTGCGCCACAGTGCAAGCACTTACTGACGACCCAAACTGACAAATGGTTACGATCCTGTCATTGCACTAATGACACATGACCTCTATTTCCTTACCTACAAAGAGATGTAGACCAGATACAGCTTAGTCCCACAAGCTATTTTGGTGAAGTGCTGCTATAGGATTATAATAGCTGTCATAATCATCTCACTTATATCATCGTTATCCCATAACCCTCACATCACCGACTCCTTGAGTCTCTGTCTAGCCATCAGCTTTGGCAAAACACATGTACTCTCTGTCTTTTTTAATCTTTGTCTATCCTGTGTTTTATTTACCCATATATTCTGCTGGAGAACTATAGATTTCTCACTCCCAGGGCCAGATGTATGAATGATGAGTTTAAAAAAAAACAGGTATTAAAATGGAGTACGCCATTTTCCGGACATAAACTGGTATTTACAAAAGACGAATGTGTGGTGAGAGTGAACACACCTCGTGAATTCTTCAGACCAGGCGTATGCAGGCTTTTCCAAAGCCAGCTGTGGGTGAAATGATAAGGAGAAGATTAAATACAAAATAGGAGACAGAATCTTAGAGTAAAATGTTACTTGTTAAGTTATTTTTTATTCAGTTTTCATTACTGTGGTATTATTTTTGAAATTTTAAATGAAATGCTTTCAAGAAACAAACTTAATCGTTCTTCTTTGTTTACATTCAAGCCCTTATTTCTGTCAGGACTGAACGTGGACTGAACCCAAATGCACGACTCCAAGGCGAAAATTCAGAAAAGCGAAGTCTTTATTAAACAAAGTGACAAAATAATAATCACCCGAAAGGGGAAAAAGGCTCAAAAAACTAAAGTCAAAACGAACAGAAAATCACTCAATTGAGGAAACCAAAAATCACTCTTACGAGGCACAAACGGTGAAACAAAGGCATGGCAACTAGTCTAAACAAGGAAGATCAAAATGCGAAGAACAACAAAACCTGACGAGAGATATGAAGACAAGATATGGACGCTGGTTCTCTTGACGGAGGACAAGACGAACTGGCACGGAACAAGGGGAGACGCAGACTATATATACACAACAGGTAAGGGCAAACAGGTGGAAACAATTAGGGCGGGGAAGACAATCACAATGGCGGGAAACCAGACAAAGGCAGGAAGTAAACATAGACACGAGACAAAACATAACAAGGCATTATTTACAGATCATGACAATTTCTAACTGCATGGTAACCTTCTTTATGAAGTCTATTTCAATATGAGCACTATAATTTAATTGATCATCTTTCTGACATTTAAAAGTAATGATTGAGATATTAATCCTACTGATGGTCTGCCGATATGTGAGGCAAATCATCTGAGGTAAATGACAGCTGCTCTGAAGCTGACAGAGAACGGTGCCGACGAGACGCATCAAGAAAACTGCACTTCTTCTTTGCTGGTTTTCTCAGTGACGGGTCTGATGAGATTGATGGATATTCAAACGTTCAGTTCTACAGCCATTTATGACCAACTGTAGGAGTAGAAATGAGGCTTTTGTATGTACACACAGCTTTAGTTGTCAATCTACATCTAAAGCCCTCACCGTGACTCCTGAGCACTGAGGTCAAAATTAGCATCTAGACTCATCCTTAGAAACAGGGTGAGGAGCTCAGACATTCTGAAGGAGCTTGGAATAGAGCTGTTGCTCCTTTGCTTTGAAAGGTTGCAGATCAGGTCGCCTTCCAATGTCTTCCTGTCAGGCCCAATTGGGAGAAGATCCAGGGACACACCCCGACATACTGAAAGAATTACATGTCCCACCTGAGCTGGGAGCAGCTTGGGATTTCCCAGTAGAACATGGCTTAGGCAAAGGACATCTGGACACCAAAAAGTAACAGCAGAGTCCCCAACAACACAGTTCCCAGTGTCACAGGGGACACATTATACTTTTAGAATCTAGCAGATTTCAGACATTATACAGCATTTCACACAATGATGCTTGTACCCTTTGAACAGCCTGAGTAGCAGTGAGTTTGACGCCTGAATACCGGAAGATGCTAAAAGTATAATTATGTGCTTCAGCTGGCTGATTCCTCCTCCACTTGTAGCTAGAAGGTACTGTTCTGTGTGTTCTCTTTGAGCCAGGAGGCACATACACAATTAAAATCCTTTAAACCACCTGGGGAGCAAACTCTGCTGAGAAGTGACGAAGCTCCAACAGGTACGTAAAAGCGTGCAATTTAAAAATGAAGTATTTGTTTACATGCGTCGTTTTTCTTTAAACTGTAAACAAGTGCAGGACGAGTAAGACTCAAGCATCGTGTCTACCCTTCTCTCCATCTGTCTCAAGTCGTGAAAAACAATGTTGTTTAGTATTTCCAGCATGTCTCAAAATTCCTTTTAATATATTCATCCTGCAGCATATTCTTGCTACTCAAAGAGCCTATCTAATTAATGCAAATTTCCTCTATCTGAAGCAGAGTTGCCAGAAAGTTGAAAAAGTCAGCTTAGCTGTGATACAATCAACTTTGCTGTAGGATATACGCGTAGGATGCACAACAAGCCGGAACTCTCTAAACACAGACATGAGTTGCTCGGCATTAGAGGATCTCTTTGAAAAAAAAAGAAATTCATGTGTAATGAGTGCCATATTGTATGCTAATATCAAAGATAATTTGCTCCGGAAATAGGCATCTGTTTCACAAACAAGCGAGGAGACACACCGCTGTGCGCAAACGGTGGTGTTTTTGCAGAATTTTGTCCAATGTACAGAATACGTGTCTCCATTTGAAAGCTCTGCTAATTTACATGGACATTAAATCAAATGACAGTGTGATGTGAAAGGTGTCGCTGGTGGTGATGAAGAGAATTATCAGCAACTCTGCTGCAATTTCCCTCAGGTCTGTGGAGTGTTCTGGCCTCTTTCAGCTCGTGGATATTGGACTTACGTTCATCAGGTGGCCAGAAACACGACTCCAAATGAAATGCAAATCCTGTGTTACTTCATCGTTTTGAAGAACTTGAGTATTTCTATTTTATACCACTTTCCAAATCATTTCAGAGGTAAATATTTTTTTTAGTTATTTGAATAAACTTTTAAGCAGCCAAGAAGTATTTCCAGGATGTAACCCTCAAACAAGAACCAACATTTAATCACTGAGCTTTCAAGGTGTCGGTAGGTTTTGATCTATTCCTTTAATGACGTTTGCAATTAGTCATCTCTTGCTCAGTTTGTGAAATGTCAGGAAATCAGGCCTGTTTAAAAAAAAAAAAAAAAGAAAGAAACATGTAGCAGAAGCTATAGGAGCACTTTATTTGCTTGAATAACCATGAGAGAAGCTGCAATAGGTTTCCACACTTTCACCCTTGAAAGCATGTGTTTTCAGTTTCAGTCAATTAAGCATGTTAAAGAGGTAGTAGTTCTTGTAGTTCTGTGTGTGTGTGTGTGTGTGTGTGTGTGTGTGTGTGTGTGTGTGTGTGTGTGTGTGTATTTGTGTGTGTGTGTGAAGAGCTCCTCCCTGTCAGGCCCGGACTGAAAACACGTCAGGATGATGGCAGTAAACAGTGCAGTCATAGTGAGTTCCACTTCATCGACTCCACACAAACACCTCTGTCACTCTGGAGTTTTTGTTCATTTGTAGCCAATCAGGTCAGTGCTGGATAGGTATTATGTGTCATCCAGGGACTACTGATCGCTGGATTGGGCAGTTGAGGATTCAGTTCCCTTCCCGAGCTGAAGGCGTTTGACTGAGAGATTACTTTGAAAGACAAACAGACTGATTCTTTGACTGATGGCTCACATCTGCCAGAAAGCGTTTTTTTGTTGTTACTATAGACTCTCTGGTAAATGGATGAGTGGTAGGATCTTTATTCTCTAAGCTGCTGTGACTTAAACTGCAAGTTGTTAGAAATGCTCTAATCTGCTTCATTTCATGCATTGTCTTGTTTTTTATTTAACAATTTATACTCCTCATGCATATAGCATATCTATGTTAAGCTGCCAACAAAATAACCTGCGAAAAGTGGAAATAGGCAGAATCTTCATAATACACACACACACACACACACACACATCAGGATCACTATACCCAGTGTAGCAGACTGAAGAAAACACACAAGGTTGAAGAGTTATTTCTAAGTCAAAAGTCAGCCTCCCTGTGCGTGATGCTATGCCTAACCAGTACACAGAAATAATACACAAAGAAAGCAAGTACACATGGCAAGTGTTATTTATTGACACTTCTGATGCTAAATTCTCCTCATTCTGTCGTGTAAAAGTACTTCTGTTACAATAATGCCCCCCAAGACGCTCTTCTATCGGACAAACATGTCAGTAAGAAAAATACCAAATGAGCCGACTGACAAACAGCCTGCACATCAGTGTGTGTGTGTGTAAAGACTGAGTACTGGAGGCAAGAGGACTGGGAAACAAATCAATACAGAGCCTGGAGAAACTGGATGATCTCTGAAAGATGTAACTGGATACAAGGCCGCCCACACACATGCACGCTCACACACACACACACGCACACACACACACACACGCACACACACAGGTATATTAAATTAACCATTGTATTCTGTTTCTAAGTGATCCGATTTATTCCTCAGCGTCAGAACAATTACATCCAGTGAGAGCATTCAAAGCCTCAAATGAAGTGTAACAAGAGATCAGAAACACTTTCTGCTCATCTCTCAGGGCTGGAGAATAGCTCCCCGAGAAACACCTTCAAACGCTCAGCTGCTCCTTCCACTTTGGTAACCGCCGGACTGAGAGCGAGGATTGCATCTCAAAGCTCAGGTGTTGTGTCTCACCTATGGCGAAGGGAAGCTCTGATCATTTCTAATGTGGCAGCTTGATTTTCCAGCTGCGACTCAACGCTTGCTTTCCCCTTATCTTCAGGCGCCGCGGTGTTTATGATGAATTAGCATAAAAGGCATAATGTTTTTCATAATGTTGGTTTCTCATTAGCATGTGCTCCTTTCATTATATTTGCTTCTCTCCTGGTGTATAGTAATGACTGCTAATTTTCAAACACACTTTTTCCCCTACATTTATTACATCAAGAAAAACAGTAAATGAAAACTGACTTCATAAAACGTGGTGGGAGGAAACAGTTCTCAGCAGGATCGGTGTGCATTTCCTAGAGGTGCTAATTTGCGTATTGGAAATGTAGACTGTGTCTGAGTGACGTGTTTATATTCTGAAATACAGAATATTATGTGGTTAGATAAGTCTCAAAACAGAATGTGATGAGTGAAAACAGTTTTTTTTGGGGGGGGGGCGGGGGTGGAGTTTCTGTTACTAAATTACCAGTTTGCACCTGAAGTGAATAAAAATCAAACATTTAGCTCTGTTTTCCTGTGAGTGCAATGCCAGCATTTGGGCAAATACAGTTTTTATGCAGTTTTCCTCAGGTGAAGGTCTAGTTTTTTTGAACCTGCACCTGGTTGGTAATTTTTGGTTATTAATACTGGTGATTTCCTGGCACCACAGGAACATGTTTGCACCAATGTGGGATGGAGAGGCTCAGCTCAAGACTGTGTTTATGTTGATTGGGTGCAGTGAAATTTGGGGGGCTCATTGCCTTAAACCTGCTCAGACCACCTCTTATCATTGACACCATCGCAAGGATGCAATTTTTGTGGGTTTACTTGGCAGAGGCACACACAACAAGCACACACAAACACACAGACACTTCTGCAAAATCAAATCACACCTTTCAGTTATGTCGAGTGTGGCTTCTTTCTATGTGCTACTCTTTTTTCTTCAATTTTAGATTGATATGCATCAAAATACACCTTGAGCCTGATAAAGAAAACCATCAACATCATCCCAGAGTTCTGCAGAAACGTCTCTGCTGTTGTTTTGTGTGATGAGTGAACTGTTCACAACAGCTTTTAGAGTCTCCGAGCTTTTCTATGTAGCAGAAATTGCTACGCATGTTTCAACTACAACCTCTGAGGTGACAGAGGGGCTGCGTGTCATTGTACACTTGGATGGCAACATTAGCATGATTTCATTAATTATTTAAATCAGGTCTCATCATGTTGAGGATATGCCGTGAGCCAAACCTCTAGCTAAGTAGCTAGAGGTAGCACAAATGTAGTAGGTTGTGATTAGCTTGGCATTCAAACATCCAGTCTGAGGAAAAGTTTTAGGGCAGACAGAGGTCAAGCTCATCAGGCAGGCTATTAAAACGTAGCCAAGCAAGCTTTCATCTCCACTGAGCTGTGGATGTTCAAGTTTAATAGGCCGGCTTTGTCAATGTTTGGTCTTTTCATCTTTAGTAGTTAATAATAGCTAGGTAGAAAAAAGAATTTGCTGTGCTGCTCGGCGACTACTAGCAGAAACCGACAACTTCTGAGGTGGTATCTTTTCCTGCTTGAGTTGACGATGAATTAATCAATATACCTTAAATGTCAATATGACAACTTTGACCGTTCCCTTAGTTTTATTGGTTCTTTTTCATAAAATACACTTTAATGATGACTGAATCTTCAAACGCTTAAAAACTAAAAAAAAAAGTAGTGGAGTGTCATCCTGTGCGCTCCAGCACTGCCACACCTATGGTTACATGCGTAATCCTCCAGAAGGCTGCCCTTTATACAGCCTGAATAGTACAATAGGAAGCTGCTGTGGCTATTTCTTTCTGAACAGCAGCTGCCAGGAGTCCCACTGCTCTGACCATCTGCAGAACTGTTCCTTTCTAGCCCACCGTTCATCCACACCATGCTTGTCCCACTCCACATAAAGAAGCAGAAGACTGCACACGTCCTATGGAGGCTTTGCAATTGTGCCGCAAATCTCTTAGCAACCACAGCTGGTGATATCAAGAAGGTTCACTGGAGAACTGGCTGTGTGCGAGCATAATAATTCATACTTACATGTTATTTCATGTCAGTATTGAACAGAGATCTGATACCTAAAAGCAGATTCAGAAGGCAGAGCTAATGTGGTGGAAACACCCTTTGTTGGATCAAAAGTCAGCAACAGAAGGCCACGAGACTGGGCAAACAAATCCAGAGGCCGAAGGCAGGCAGTCAGTAGTCAAAAATTGAGTCCCACCACCTGCTTTGACTGCACCATAATGTTCAGCCAGCCAAAGAATATGACAATAGGCTTAGAGATGATGATGCTGCAAAGGCTGTCTAAATCCTGTCCAAACCTTCCTGTCACGACAGATCAACACAGACAAAATGCTACTGGATACAATGAGAAAGTTTTTCTTGGCCATGGCCCCAATCGTTTAATACTGTTTAATATTAAACGAATCGTTTAAGTCGTTTAATATTGATTAAATATGACAGATCTGAAATAACAGCTTAAGACTTAGGATATGAATAAAAGGCTAATTTTAAATGTCCGGTTCACATGTACAGAGCTGATGTCTAGAAAAGTTCAGGGTTGATGACTGTGTGAAAACCGATGCAATGCAATCCTCCAGAGAGACGAGGCATCGCTCTGTTGGAGCTACAGAAAAACTCAGTCAACTCACGATTGTTACAGTGAAGCTTCTTTGCTCAAAAGATATCTTTGACGAGTGCAGACACAAGCAGACAAACCAGACAACGGACAAGTTCCTGTACTGGGATACATATTATGACTGAACTGGGACTTGAACCCAAATGCACGACTCAACGACAAAAGTACAAAGAAAACAGTTTTATTCACAAAGTAACAACTGAAAATCACTCTAAGAGGCAATGGGTCAATGTAAGAACAGGAAATGAAAAATCACTCATTTGAGGAGAAAAAGCAAATGTACTGAACAAAGTAACGAAGAAAATCTAACAACGAGAACAGAGGTTATGACTAGGATAAAGTAACAACAGAAATACACGAGCTGACTTGGCAAGGGCAAGGGAAACAAGGACAAAGGCTGGTTCTCTGACAACATGACAAGGGGAAACAGGTAAGGGGAAACAGGTGAAACCAATTAGGGTGGGGCAGACAATCACAAAAGGAGGGAAACAAGACAAAGACAGGAAGTAGAACAAGACAAGATACACAAGGGCAGTGATTTCAAAATAAATCAGGAACTATAAACAAAACTTAAACTAAACAAGAGTTCCAGAGTCCCAAAGAGTTCAGAGAATAGCCCCCTTAGAGGCTAGTCATGACAATACAGATGTTGGGTGCCTGGCTCTCAGTTTTGTTCCAGTTCATCCCAGAGGTGTTGGATCGGACTGAGGTCAGAGCTCTGTGCAGGCCAGTCAAGTTCCTCCACACCATACTGGGAAAGCCTTTTCTTTATGGATATGGCTTTGTCCACACAGGAACAGGTGTCACAGGAGACATTTTGACATGTGACAGTATAAAAATAAGAGGTGTAAATAATAAAAATGAATGATGGCTGAATTTCATTTAGCTGCTTCAGTTTCAGCATCCTGGAATAATGCACGCTAGATCATACTGTCATGGCTTACTGGGGACACTTGAATAGAACAGAGCCATAATTCATTCATTCATCAACACCTCTTACGGTGACAAGTCTGACTGCTGTGGAAAAAAAAGGCCTCAAAAAAAAAAAAAAAAAAGTAGAAACACATTGTCTAAAATATAATTTTATATTGAATCATTAAGATTTGGGCCTGGTCCTAGTTCCAAAGAGTGTGGACAGCATTGTCCATTTTTGGCTTAGTGGTGATTACAAGTATATTGGAAGAGCAGTGTCTTTTATTTGAGAGTCAGTGCAGTGCGAAGGCTTTGTTAAAAATGCACTTTAGAACAAAAACTCTCCACTGGATAAGAGATTCATTCTGTGCCCCTGCAGCAATGACCACCATTTTCCACACAATCATGCACACGCATCAGACAACCACACACACACACACACACACACACACACACACACACACACACACACACACACACACACACACACACACACACACATATATAAACACTTGGGAACCCCAGTCGAGACAAAGCCTTGTTTTAAAATTCCATTGATCCAGGTCAAAGTGAGTGTGCTGCATTCAGGGCAGAAACAGGAAAGGGATTGCATCACCTGCTCAGGCTCTCTGTGCCTCCCATCCTGGATGCCCATATTGCTGTTTTAAGAAAAGTAAGTCTTACTTGAGTTTGAACAGGCGAGCTGGAAACCCAAAAAAAGAAAGAAAAAAAGAAAATCACTGTACCCAGCAGGCATCTATCCTATTTAAGCCAGAGCTCTAGGCTTCATACTACAGGACGTTAATCGCTTAATCTTCGCGTCACTTCCACTGCCACTTCTCTCAATTATTCCCAGGATGCTCCACTTGCCATACAGCGACTTTCAAGCTCCAGCCTGCCAGCCTTTTGTGTGCATTCTGGAGATATCAACAATGGGAGTAGACAGGGATGTGAAAGAAACAGGCTATTGATTCAACCTATCTCTTACGCCTTTTCAATTGCCTTTAAGTACTTGTGGCGCCTGTTAGGGTATGGACTTGCTCGGGGACTTAATTCCAGACAGCAGCCATTGTGTAATGTATGAAAAAAAGGGATGCTTCTTCTACAAGAATAAATAAAAAAAAAACTAACAAAGGTGGAAACTTAGCTGCTCTGGGCAATCATCTCAGACTTCTCTTCTAAATAAACTGTTGCCAAGATACATAAGAGCCTGTCTTCGTTATGAAGTAGCAATTTCATCCCATTAGTGTCAAGTGTAGACACTGTCGCTCTACTTATATTACTGTCTGAGCTTTGAAGTGTACTGTATGCAATGTTTTCAGCAGGAGTAACACCAGTGGTACATACATTTAATAATGACAGCTTCATGAAGGCCTCCCAGTGCTGTCCAAGCAAACTCTCTGATTTACTGCATACATTTCAAATCAGAATATGTTGACTGTAAAATATTTATGTATAGCAGAGTGTATATTTACAGCAATGCCAAGTGGAGTTGGTGCAGAATGTGCTTATATTTCTTAATCTATACATTTGCAGGCTTATCTCCCATAAGGCCTGTTTATTAGTGGTACTACTATTTTTTTTTTTTTTTCAAAACACCCTTGTTAAACAAAATATAATTGCTGTCTGAATTAAGTTCACTTGCAAGGTTTTATTTCAGTATTGGATGTATAGTTATAGATGTATAGTTTCTGTAAAGGTTTATGGTACCCTCTGAACAGCACACGTTTTGATTTATTGCCATTGGTTTAGCATCAGATTCCACCCACTGATAGTACTACCACACTATCACAGACATATTGTGTGTGATTGGGCTGCATCATGCCATAATAAGCCTTATTACCCACAGTAACTGAGAATGTCCACCTTGTTTCCTCAGTCCATATGAGAGCATTCTGTGCTGTTGCCAGATTTATACTGTTTCATTTGTTGTGATGGTTGCACTGAGCATATCTTTGTTAAATGTGTGTTACTGAGAAAAAAAATAAAAATAAAAAAACAGCCCACTTTAACCATGTTGCAGATGGTGTCGCTGTACAGTGGATATGTACATAAGCTGTACTGTAACCTCTTTACTTGCTACTATAAATCAACATTTATACTACACAGAGGTAGGGCTGTGGTGCTTGAATCTCCTCAGTTCAAAATGAGAGGATGAGGGAGTAGTAACCATGACCAACTCAGCTGCTGATGAGCTGCTGCTGCTGCTGCTCTCCCTCCTGTACCTCCACCTCTCGTGGCTCGTCTTCTACTCCCGACGCCTCTACACATTCTACATGTCTCTCTGCGTGGGCAGATGGGGTGCGAAACTGTTGTCGTCAGTCTAACAATAACCGAAGAAAACTGCCTACCAGTTACATAATCAGATTGCAAAGTAATACTGCGTGGAAAGCATTATTCCCAAATCCATGCAGAAACATGTCTGTAGGCACGAAACATGTGTTATGCTGAAGTTAAATTTATTCCCGCTAACATTAGCACAACGTAAGGGTCAGGGGTTGAAACCTGGTTGTGATTGGCCCGTTAGCTCAGTCCCTGTATGCAGCACGCTGTCATGTGCACACCAAATGACAGGTACACAGAGAGGGCCAGTAAAAACTTTATGGATTTTTTGACCACCACTGCTATAGGCCCGATTCTTTTAAAGTCCTTGCTTTCAGTCTCTAAAACAGGCTTTTTTGGTTTACAATCCCAAGCTGACATAATAACCTTGGTGACATCATCAGGGTTATTTTCTTAGATTTTTAAAGGTCCTCTAGAGCCACAGACGACATTATACGACTGTTTTTAACAGCCAATTAGTACTGACCAGCACCATCACGTGTAAAATTGGTAGAATAGACATATGAAAAATGTTGACAGTGAATTGTAGATACATTCAAGTGAATGGACGGACATTATGTGATTGAATTAAGTAGTTACACTGACATCCAAACAGAGTCTGAGGATTGCAGTTAGATGAGACACTGTTGTGTTAAAGCCTCCTGTACAGGCCCCTGACTTCCACTCGTCCCTCAAACAGAGCCGTCCATCAAATGGGAACCAGATAGCAGTATGGGATTTTCATTAATGCTGCTTACCATCTTAAACCCTTTGCTGTCCCTGTGAACGCACCCTCCATCCCGTGCCGCTCGCAGGCCTCCGTTCTCCCCTTGGCCCTCTAACGGCTGGGACTTTTATTACCTGGGCTGATGAGACATCCATAAAGAGACGCTCTGCCAGCAAGATGGCAAACATGCTTTTCGCTCAGTCCTCATGCGTCTTCTTGAGAGAAGCTTAAAGAGTAATAGAGCTTCTGGGAGCCCCTCTCTGTTCACCGGGGGGGGGGACGCAGTCCGGCATCATCTGGCCAGGGAAAATTGGTGAGGAATGTGTGGTGCGACAGATTCATTGATGACAGCCTATTATATTGGTTTCCTGCAACAGAGCCACATGAACATCTGTGCATGTTATTTTCAGTGACCCACTTCAGGGCCACAGTGCCATTACAGGAAGCTCTCAGGGATCAGGGGCTCTCTCGTTGGCGGGACCAGCAGTTGGGCTCCACACAATGACTCCCGCAGGGCTGGAGAATTGCAGTTCTCTGTCAAGCAAAGCCTCACTTTGCAGTCACTGGCTCTGATACATGGTACTGTTCAGGGAAAAAAAAAAAAAAAGTTTCTGGTACTGTACTTTGTATTGATTCTTTCGTTCCATCCATGTGTTGTTGTGACTGTGGTGGTCAGGTGGAAACGGTGGTATCAGAGAAAACATAACGATATGGGATGCTGTAACAAAATGACTAATGAAATGTTTAGGGATGTAACAAGCTGCCCCCCCCCCCTTTTTTTTCCCCCAGACTCCTTATTTCATTGGTGAATTTAGAAAGTGTGAACATGCCGTGCAGGCAAGCGCTCCCAATCACATGGAGAAAGGCAAAGGCAGAGCAGATTGCCTCTATTCAGATCGGCGCCGTCCTTGTCACAGGCGTGATGACAAACAGGCTGTAAGAGAGCGCCTCGCACTCATTTGTCAAACTTGCTCTGACATCAAGAATGCTTTGGCTTTCAGGACTGATAAGAGCAGCGGTGTAATCCGTCTTCAGGTTAGTTCAAAAATACAATGGGTGACTGTATGCTTTTCATCACCTTGAATGGATAAATGATAAAGGGAAAAAAATACTGTATGTTCAAAGGCTGTGTGCTTTTCTTTTGAGCCAGTGCTTTACTTTATATATTGTAGCCTTTTCTAGCATTAAAACATTTCTTTATGACTCTTTTATAGGACTTAATGATCAGGGATAGTTAATGCAATTAAATCCTGATGTAATGTGCTAACACAGCAAAGAATAGTTCATGTAAACATTGTTCCAAAAAAAAAAAAAAATAAATAAAAACTGTTGCTGTCATACTTCAACATCATCTTTCATCGTCTCTGACAGATGTCTGTCTATTAGCTGCCTGGGGCTGCAGTCATCAGGTGTCATTAATCAAATGGCCTCTGTTGCTCTCATGTTGAATCTCACCTTTTACCTTAGTAACAGTAAGAGTCAAAGCTTTGCCAGATTCCTCAAGAGGCTAAAATGTTCATCATAGTCCACAATGTTCTGTCCAGCATGGACACAATCAACACACCAAACAGTACTAAAGAGGCCTGAATATAAAATGGCCTTGATTATAGGACTACTTAATAATAATAATAAGAATATTTGAAGTTCTGAACACATAACTGTCTAGTCCTTGAAATGAAGATAATACCCACTTTTTCAAATGTTATTTTTTAGAATCGTGCTGGTCCTGAGAGCAGTGGCCATGATATCAATGATTTCAGTCACTGATATCATGATATTTCAGTTATGCTCTTGGGAGAATTAATACAATATTTTGTCTGCAAATGGTAATTTTGGTGACACAACTGCATCAGTTATGATGTGTCCAGACTGAATGAGAAATGAAAAGATCTTTTAATTTATTTTTGAGCGATGAAGTTACACCATTTGACGGCCGGACGAGTATTGGAGTTTCCCTATTGGCTGTTGCTGTTTCAACATTAATTGGCATGAACAGTTTTTATTACGTCACCTGGGGGTGGGGTGTTTACAGGCAGTGTTGCCAATTTAGTATTGCTCTTTCCTTTTTCCCTTGACAGGGCACGCATCTCCACGTGTCTCATTCAGTTGATTGCACGGCAGCAGATGTAGATATGAATGAGCTGAGTGATCATTTTAAAAGTAAATATATCTGAAATCACAGCCCAGCTGTTGTCATTAACTTATGTGTGTGGGGATTTTGTCAGAGGACATCGTGGTTAAAATAAATAAATAAAATCAGGATTTTAGCAGCAGCAGAGCAGCAGCTTGGAAGTGACTGCTGGTTAACATGTATCTTAATGGGCCATGTTTTAGTCTCTATTACTTACTTGTTCCATTGTCTGAGAACTGAAACAGAATAATGTGTAAATAAGAGCAGGTTTGTTGAGAATTCAGCTTTGTTATATAATTATTATATATGTGAGCACAGAGAAGAGGTGAGAAGAAAGATAAAGGGCTGAAACCGACTGGCATTAGGCAGAATGTAATTATGACACAATGGCATCATGAATATGCAGATCAGTGTATTATGTTATCTAGTGACATTTAACAGGTTTATAGCTACTTTCCATTCAAAGTAGTTTACAGTCGTTCCACAACACTTTTCAACTTTGTCCTCAATTTTGTACATTTCCCATACACCGTCCAGCCATATACTAGGTTTTTATCAAGTCTAGTTGCACTTATGTCTCATAAAACATAAAACAATCATGTGTTTACTAACTGTAATGGACTATGCCTGTGGTCAGGGGAGCGGTCCACCAGATATGTCACGCCCCAGTAAAGCCCATATCCTCTGTGATCTTTGGAGGAGCAGTTTTCTGTAATGCCAAAGAAAGAAAAAGATGACTGTATAAAGCATCTGCAGCTCAAACCAGGGCAGAGTTGCAGGTGCTGTTAGGAAGCATCCCTCTGGCTTTAGGCCAGGGAGGAACGTGGTGGGAGAGCTTCCCAGTTTGCTGCACAATCAATCAGACATTCTGCTGGCTGATGCATTATTAAGTTTCCAGGGTACTATGAAGTTAGATGACCTGTGCATTCTGCAAGTCAAAGTCTGCAAGTGTGTCTTAACTACAGTAAAACCCAATAGCACAAACAGACTTTAAGAGAAAACTCAAATTATTTCGACTCAAAGAATTTTTTTTTATTATTTGTTTTCAGTCTTGATCTATAGTTTTTCATAATTCACCAGCCCAAAAGGCAATACAAGAATAACAAAGTGATAAAAAAGCAGGACAGCTTATAGTGGTAAATGAGCTCTGAAGTGCTGCACACATTGGGGCATTTGATGCGTGTCAAATAAAGTGTACTTCTTCATGTTCTACTCTTCATACTGTAGCTCTACACTATAAAAAAAAAAGTTGGGAAAACTGGAAATTTCCACTGAGATCCAAAACTGTCCATTTAACAATTATCAAGAGTAGTTTATGAATCAGAACTTTGCACAATGGTATGTGTTAGAAAACTGAAACAGTAATAAGTCACGAGATTAAGAAAAAGAAAGTGGAGGATAGATGAAATTGAGCTTTCTGGCCCATCTGAGTGTGAGAGATGAACATGAGAGACGGGGAGGACAGAGACAGACAGATTTAGAAATCAGAATTTGAGTGAGAACAGTGAGACATATTACAGAGTGGTTCGGCTGTGACAAGTTAAAGTGAGACAGAATGAAAGAGGAAAGAAGACAAAGAGAGAGAGAGGGGAGGGAGACAGAAAAAGGAGAAGAAAGGAAAACAGAGGCAAAATGGAGAGAGGAAGAAAAAAAGAAGATAAAGAGGGAAGAGGGAAATGGAGACAAGGAAGATCCATCAGATTTACACCATTTAACGAGGGGCAACAGGAAGTTCTATAACACAGTCCTGCTCCGGCCCCAAACACTGTCAAATGGCTCCCTGGATTCACATCAAGACTTTGCTTTCATAGGGATCTGATGGGCTTGCAGAGTTTTCTGTTCCAAGTTCCATGAAAACCCTCTGAATGGTTTCAGATGTGTACTTCAGTTCAAAGTAAAGATCAGGCCAAAGAGGTAGGCAAAAGCTGAAAAAAGGTCAGGAAGATCCAGAAGGACGCTGCCTTCTTCTAAAATAACAGTGATGTTGTCAGTGCAGGAGCTGAACTATCATCATCTTCCAACACAGTGAGGATACCCACAATGAGGTCCACTGTCTGATCGTCCTTTGGGTCATGTCTGTGATGACAACATAAAATTACTCCAGATATTGCATAACCAATTCCTTACACCTCGTGTTTGACACATTAAACATGTCTGCTACCGAAAATGTAACCAGCCGATACAATACAATGACTCCATGGCCACGTGAGAACAGAGAGAACAGACGGAGAGAACAAGGGTGGAGAGGTGAGGGTTGAAGTCAAAGTTAAATACAGAATCAATAAAACATAAAGGCCCCAAAAAAGTCAGAGATCAAATTACCATCCTAGACAGTCTAAAGTCATCCCGACAGTTCCTGAACAGCTTCTCATGACTGTCACCGAGATGAAAGGGGAGTCCCCTCAAGGCTGCAGTCTGTCGATGCACTGTGATGTCTCACAACACAAAGGGTTGGGAGAAACGTTACACCTAGATATAATTAGCATGTAGAATGCTGAAAGCAAATACGGAAACATGTAGCCCAGGTGAAGGTTTAGGAGATTTGCGTTAAATCTGCATTAACAGATCTTTTTTTTCACCCACGTAGGTGCAGGAGTCTGACTGAAACACACTGACATGTTCTGGCCTTAAAAAAGTTGATATGTTTAACATGTATCCAAAAAGCTGCCTATAGGTTCACATTCAGGAGACACGGAGAAACATAACCATCCCATTAAAGCAAGGCTTGTGTCCAACTGTTGAGTCCTACATGTTGTCCCCCTTTTAGGTCTGGTTTGGCCTCCACCATTTCCACTGACTGGCTCTTTAGTTGCTAGATGTGTTGTTCATTTAAAAATATTGATGTAACATTTTATCAAAAAGTAGTCTAAGATTCTTTATTACACATTCATGTCCATAATGTCCTAAATAAGATCGTTATGTCTCAAATCCACCTCTTGAGGTGGAGCTGTCCTCCTACCACAGTAGCCCTGGAGTGTGTTGAATAATGGCTGCTCTGAAGTTCTGGTTGGTGATCCAATGAAACAGGAATCTCCCTCACTTTGCTCTTACTTTGCTCTCATAGAAATGCTCCCCCCATCATCTTCATCCCTCCTTCTGCGGTCAGTGCTGACCTCATGACAACCTGCCTCACGTAGCTTGGACCTGGAATTACCAACTTATTCTTTGTACTCATTTTTTTTCACCCATCATACTCTGCTGCCCTGTTCCTGAAGGCAAGGATGCCTGCTGACAAGAGCAGAAGCAACTGTCTCAGTCTGGTCTTGATCAGGATAGGCTTTAACTTCAAAAACTGCCTGGGAAATCCTGTCCAAAGTGTCCATCGTCATGCCTTTTTTCATGCTTATTCCTTTCTTGGTCTTTTTATATGTCTTTCAATAACACTTGCATTTAATTCTTTGTCTCTCACTTTTCCACAACCCATTTCTAGCTTGATATTCCTTGCTCTTATGAGACAGGTGCTGTTGCTGTACAGACAAATACAGTAAATAACTACATGGAGTTAAATCTGTGCACTGTCTTTTCATTGCTGTGTGCTTGTGCCTGTTGTTGTCCATTGCTGGTCTATAAACAGAAACCTATTAACTGTGGCACAAACACTCGAAGTTGGCGTTGACAGTTAGGCACATCCAAATTTTAATGAGCATCTTATGTACATACAGGGAGTCGGACCTTTGCTCTGAAGTGACTGGTGTACTGTCCTGGTCTAAAAGATCAGAAGACGTTGGTCTTATTACAACCACTATTTCCAAACAGGAAGCACAGTGGGAGTTGTGTAGTTGCCGTCTCTCCCTCTCTCTCTCTCTCTCTCTCTCTCTCTCTTTGACTTTGGATATATCTGTTGGAACCAGTTAGGCAGGTAAGTTGGCAAAATGGTGATAGTTTCCAAGTTAAACTTAATGAACACCATGCACCATGTTTGTGTAACTGTTAATACAATTACATTGTGAGATTTCCTTTTAGGAAACACTGCAAGACAGTTGGGAATAACATGCACTTAGCAATGGTGCATACAGTGCAAATGAGCCCTATGCTACTGGACTGCTATGCCCTATAGTATGACCTACAGTATAGTGCAGCATGCTCAGAGCATGTTTTCAGTCTACTAATAGGTCACAGGAGGGACCACAACCACAAGAACGGGTACGGATACTTACACTGGCAAATACTGTATGTTAGGTCACAGCTTAAAACATAGCCACAAGCAGATAAAGCAACAATGCATTGCACAACTGTACAACTGCAGAGAAATATGAGGATGCACACATCAAAGTTCCCAAGCTGCATTTGAACCAATGACCTTGATGCAGTTTTGGTTGCCTGAGTAGTAGCAGTTCCAGTATTTCCTCAGAGTTTCTGCTCAAAGTTTTGAGATGTAGATACTTTCTCTCAATCACTGTATCCAATGAAGGTGTTAGTTACCTTCTCTACATGTAACACTGGCTTGGAAAAAAAAAGCCTTTCCAAGGAGAGCTAGTTGAACTGAATGTAAACCGGAGCAAGACTTTGAAGGTAGATTAAGAATTTTCTTTGATGTGCCTAATGGGTTGCACAGTTCAAAATGGTGTTTACATAGCCCTAATTCAGTCTGCAGCTCTAGTTCACCAAACAAAGTTGATTCTGTCTTAATGAAATGATGAAGTTGAAAAGACTTGTAATGCCCTGGCATGACAAGTCTTTTCAACTTCAGTCTCTTCATTGAAAACAAGCTTTTTCAGAAGCTCTGCTCTATTCAATAACCTGACTCACACTAACAATATTTATTTATTCACACAATCACACAAAAACTCAGTTGGTTCAATGATGGAGAAGTGCTCCTTGAAATATTAGTTTCTCCTTTAATCGGCTGATAACGTGCCTTTTTCAGATGTTATAAGAAGTATTGGATTTGTTTAAGACAGTGTTACTTATCTCTCCTGTGTAATCTAGAAAGTTGGAATTTCAGTGCATCAACCATTCTGAAACGGTATAAGCAGTCCCCACCCACCCCTAAAAGGTCAACAGAATGGGTCAGGCATCAGACCAGCTCCCACAGCTGTACAGTTCTCCAAAGCCTTTAAGACTCAGGTGGTGTGCATGTAGTGGGGTGCATCATCGGATGATTTAGACACAAATATGAACTCAGAAAGTTGGCTTTCCTGCATTTCACAGCAAATACACACAAGTTGTCAGAACTTTTCACGTCTTTCTAAGATAGCTCTAAAAAGCTGTGGTATTGTAATGAAAAGGGTATTTCACATTTCACAGTAATATTAAATGCTTGTTCAGTTTTGAAGGACATACAATCAACACATTTTGTTTCAGTATTCTAGGGAAATGCAATGAGTGATTCTGTCACTTATATATGTGTGTGTGTGTGTTTGTGTGTGTAGAGAGAGAGAGAGCGAGACAGTGGTTATAGCACAGTTATGCACATGGAGGTCAAATCATAAACTAACGGGAAAGCTAAAAACATTTTTCATTTTTGCTCCAAAACTGCTGTAGGTAAAAAAAAAAAAAAAAGAAAAAGAAAAAAGAAAAAAGAAAACTGATGTGCGGTCAGTCAAAACTGTGTTCTCTTATTAATGATTAACAACTTGACAGTGTGTATGTGGGCAAGTATAAACTCCAAACCACCAAACATGACGGAACAAAGCAGACTGACACCCGATGTCATCAAATGCAGATAAGGCCTCAGATGACTGATCAGAAGAAAAGACATCATAATTTCTCTTAAGGTGTGTTTCCTTGATTCCTCTCTCCTCACATCTTCAGTGGGAGGGACTAGGATGCAAGTTATATATTCAGGTGAGGGAGATCTGGATGCAGTTAAGGGAACTAGCATGAACCCATAGTATTTCTCTGAGCAAGCTCCACAAACCATTATTAAACTGCCTTTATCACCACCTTTGCTCTGCAGACGTACCATAAGTAGCAGATTATTTGTTTACGCAGCAGGGACAGCAGGGACATGGGTTTTATTATGTATATTATATATTTTGTAAATGCTGTTGTTAACACAGAAAAGCACTGCTTGATTTGTGTAAATGAGGGGATCCCATCCCTTTACATCACTCACTCATTGCATTGCCTCCTGGGTATAAGAAAAGTTGTCGGTTTTTTTTAGCTCAGTTGGCAAATGTGATTTTCTAACACAGTTTCTCCAGACATCATTACATCTGCATGTATTTATACATGCAGATGTAATGACGAAAAAACACTGTTCAGTGCCATTCTCTCCCCCAGCGCAAAGCAAGGAACTTCTTTGAGTGAGAGATCATTTGAACCCTTAGAGGAATAATTTACTGACATACGTCAAAGAGGAAGATTGAAGAGGGTCTGTGGGCTCAGCTAAGACCCGCTGAAAAGACAAAAGGAATCCCTGATGAAGTTCTTTTGAAGTGCCTTTTCCAGAAGTCCTTGGAAATACATATTGATGAAGTCCAAATTGTCTGGCCTGGAGGGAGAAGCCTGTCGACTGCTTTGCGTTGCGCTATAAATATTCACAGAAGAGGACATGGCTCAGTTCTATGCGTGAGTGGAATTATTACATTAAAATTATTGGCCGATAATTAGAGACGAAGGGAAAGGACCAGGACCATGAGGAGAGATCCTTTCACACACGACAGTGGACCTTATCACTCCTGAAAACATTTGTTTCAGTGCTCAAATTCACACTTCTAGCCATTGCTGCATTATTAATGTGAACACCTAAAGGCAGAAGTTTTTCAAGAGCCCTCATCAAAGATACCTGTAACATCTATTCTGAATGGAAGAAGTAATATGGTATTATATACAGAAGAGGCACGACAAAGCGCCTGGATAAATTAGTATTCAGTATAGGTTTACCCTCTTTGGAAGTGTGTTCTCTGTTCATGAACACTCTTTGAACCTTTATATCTCAAGAAGACGGAGAAAAAGGTGAAGGTGTGACAACCTCCTGGTTGAAAATCAATGTTTATTACATCAAAAATGAATCAATTGAATGAATGAATGAATGAACAAATGAACGAATGAATAAATGAACGGTGTTGCGTTATGCGGTAATGAACCCACAGAGAAATGTCACCCAGCCAGGGCTGTAGTGTTAAAGGTTGGGTAAACCCCACTTTACCTCAGCTACTCTATTGCAGGCTCACAAGAGGCCATGAAGATGGAAGGATGGATCTATCTCCAATCGCAAAACAGTTTTAGGGAGTTTGTGGAGACCAAAACAGAGCTAAAAGTCAATACTGGACTTTGATTAGCCAGAAACACAACTCCAAACAAATGTTGTGAATAAGCAATTGTTTGCTAACACATTCATCAACTCTACTCATTTAACAACAACATGAGGTGATAATGTATCAGATATGTTTCCAGATTGTTCTTCTGCCCCCAAGTGGCCAAAAATCAATGAATGCAGCTTTAAATTAAAACTGCCGGGCAAGTGAATCTCTGATTACCATGAATCCTGTGTGGAATTCCCATTGCACAGTTCTTTGTAACTCAAGTGTTTCTGCATACAACAAGCTTGATATTCTATTAGTCTCTGTGGTCAGTTATTCCCATCACATAGCTCCAAGTGCTTGTACATCTCGGCTGAGAGCGCCAAGCCTTCAGAGAGTTCAAAGACATACCACAACTCTTATTGAGCCAATTTTACCTATGGACATGCAGTCCATTTTGAATGCTTCACTCATCTGCCCTCCCCTTCAAAATAATCACACACGGTGAGCAGACATGAAAATAACAGCACGGCTTTCAGAGGAAAATAATTTCATCAGTCCCCGTGGAGCCTCTCGATCCAAATCACAAGCAAAAAGTCACATTTTCGAAACGCGTAAGAGGCATCCGGTGAAACATCCTTCCTACACAACATGGAATCTTTTGGGACACACTCGCAGCGAGTATGAGTGACAACTATGATCATGCTAGCCGCTCCTGTTGCGATTCGCCATGCTTTCTGGTGTTTTAACATCTGTGATGGGATGCAACATCTTTGAGCGCACCATGGTTTTCCTTCACTCAGTTTCATTAAAACAAAAAAGGGAGGCAGAGACGAGACAGAAGAAAATCAGCACAGTTATTCTAAAACCATATTTTATGCCACAGTAATTTAAGTAGTTCTTGTTTTTGTCTAATTATGATATCACAGTCTTTTCAAAAAGCACTTATGCAGTTAGATCCATTTACATAGTGGAAGCTAAGAGTCGTCTCTTCTCCTGAATTCGTCCGACATTTATGTGATTTAAGAGGATAATATCGTTCACAGACTAAATGCAAATCCAGAGAGCTTTTTATAGGTCAGCTCCTTCATAAAAAGTAACATAAAAAAAAAAAAAAAATGTTAAAAAACAGTTTACCCAGCGCAGCTCGGTCAGATATTATACAGATCATTTATACTGGTACTGTAACTGGAACTGTCAACAACAAGGCAGCTTTTGTTTTGGTTTTAATGGTTCATTTTATTTATGAGGGATGCGGCTGGGTTTTATATACCATAATAACTGTGCAATGAGTTTAACTTAATTTATTTATATGGAGCCCTTTATCAAAGGCGAGTCCCAAGGGACTTAGCAGGGACATCCTTCTCATGTCACATTCTGTGCAGGCCTGAAATTAGAGCGTTTTATAAGCGTTTCATTATAAACCCTGCTATTTGCTTCTGTTTAGACTTGGGTCAATGGATGATGATAGGCATGCAAACACTCATCCATATGCAGATTGTGTAAGCTACTGGAGTGAGGTGAGCCTTGGCAATGGACTGGTTTAACATCACAGAGAACCATTGTACCAAGCTATTACAAATAAGGTCACTCAGTTTTAAAGTGAATTTCAAAATTTCACTTTTATTTAGTTTAATTTTACATACCTCCCCTCCAGTTTTATCAAGTGAACCCAGCATCACTCACTGGTTTGTAACAGCAAGACTTGAAGCCTCAAGTTTGGCTTTAGGCTTGATGCTGTTGGAACTATGAACAATGAGCATCTGCATCTGAGCAATGAGGTGGAACGCTAATGGGTGGACTGTTTGGAAGAGAGGTTGACAGCTTATGATCAGCCTCCCTTTCTATCAGTAATAATAATAATATTCAATGTCATTGTTCTTACCAAGATCTGACATTGGGGTGTGAGGTGACATGGTTAAACACAAACCCAACAGGACGAGAAACATAATGGGACAAGAAGATTGGTTGAAAGTAAACCCTCAGGTTATTTAGAAGATGGATATAATTGTTAGCCGAACTGTCCAGTGTGAGTGAGAGATTATTGACTTTTTGGCAAAGTTGTCTTGATCATCTGGCTGAACTGTAGGCTTGTTTACTGCCTCAACTCAATTTCTCAGCGAGGGTTTTGTTGGTCTTTCTCAAAGAAAACTGAAACAAGGCCTCGGGGTTTACTGTCCATTAGCATCAATAAACCATTCTCTACAGTGCTTAAGGTTAGAGGTTGAAACCTCTCTGACCTTAAACCTGCAGTAACTGACTTTACTCCCCCCCCAAATAAATCCTTGAACAAACACCTTGGCTTCTTTCATGCCTTTGATTTTGACCCCCAGATAAAGCAGAAACATCAAATAATATAAGAAACTTTTTTTCTTAAAACTTCATTGGAATCTCAGACAAATTGAACTGCACTACACACAGAATTGCTGAACAAGGTTACTGTATGTACTCTTTAATACCAAGATAGTTTGGCAGACAGGAAATCAGCCCAATACAGACAACCAAATCATTATTGTGAGGGGAAAAATCTGAAAAACCAGTAGGGATAAAAAGGGTCAAAACACACTAAGGAAACTAACACTAGGAACAAAAGGCTGGAATGAATGATACAGAGGACAAAGAGATTCTGGCATAGACAAAAGGGATGACAAGACTTAAATACACCAGGGAAGGAGAAGGCAATTAGACACAGGTGCAACACATTAGGTCGGGGTAGGTAATTAAGACAGGTGGGGAAACACCAGAGAGAAGGATGTGAATCTGAAACGAGGCTACAGGTTAGTGATTTCAAAATAAAACAGGAACCAAATGTAAAAAAAAAAAAAAAAAAAGGAAAAGAAAACAAACCACAAGGGAACAGAGACACCATGACACTTACTTTTGGAACACAATAAGGGAGTTCCTGTTTTGGTCTTTGTGAAAGATATAAGGAATTTTCACAGAACAATATGTGTTATACCAAATTTTCAGTCACAATGGTAGCTACTTGACACCCACAGTACCTATACGCATTGCATCAAACATGGAACGCCCTCTCCCGTTTTCTTTCATAAGAAAAGAAAATGAGTTTTCTCCAAGGTCAAAGCACTGACAGAATATTTTCACCAGTGCTTCACTCACTACATCTAATATCAAACAAGAGCAGCCGGGATCACAGTGACCTATAACATAGCTTCTTCTCAGCGGCCAACTGCATCATATATTATACAATCTAATTTAGATATTCTCAGGGGAAATGGGCAGATTTAATAAAGCAAAATGTTGTTGCTCACTCAGCCAAAGAGGAATGCTCAGATCCCTCACCATGTTTTCAGGAGCAAGACAGATGCTAACCCAATCACCACACCCTTGACTATTTCATTTCTGCATGCATGTAGCTCGGGTGTGAGTCCATGTATGGGGGAAGCGAGTATGCATTTTGACTGTGCCTGTGTGGATACGCGGCTCCGTGGTGCTCTTTTCCTGGTTAATATGCGAAGCACATGTTGCAGAAACAAACTCCCGGTTTTCTCCGCCTCCATCGCGCTCGCCCCTTAAGCACTTACCACATTTAACACTGAGTAACCATTCAAATAATGTCTGTTGAGGAATCATCCTGCATAAAGTGCCATCTGTGCCATGTTGTCTTTTCCCTGCCAGTGTAAACAGAGACACACTAGATCACAGGCAAAATAATACACACAAAAAAAGCTTACATCCGCAAAAACGGGTCAGCTGTAATCACTAATCAATTCTTCTCGCAGAACCAAAGCCATGCCATAGGGGAAATATTTGCTGAGCAATTTGCAAACATCAGTAAGAGGGAAAGAGTCAGCACGAGAGCTGATTGGAGAGGTGACATTGCTGATTAAAACAGCATTGGCTGATGGAGCTTGGGCCATATGTGATAGGTCACCTCATAACTTTTTATTGAATCAGGAAATAAGCCCGAGCCCAATGTCAAAAAGCACTAGGATTCGCAGGAACATCTTTAACCCGCCTCCTCGGCTATGAAATTAGCACTTCGCCTTCCTCATCTTCCACTTGCAGTATTTAAATGTATTCAAATGAGGAGAAAAAAAAAAAAAGGGCCGGTGCAGGGTGGGATTCTGGCAAAGTAATGAGCTGATCCATGATAATGAGATATTAATGGCGCAGCTCTCATGTCTCTGGCAGCGTGTGAACCCAACTCCAGCTCAGACCGCCACACCTCTGCTGAGCTTAGGAGTGGACTGAGCAGCGCATGTGAGGGGACAAAACTCAGTGGTAAATAAAGTGTGGTTTGACGTTTTAGCTACACAGGGGAAATGAGGGTGGTCGGTCGCTCAAACCCACATCACTCACCATCAAAAGAGACAAAAACGGACTTAAGCATGCTACACGGGCCTTCGAAAAGCATACAAAGAATCACAATGACCTATAAAAGAAGAATAAAGAGAGCACAAAGGGATTCGTGTATGAACAGCCTGATGATCTACTCTGCTCCCTTTTAATCTATGCCTCTACGCTGCCTCCACAGCGCCGCGATTCAGAAGAGGTCTGATGCTGGTCTCGAAATGAGAGAGAGCATTTGGTGATAGGAACTCACAACACACCCACAAAAAACTTTTCAAACTCATCCTACTGACGCTGGAAAGTTTTTTTTTACAGCTGTTGCACAATAAGTGGAAACATTCAGATTAATATACATAAATAGACCAAATGATGATGATCAACCTGTGATTAAAAAAAAAAAAAAGATAAATAAAATAAGCTTGTAAGTTGCATAGCAACCGCCTAGCACTGTGTGCAAGCAGGAGGACCTATTTCTTTATGAGAACAATTTTGTATGAATGATCTAAGAACATGTTAATAAAAACTATTTAAACTGCAGTGTGTCCATAGCTTTCATATTGCCTTACTTAGTAACCGCTTTATCAAAGCAATAGCTCACTCTAGGCCCTGGTACATGGTGATACAATCACTGTGGTGAGCTATTGCTTAATTAACACAGTTATGATAGTCCCTGTCATTACTAAATCAATATCAGTTACATTCATTCAGTCAAGGCAGGCTGCCGGCTACGTTCCCCTGGCCCCATGTTACCTTACATGAGAAGGATTTTAAATTTGGGAAACGGAAAGCACTGGTGGTGGATCAGTACTCGATACTGGCAGATGCCATGAGTGGAGGTATCAGAATTGGTACTGGCAGGGAAGGAAAGTCGGATCGGTGCTTTGGTGAAAGCCACAGTGAGCCACATTTGTCAGCAGCTTCCAATTGTTTTATTTGATGCAGAAAAGCTGGACGATCACATCAGTGATCATTTATGTCCAGTGCCAACACAGGTGTTAGTGCAGAGAAGTGAAAGTAAGTGTGTGGAGGTCAGAAGGCTGGATGGGCATGAAGTTCACTTGACCTCCATTCAGGAGACAAGACATTGTGTTGGGACTCAATACAGAATTTAATGTCCTCTGTTTCTCCTTTCACTGTAATGATTATTCCTTTACCTCAACCAGCTTTTTGTTGTTTGTATCCCCAGATTCCCCGTTGGTCCTTTTACCTCCTGAGTCCTACAGGGATCAGTGTTTTCAGGTGTTGATGACAAGGTGCACAGGTGCAGATAATCTGGGCAATCAGGGAGCACAGACAGGTTTAAAAAAAAAAAAAAAAAGACTACATGCAAGACAAAATCAAACTAAAAACAATCAAAAGATAACTCAGAATTTATGCAAATAACACAAACCAACAAAATTAACCCAAACTATTAAACAACAGTAAACGTATACTTATTTTAAAAGTGAATGGCTGGGATAGGATGAATTTTTGTTATACTGAAGACTACAAAGGATAAACCAGTCGTGTTCAGGCAGAAGAAAGTTACTTTTTCTGGTTGCATTTGAACAAGCTTTTGAAATAATGTGTGAGCCTTGATGTCCCATTATGACATACGTGGTTTTTAAATGTGGTAAGCAGGGTCCAAACATACAAATGCATGAGGCCACTGCTTGATTTACAACACAAAGTTTTCAGAGTTCAGGGAGATATCTGAAAAGTCTGAGGAAAGTCTTTGAGAGACAAGAGTAGGTTTAATGTAGAACAAGTTCTGGGGACTGATGACCCTTCGACCGCTGCTCTTAAATTAATTAGGGTCTCAGCATTTCACAACCAGAATAAAAATCATGTCCGGCCTTGGACAGAGGATTGATGGAGCTTCAAAAGCGTCTGTGAAGGAAAGAAATGAATGTTTGATATTTTAAAGTTATTGCTTCTTGAGTTTTGGAGTCCTGGAGCTTTTGGAGCTTGACCCAGACTAGGGGCTAAAAGTTGGGATATCTCACACTCTGTTTCTTTAATTTTATTTCCTGTAAGTCTCCCATGGTTCTACGCAACAGCTGTACAATAAGCTAAGCTAAAACAGGCAATACTGTGTGGGCAATGTAAATAGCTTAACCTGTGATGATTGCATGTTAGCACTGAAACTTTTCCACTGTAAACCAGTTTAGTCAGCCCAGTTTTAGGAACAGCGTGACGAAAACTCAGTGTGTGTGTGTGCCGCCGCTGATGCTCTGATGTCAGGTTTTCTCTGACTGACAGTTGAGAAGAGTGATATCATTGTACTGTTTGTCATGTAGGTGACAGCCTGAAGGACATCATTCATCTGAGGAAATATGTCACCGTGGCTTAACTTTATCTCCAGGAGGCTACTTCATCAAGCTCACCACCTGAGAGAAGTGGCTCCTGACAGGTTGACTCAGGGCTGAATTAACATCCATATCTATCTACTTACTTTCCAATGGGGAAAAATAAAGCAGGTCATGGTGCAGCTTTGAGAATGACTTGATTTGATCTTTTTTTATGATCTTCATAACGTTGTCATGTGGCAAACTTAAGCAATATTCTTTGTTTTGCTGTTATTTAAAGCTGAGGCTAAATAAATGCAGCTAGATAGCATTCATTTGCTCTGAAGCCCTGTGATTGGGTGGGACTGAGTTTCAAGTGGTTGGGCTCAGGCCCACCTTGGATCACACAACTTTTCTCCTGATTACTTAACAATAATATGTTTTATATATATTTATATATATTATTAATAGTAGTAGTATGTAGTAGTAGAAATATTAAGATACACCACACTCACACATCCCAGCCAGTCTCAATTACTGTTATATCACTAATATGGTCAGCTGATCTCGATGTCCTGTAGGAGAATTTATCTTGTTACCACTGCTACATGAATAGTGGTGGATGTTTGTCACTGTGTGTGCTGTAGAGCAAACCATTTTCTTTCAGCTCTGTCCATGTCCATGATCAATGCTCCGTCATAAAACTGGTCCGATATGCAGGTACAAGGTGATCACAATCGGCAGACAACCACCTACACAATGTAATATATTACCACTTCCGGTGCAGACAGGAAGTTAAGAGTCAGAGCGCTTCCTTGTTCCCGAAACAAGGTCAATACGAAATCACTACGCTGCCCTGTTGAAGTTTCATTCTGTGAATAGGGTTCTACATAGCACCAAAGCAAAGCTGAACAACTGTTCAGGTCAGAAGAACCTTTCCTGTTCCCGCTGTAGTAAGAAGCAACTGTCTGCCATGAGGAAATTCCTGGAGCCTGGTTTCAGCTGGGGCTCTGACTGATCTCTCTATCAGCTGTGAGGGATGGGCTGAGAGGCGCCTGACACGATATCTCACATCTGGAGGGCAGACCGTGGGGAAGAGCAAACCGACAACACCCTTTACCCCAAACCCCAACGAGCACACACACAAATATCTCTGAGCCGCTTAGATCTACGAGCTCTATTTGTCAGCTTTCATCTGCACTGTAATTCAATTATAATTCCAGTTAATTACATCGTGCTTCTTATTTATGTCGGTTTGGCGTCGTTTCTAATAACTTTGTACACAACGATTTAATTGAGATCTCAGCTAAACAGCCTTTCTAATCACCTGACTCTTTGTTGATGTTGTATTTCCTTTTTCTCATTGCTAACAAATCTCAGAGCCAAACCAACAATCAATAGATCCGACTAACAACTATTGTTTGTGCATCCGAAGTCTAAGGTATCTCATTCCTCTGTGCCACAGAGCCTTATCTAAAAACTTTAAAAAAAAAAAACATTAATGAGGCGCACCGTTGCACTGGGTGACATATACCTTCATTACCCTGAACACACCAGACGTGTGTTAATCCGCTGCTGACTATAGTCCCCAATAAATGTCTCCTCTGTTTCCTCCTGTTTGATAAAAACTGTAATGCGAGGCTTTTTAAAGTAACTTACTGGGCCCCTAAAAAAAAAGAAAAACAAAAAACTACATTTCTGAGCTGTTGTTCAATGAACATGTCTTCAGTAAAAACTAATTAGTTTGGTGCACCAGTCTCATCCTTTAAATTAATGTACAACTGTCTATATCTCTCTATTTCTTTCTGGCCACCAATGGTGTCAGTCATCCTCGTCATTACATATTCTCTCTCTTTGATGCACAAAAGCATTGTTGTGTTTGTGCATGGGAAGAGAGTGGGCAGCATCAACCCACATCTCATACTCCTTACACAATAAATAAATAAATAAATAAATAAATAAACCCTCTCTCACAGAATCACGTCACAGTAGTCATAAGCAATTGAAGAATTTCAAATTCTTTGTCATGGCTGCCAGGAGGGTTTTCACCAGCATCAAAGCTGATGACCACTATTGTCCTCTTATTTACACTTCACACTGAGTCCACTGCGAATAAAACTCAGCTTCTATTTTTCCGTCTTTATTTTGTTTCTTTTGGTCCTTTAGAGATGACAGGCCTCTCATGTTGATTTTGCTGCAGACATATATAATAAAACTGAAACGTAGCCTAATCATTATTTAAAATCACATCCAGAACACGTGCTACTCATGCTTTGCAACAGTGGGACATGAACGTTTAGATCACGAATTCAAGAAACTGCGAGCCAGGAGCCGGAAAATGGGATATATAATGTGTATACATCTTTATGGCTGTGTGCATGTTCTGGTATGCAATTTCCACAAGTGCATCCTGAGCTTGACAACAAGAAAACCACATTTGGCAAAAGCAAAGCCCTGTGTTTTGACAGCTGGAAACGACAAAGAAACACATTCTACGACCGCAAAACAACAACAACACACACACACACAAAAAGCCCTTTACAAATGATCCAGATTCCGTGATATGATTATGTGATTATATAGGAGTTAGGTTTAATTTACAGTGGCATGTAAACAAATAGCTCAGCCATGGCTGTGTATGTGCATCCCCTGTTCCCTACCTGGCAGAGTATAATTGAAGAGGATCATTGAAGCTTGTAGTACAATAATGATAACTGATTGTACTGTTGCTATCCAGTTCTGATACATGAGCAGCCCTGATGCGACACCTTGATGATCAGTTAAAGAAGCAGTGTAGCTCTGTGCAACTCATTCCACATTGTCCAAAGGGACTCAGCGTGATAGACAGCGTAATAGCTCCAACCAGCTTCTCCGCCCTGAAGAGGTGAGGCTAGAAGACACTAAATCATGTTTCCTTCCTCCTCGCCTCCCATGTTCATTTAGAAGCAGAGACTAATTTATTCAGCCTCTCTACGGGTCTCTCTGCTTTTTCCTCTTCTTATTTCGCTCCTTACAGGTGAAAGTGCAGAGAGCTCCATCCGTTTAAGGTAACGTGCACAGCAATAAATCCTAGCCTGGCATCTACAAGGACTTCCTGGATACAAGACTGGAGCTTCATCAGAACGCACCTGCCCTTTCAAATGCTTACACCGATTTAAACTAGGCAGTGTTGCATGGGCATGAACACGAGCTGGTGTGGGAGTATGTGACTGTACAGCACCCGGGTGGGAATTTGCATCTCCGTGTGAAAGCAATGGGTTATTTTGTGCAGAGCAAGTATTCATTGCCCAAAACAGCTGTTTGCAGCCCATTGCCCATTGTGAAACACAGCCAGTGATGCATGATTTTAATCTCATTCTCCCTGTGTGGAAGGATTAAAGAGCACACAGCTCTTTAGTCCTTCCATACAAGGTTATTAGGGTTGGGATGAATCTCAGTGTATGCATTCTATGTCTTTTCCTGCTAAGGTGCAGCTAATTACTGCTAAATTGTCTTTAGCTGTGTGTGATTTCCACAAGGTGAAAACTCTCTGGTCTCATTATTAGTCTTTAAAAACTGATCGAGGGCTTCTTACTTTCTAATGATCTGCTGTTACAAATGTTAATAGGTCATTTGTAAAGGGGGATAAACCATTAACTATGTAGTTTAAATGTTAATAAAGAATTATAAAGGGTGATGAACACCCATTTACATAGCTGTAAATGTCAGAAAGTCATTGAAAAGTTAAAGGTTTCTAATATTTTAAGTTGAAAATTTAGTTAAAAGCAAGCACACCGTGGGGCCTGAGAGAGTTTCCGGGGACATTGCAGGTGCCAGAGAGTCACATCTCAGGAGGCAGTAAAAGTGAACTGCTGAGTGTGTGCAGCAGAGGGCTGCGGCACCTTTACCTTGACAGAGGCATGAACATTTGTCATGCAGATTATGTGGTGCTATTGTTTATGGTTCACTGATTTTCACACATTTCATTTGCATTTTGCAGCCCCTATTCAATGCAAAGCAAGATGTACTGGAGGAGAGGCATAACAAAGTACATGCAGAGGTATAAAATGTAATCAATCAGCGTTTGAAACATAGTAAAAGTTCTGAATAGTATATATTTATGTTTACCATTTTAAGACATTATTTAAGGATTTCAGCATCGTTCAAATCATTCAGGTTATTTTTCTGTTTTCTCTTTATCAGATTGACCTTACTGTTACTGATGCTGCCACTAGGGGCACCACGGCTGCATATCTCCAAATTCTACAATAAGTAATGTACCAACAGCATCAACGGCCATGCTGCATGATATTCTTTAAAAACTAGAGGTTTGCATTTATAATGGAAGGAGCCTCAGACGAATGTAAAGTGAGAAAGCTATCGACAGAGAAGATCCATAATATTTTATGGGGCCCCAGTACAATTAGATTTTGCATGCAGTAGGAGGAGGTGCAAATGAAAATACATTTTCTTCAAATGTCTATTAAAAAATTATTGCACTATTGACAAAAATGGCATGCACTTTTGAAACAATCCCTGACTTCACTTTCTCGAGTTGAATTTAAACCTAAGCAGACCTGAGTGTTTTTAGTCTGATAGTCTAAATCTGGAAATTCATCCTCGATGAACATAAAGTGAGTTGAGACCACCCTAACCCAAGGTGTGACTTCTCACAAACTGAGAGAAATGTACATTTGTGATTTTTTGTTTTTAATGCAAATAAGTTGGCCTGTTTCGAATTGCCGATAGGACAATAGGAGACGAATACCTGAAGGATGGTAAGGAATCTGAATATCTGGTGCTGCTAATGTTGGCTGCCCTTTCCAATCATCACCTCCAATGAATTGTGTTCCTGAAAGTGAAAGACTTCTATTTGAAATCCAGTTTAGCCTGAAGAATACCAATGTTTAATGAGATATGGGATACAAGAAATCTATATCATCTACAATATGTTAAGGCCTAATAAGAGATTCGTTGGAATGAAGCACTTCTTCAGATTTGAGAAAGGAAAGCATTTATTAAGTCCTGTCTCTTTTTAAATCTTTTTATATAATGGACTTTTAAATGGTCTGGACATTCAGACTGAACTGGACCTCTGCTTTAATTTTACAGTAAGAAATGACACAGTGTAGTTAGGCCTGCAGTGAAGAGAGATTTTCACAGCTTAATGACCCTCTATAAATAGAAGAATTACCTAGTGGACACCAGACAAATCACTACTGCAGTTATAAGCTCACTACAGTGGCAGGGAAATGTATGTAAAATTGGAATTTAAAAGAGAATTTCCTGGTTTTCTGTTCTAGTTGGTCATAAAATGTGATCTGATCTAATGTAAATGTAGACAAACACAATGTGCTTAAGCTACTAGCTTACAAACACTTATAATGTTTTGTGTCTTTACTGAACCCCCCCATTAACACTGAACATTCACAGTGCTGGTCAAAAAAGTAAGTGAACCCTTGGATCTAATAACTGGTTGAACCTCCTTTGACAGCAGTAACCTCAAACAAGTGCTTCCTGCGTCTGTGGAACCAGACCACAAGGTTCAGGAGGAATTTTAGGCCATTCTTCCTGATAGAACTGCTTCAGCTCAGCCATATTCTTAGGATGTCCAGTGTGAATGGCTCCCTTGAGGTCATTCACCAGCATCTCTACTGGGCTAAGGTCTGACCTCTGACAGGGGCCAAAAGGTGGACTGTCTTCGATTGAAGCCATTTAGGGTCATTGCTCTGCTGCATCACCAAACTTCTGCTGAGGTCAAGGTAAGATACCTCGACAAACCCGGGAATCAATTTTCGCCTTGATGATGGCGAGCTGTCCAGGCCCCATGGGCCGATGAGCAGCGCCAAATCATAATGCTCCATCCTCAGTACTTCAACACTGAGTTGATGCTTTCATGTTGATATGCAGTATCCTTTTCATGCCAGGCACAGAGCTGCGTTTTCTTATCAAAGAATTCAGCCTTTGTTTCATCAGTTCACAAAACATTTTCCCAGTAGCATTGTGGACTCTCTGCATTCAATGATATTTCTTTGGAGAGCAGTGGCTTCCTTTGTGGTGTTAACACCATGCACCATGATTTGCATATGGTGCTCCAATGTTTCCTTACAGTCTGAAGCTACTTCTTTGAGGGTCATTTAGTGTTAGCTGGCGCCCACACTTGTAGGGAGAGACGCCACAGAAATAATTTGATTGTCTGACTGTGGACTGATGAATATCCAAACTCTTTGAGATTATTTTCCAACCCTTTCCAGCTTTATACAAATCAACAATTCTTGATTGTAACTGCTTCTTGTGAACAGCAAACTCAAAATGTTTGACTGTTTTTAAAAAGCGTAAGTAACGCTAACCCACACCTCCAGTTTGGTTTCACTGACTGAACTTCACTGTGAATCTTTGAATGATGAATTCACCATGGACAACAACAATACAATGACTAGTGTCATATTAGTTAAAATAGATTGTGCACATTCATAATCGTAACCATATTTTGAGACAAATTTAAACATAAATTGAGAAAATTCCAATGGGTCCACTTAGTTTTCTCTTGCCCTGTCTTTGTCCCTTTCATATTACAACATGATAATCCCCTCATGCACAAAGCCAGGTCCATAAAGAAATGCTTTTACCAGGTTCGTGTGAGAACATATCTAAGCTGTCCCTGAGGATCAGTGAATAATTATTACAAAAACTGGCCTAATTGTCTTGATATTGGTTTGTCCGTTCACAGGACGACGAGGTTCACCTCGTCCCCTCTCAGGTAGGATCTGACTGCAGACTGCAGAGTTTATGGAAAGAAGTTGATAAAATAAAGTCAACAGGAATGTGGCATTTACATTAAATAGAAGAACGGCTGAGGGCTACATGTGTCTGCCAGGTGCACCCGCTGATACAGGTTCACAACACAATTCATTTTAACATGGACTAATCCCTGCCCCCATGATTTTCCTGCTTTTGACACAACTAGTTGAGAAAAAAAAAAAATCACTAACATTTAAAGTGGAAGCAGCCTAATGCCAGTGGCATCCAGAGATGATTTCTCTTCACAGCCCTTGAGACAGATGTTGATGCGGGCGAGGTGGAGCATAGACCATTGCATTCAGAAGCCTGCTGGGCAAACTCGATGGAGAGGAAATAAGCCATCAAATTTCACTTTCTCTAGCAGATTATCTGTGTGCCGAACACTACCCAGACCCTCTTCTTCCACTCCCTCTCTCTGAGCACACTGTACGTCCAGACCCCATCTGGTGCCCGACGACTGATTCTTCACATGCTGCCGCATTGTCTCCCTTTGGCCAGAGAAACAAACAGTGTTTTCCTATGGGAGTGCTTTCCCTGCTTGGATCAAAACCAAGCCAAATGAAAATAAAATGGAACAAAACAATGCATCATGCTCAGAAGCAATATTCCTCCAACACAAAGCACATCTCTGCATCTAAATCATCAATACACACAGAGAATGTTTCTGGAGTGGAATCTATACCACGTCTGCTTTTATGTCCCTGTTGAGGTTTGAACTTATGGCTGCCAGCTAATGCATAGTTTATGACCTTGAGGGGAAAGAGCTGAGCCTGAGGGGTTGAGGGGGATCATCCGCCCAGACTTGGGTCACCTCAAATCCTCAGGTCAGCTTGTTTATTTCACCCAAGGTGCCTATCATGATTTTACACACTCCTATCTTGTGAGGAAATTATACTACCTACATGAGAATGGTGGGATTGTTTTGAGACAGTGTTCCCATAACTTACTGTGCTCAACTTGAACTTCTTAATATCTCCTTCTAAAACTTTTTATGGCTAATGTGTTAGCAGACAGTTTCCAATTTACATGTCAATCAAACAATATCATTTCTTTTTTTTCCCTTCTGTTTTGGTCTTTCTAACCGACCACAGCTGTTTGATACTGGGAGCAAACTTGAAAAAAGCAGAGTATGAGAACTGGAAAACCAAAGCAATGACTTAAAAGAGGCTAAAAATTTTCATTAAGCTTGGGGGTCTTGCTGAGTTACGTTTGTCCATACAGGAAACACTCATTTGACCTATTCTTAATACACTACTATATATGTTATATGTTATAATAGTTTTTCTTTCTTGGATGATGAAGTCATGCACAAAGCCAGGTCTATAAAGAAATGTTTTTCCCAGGTTGGTGTGGAAGAACTCATGTGGCTAAATCGGAGCAAATCCCTGCAGCCAGGTACCAAAAGGTGGCGAAAGCAGAAGAGTGGAGGTTGTTATAGCAGCAGATGGTTGCCCATGGTTTTGGCCACACACAGTTATAGTTATACTGTATATGCACATGCCTGAATCTGTGGGTCTTATTCAAGCACAAGCACACACACACACTTGATTGTCATATTATCATAATTTTGAAACCAGGATTTCATTACTCTCCATGTATAAGCTGATTATTTTTTAAGTGAGTTAATGGATTTTTTTGAAAAGGAAATCCTATTGCCACACTTAGGATGTCAGTCATCCTTAATCTCGATTTCTACAGATTCGTGTTCCGTTTGCAGCATATCATTTCCGCAGTCTGATGGCTTTCTCATATTTCATGTATTCATATGAACTTACACTAGCTCACATTATCAGAGGAGTTTTTGCTCTCTAATACACCTATGTAACTTCAGGTTCAGATAAGCCATCCAGTGAGGATAATGTTCATGACCCAGAGGTTAAATAAGACACCGGCATGCCCAGCTCCCGCTGACACTCCTGCCTTATTTAGCCTTGTGAAGATAACATGCTGTAGGTTTGTGTGTGTGTGTTATATTTTTTTTTCTGTCCATGTGTTGATTTAGCACTCTCTTATTTCTGACAGTTCCCACCTACTTGACTCCCCACATCCTCAGGTCTCGAGGTCAGACACCACCTTGGGTGCTTATCGGCCGACAGTGGCGGGGCCCCTGAGTCAAAGAGAGGTCGGATCACCAGGGGAGAGAGCAGTGAGGTGGCCCCCGGTCATCTGCGCTGACTTTATTCTTTGGGATGGAAAGGTATGAGGAGAAAAAAAAAAAGAAAGTCAGGGGGCAGAGACAGAAACATGCCATGTTGACAACTTTCTTCCACTTCCACTCAAAGCTAACGGAATGAATTTGCTGAGTGCTTCAAAACCTTTGAAATTAATATAATTCTAAACAAATTCAATATGTGAGAGGTGGCAAATAGCTTAAGGGATTAGAATGTTTTAATTTGTAAAACAAATGGCCGGAACCAGATACAGAAACTGCATGAATTGCCTTCTCAATCCACAACTGCCTCAATTTGCAAATGAAAATTGCTTTATAGAGGTTGTGTGGGGTTCACTCTAAGTCAAACTGCAGAGAAAACTCTTTATTCACAAGTTCTGAGGTGAGGAACCGAACTTGTTAGCTTGAGCACTTAACTATTTATGGCTGAGACTGGCCTCAGCAGAGAAACAGCAGCACTAGTAGTTTGGTGTGATGCCTAAAGCAAAGTATGATTACTTGAGAAGGACCCCTTGTGGTCATAAGAATTTTGACTGTTACCTCCTGGAGGCAAAAGCTGAAGTATCTGGACATTTTCATAAAGCTCCTGAGAGTCTCATGATGTTTCAAACAACCTAGTTTGTACAATGTACAACCACATCTAAAAAAAGTGTTTCTATCTGCTCTGAATGGACACACCCAAATGCCTACTGTCATAGTGTCCCCCTGGCTGCATCCCACATTTGAACTGTGCTAATATGCACACACTTTAGTACAGTCTCTTCCTATAGACATTTATCTTGTTGCACTGCACTGCACACAAAACATGACAGAAGTACTTTCAAGTAAAAGACAAAGATTTGAGACACCGGCAGTCCTGAGGAGACTCTGCACTGAGATGTAGAAGAAGTGGGGTGGTGAAAGTACTGCAGCAACCCCGCCTCCAGATGGCTGAGGTGTATTTGTATCATCATCATCATCATCATGGTTATTATTATTATTTCACTGTTGCATTGCACCCCACTCTCCTGGCCCCTGTCACCCACAACAGACCTATCCTTTTCTATATTAATGTGAGTAAGTCAAGTTTTCCCGGTGATTTCCTACTTTCTGTTGCAGCATCCTGTAATTTGTCTGTTGGCCTATTGATCTGCTGTGTCAGAAGGTTTGGACTAGACCCAGACAGGCTCTGCAGCTACCAACAGCAGCAGCAGATTTCTGCCTCATTTTGCCATTTTTATACGGCCGTATTGTGTTCGTTGACATGATGTCATGATGCTATCGGGGTGTGATTTACTACGTTGCAAGTACATCGTGAATGTTTTGGCATAAAATGTAGGTAAACTATAATGCTGTGGTTTTAGTGGCTCAGCTGCAAATACACTGCTCTGGTTTATCAAGATAATCACACTGAAAAAGGAAAAATATGAGTTCTGCTTCTGTGTTGTGTTGTTTTCTACTTACTCTTTATTTCCTTGTTGCCCTGGTCTTCACAAACACATTAGTTATTTGACCGTCTGTGTGTTTGAAAGGGATGGAAGAGTAGTGATGGTGTAGGGGATCATACTGACAAACAAGCCAATCACCGACAAGGAGCTGCAGGTGTGATGACATTTTGTGAGGCATTGCACCACCTGCACTTGTAAGGTGTAACTGCAGAGCTTTGCATTTGTGCATGTGTAATTTGCAGAAGCGGGTGCAAGAAACCTGCAGCGTATGTTGGGGATGGGGTTGCGTTGTTTGTCCTGCGTCTGGTTGGGTGGTTGTTTGTACAAAGTGTCTAACTTTGACACCAGAGACCAGAGACTGCTGTTCACATCCTGTCTCCTACCAGCAGAAAACACTATTCTCTTTGAACCATGACCGTGATCTGTCCTTTCCTTTACCGAGTATTTTTTTTTTTTTTTTTTTTTTGGTACCTAAACCTAACCAAACCTGACTAAACCTTCTGTCTGGTGTCTGTACACTTCAAACAAGGTGCTTGTCATATTGTCAAACAGCATATGAAACCTCTCCCTTCACACCGGAATCAGGGTGGCTGCATCTGGCAATTTTTGTAACGTTTCTACTCCCATATTATGACAAGCATGGCCACTCAACCAGGTGAAACTAACTGCCCCTGTCACTTTTTGTGAGTACAACCAAATGCAACGCCATGAACGTGTTTGGGGACAGAATCCATTGCATATTCAGATGTGGCTGGATGATGTTTGGTTTGAACCAGTTTGTTTCAAACATATCTTGGCCTTAAGTCTTGAACCACAACTGTGATTGTTTTTATTAACCATAATAGCTGTAGTGACGTCAGTCATGTTTGTAAAGTTAATATGCATTTTGGAAGGCACTTAAAAAAATGATGCCAATGGTAGCAGCAGATCAGAAACACTCATATTGATCATACTGGAGGGTAGTGATGAACTTCCTGTTTTGCCATTGAGTTTCAAGGACATCAGTTTTGACCACCAGATGCTTCCAGAGGACGCATGACGTCCAAAGTCACCCTTATTTTTCAGTCAAGATGGCAAGATGTCTCTGTTAATCATAGTAGCATGTTATCAGATGGGACAAAGCAACTCAGATCTAATCAGCACGGTGTGATAATGTTTTTTTACCGCCATCTGACATAAGGTAAGACAGAGGAGGCTGGGTGATGTGGATGAGCTTTGGTTTTTCTGTATTCAATCTGCCATTGCAAAAAAAGCAATCTCACATGAATTCCCACATAAAGCAGAAACGTTTAGATTGACGTGAATATCCCTGCAAGAGAAAGAACACCGTGGATAACGTTCTCTGTTGCTGTCGAGATGCTGTTTGTGGTTGCATAATTTTCAGTATATTTGCTGCCGACGGCTTTAGTCACAGAGCGGGGTAATAATGTTTGAGGAAGAGCAGAGCCTTCGTTTCCCTGTGTGCACAGACTGAGAGAAGTGGCCCCCGTGTCACCCTCTCAGGTTGTGTGTTCACCTCTTATTATTCGGCCTGTTTCAGAGGTTCAGACCATCTATAAACAGCTTTCTTACCGACAACACTTAAAGCTGCCACAAAGGTCACTGTCTTAGTTCTATGAGGCTTGAGGTGCTGAGGACTGACCTGAATAAGTCTCAAAAAGACACAGCTATGTTTTTACAAGGAGAAGATTATATACTGCCAATAGCTTGGCACAGTGATAGCACCACACATTGAATTCCATTCACCTCTATTGGATTGTGGTGGAAGTAAACAAGAAGCTAAGAAAAGTAGGGTACAGTTATTCCTGTTCATGCCTTGCTCCTTTTTTATGACATGTTGTACATACTTCATAAATGACATAAATATATATATTATGTGCTTTCTATTATTAATACTATGTTCTGAAAAGTGTATATGAAATATGATTTTAATATGTGGCCTTGTGCCTCACATAAGCTCTGGGTCATTGAAGGCCTGAGGTGTGCTTTGAAAAACCACCCACGCATTTAAGGGATAAACTACTTTATACACTATTGGGTTGCTTGAGCTATAGCAGTGCATCATATTCTATAAGATCACCATGCTTTGTAGTGCTGCTGTTCTGTCAGAACCACTTGCCAACTCATCATGATCTAAGAAAAAAAATTACTTGACAGTAAATTTTCCAGCTAATCCAAGAACATGGTGTTTTTTCCCCTGCACTGCTCGGAAAGGTAAAGTTGTTTACCTGAACCACTAATAAAGTTTCACTAACTCGCTGATAAACACATTACATTTCTTATTAGTACTTTACAATAAAAGCATTGCACCAGTTTGCCAGAGGAGAGATTTTAATGAAACGGCTGAAAGCGTCAGTAAACAGTAGCATAAGGCTGATATGTGAAAATAGAAACAGAGAAACTAAACTCCAAACCAGAGAGATGCAGGCCGTAGCTGCATTAGTACTGAGAGCTGAACACGGAGAGACACAGACACACAATTTTAACAGCTGAGGACACAGCTGAGGGGTGGAGACCACCACGGGCTGACTGTGGTGGGCCCTGCCACACCTCTGTATTCACATCCGTAAACAATAAATAAATAAACTGCTTCATCATTTTTTCTCGTCCCTTGACTTAAAGTGCTGAAAAATGACACAGTAACCTCTGCAATTTGACGACATAAAATAGTTTCCAGTGAGCTGAGGCTTCACAGCAGAAAGAATAACAGAGACACTCGAACCCTGCTCTCAGTCCTGGTGGTGTTTGAGTGACAGTGAAGAAGTGAGACGTCTTACTCTGTGTCTCCAGATGCAGCTTCAAACGGGGATCAGATTCCCAACCCTCAGCCTTTAAAGAGACTCTCCCTGCTACCTTATACAGCATGGTCATCATAATTGACCAGGAGGGAATTGTATTTCATTATACAGACGTATCCTGATGAATGTATGATGTCATCACTGTACAATGTATGGGAATACGCCTATTTTAATTATTATAATTCTTTCGTTTTATTTGCTTGAGTGCTGACGTCGGGGTGTATTTTTAACCTAGGTTTGCCACATTTTAAGTGGACTGTCTTGGTAAATAGATGATACCTTCTTCTAATCCACCAAGGAGTCCAAGTAAGGAGTCTGGCGGGCAGGTAGGAATGCTGACAAGAGCATAGAAAATCCCTTGACATCTTATTTTAGGTGGAGCATCCCCAATGGAGGCCTCAGCAGGCCAGAGCTGCAGAGCCCTGGGGGCAGAGGGCCCGGTGATGAGGCCCCAGTGGCAGCTGATGTGTCCACATTTCCAGATGAACTCAATTCCCCAGCAGTATCTGTCTCTGTAGAGGCTCGGGCCGGGTGCTCTCCGAGCAATCAGAGGATTAAAATAATTGGGTGTGGAGAGAAACAGTACACTGCGTGAGAGCGGGGAAGGGCATGCTGGGTCTAATTAGGGGATACTTGAAGGGATTCACTGCGCATTCCAGCCATATACACATAAGCAAACACATACACACACACACACACACGCACACACTGGCCACTCACAGTGCCTGGAGACACTGATGTGATGTGTAAGCGCTGACCACAAGATCCTTCATAACTGTCATTCATTTGATGTGCTGTGGGCTTGAAGTAATCTCCGTCCTGCTCTGCCATTCAGAGAGGACGCAGGAGTCCCATGTCCCCCGTGTTTGGATAAAGTAATTAAAACAGCTTCGTATGGCGCGACTTTAATTCCTGCCGCTTTCTAACAAATATCAAACACCAGTTTGATTCCAATCATATCCACTTGCGAGACGTCCCTACGGCAGTTTTACAGCCGCAATCAAAACTAATTTGCATGATGTGTCAGAGCATCTCTATTGAGTTATTTAGTGAAATATGTTGGAAATCATGCACATACTGTGAAGAGGAGCAATACCTAGTACTCACTTGTTTTGTTTTTAAGAGGACACAATGCTACTTTCCTAACGTGTTGTTATTATTCCCCATGTTTTCACAAAGCACAAGTGATTTTGCTTAAAAGAGAAAATAGAAGAGAAAGCACTGTCTGACGTGAAGCACTGAGGCGTTCCTGTAAAGTACTTCCTGACTTGTAGTGCTCAAACACAGGCCTGTTCATTCTTCCTAAAGATGTAAATCTTTATAAAAACAGGTTGCAAATATATCCTCATTACATTTCCCAGCAACAAGGAAGCGTTCAACAGCAACATTTACCAGCCATGACAGCAAGGCTGGTTTGGATTCCAAGTGTGGTCTTGGAGACACCTACTGAAGTTTGTGACAACTTTAAACTTGCATTTAGCAAATATTTGACCAGTTGAACAGTATAAAGTATAGTGCTAAGGACTGCCATAACTGGAAGAAAAAAATCTTTTAAAGTCTAACAAACACTAAACACTATTAACTTTTTTTTACCATGTTATTAATGTTCATAGTCATGGTGACCGGTTTGTGTGTGTGTGTGTGTGAGTGTATAATAATAATAATAATGAAAGTGACTAGAAGTTAAAAGATAAAAGCGGAAATGTAACAAAAAAAAGTAATAATGTATATGCTGTGTAAGATCAATACTCAGTCATTTCCTAAAACAGCTGGGCACTGTAGTTTCTGGTTAATGTTGTAGAGCTGGTCACTGCATCAGGCTTTGGATACACACAATCACACATACACACATCTTAGCTGACATTTGTTGGTAATTATGAAAACAGGATTTGTTGACAGTAAGAAAAACATAGAATATCATAAAATAAAAATTTCAATTTGCTTCACTGTGAGCTATTAATATAGTCATGCATGATGTGAACATGTGGGGAGGTATGTGGCATATACTATATGTGTGCAGTTAAACAAAAGGTGTGACTTTTCCTGATGAAATGATAGTAACATCACTGAGACAGACTTGAGATTTTTAAAAGAAACATAAAGGAATTTTCCCTGGAGTTCACTGCCTTATTTTCATCACTGGAAGCCTGCTCTCCAACTCGATGCTGCCTTGGCCTTGGTAAAGAACCACAAAGTGGTTTTTGGGTTGGGGAGGGGCATGCATGCAAGCGCTCACCCTGAAAGAATCCAGCACAGGGACCGACTGCTGCATCAGTCCACAGCGTTTCTATAAAGAGAGCCCCCGGTAAATTAATTTACCTCATTTAACCATCAGATGTCAGCACCTAGTTACAGGCTGCACAGAGAAAAAGTGTGTTTATACCTGTTTCCAAATGGCCACACTTCCTGCCTTCTGACAACAATCTCACAGCCACAATGATCTCTATCCAAGAACTCTGTCTTTTCTGTGTCGTCTTGACCAAAGTTTATTTCAACCACAAAAGCACCCATAGCGTTGTGCTTTGCAAGTTCAAACCTTGCCCTACTTTTATAATTTCCATGGACCATACCATACCTTCTCCTGCTTTTTTGTTTTTTCCAACTTTGTACAAAACACCCCTAAGGAAATGGCAGGTCAGTGGCATGAGAAAATTCGTAAAGATTTCCTATGACATATCGCGCCCTCTGTCTTCCCTCTCCAACCATGAGGAGTCCTGCAGGGATGAGGTAATTGATTGTGCTGCTTGATGGCCGATAATATCTCGTTATGGCCATATGCATGGAGAGTCCCCCCAGTATTCTGTGCTCCCCTTGCCTCTGTGCCCTTGATAAAGTCTGCTCTGCATTATCTTCACTGGGAGCTAACGGAGGGGCCGGGGCCTTATCTCCAATGACCTCGCAGACCAGGCATTAATCACCAACTGCGAAGAAAGAAATTAGCCTCAGAGCAATCTCCACACAATCTCTAAATGATTAACTCTCAGCCCACTCACTTATGACATTGCTGAACAATGCAATACCATTTTTAAGAAAAAAAAAAAAACCTGTGTGCTGGAAAAGGAGAAAGCACTGCGAGACACACGACATCATAATTAACCACATTTGCAAACAGTTAAGAAGGTACTGCCACCATGCCTCCATTGCCTTTCTCTTGTTGTGTTTATGAGAAAGATACAATTAGCTATACATAATGAAACCGATCTGGCAAATTATTTAGTGCACTGTTTAGTACAGTTAATGAAATTACGCTTCCCACATCCTTATTCTCCCCTCCATTAATGAATTATAACACAATTCATTATCTAATGTAAGTCCAAGGGTTTGTTGTGTAAAGACAACAATTATGTCCATTAGAGAATGAGGCAATTAATAGGATGGTTTGAAGTGCATCTTTGTTACTGCTCCCGACAACCAATTTGTATGGAGAGCGGTAGTTTTATCAGCGCACAACAAAAGGTGTATGTTTAGGAGCAGGCAATTGGAGCTCAGAGAGGAGGCCTGAGGAGGGAGGATAAAGAAATCAAGCACGCCTTTTCAACTGCAATGGAAATCAAGGCTTTGAAGGCGGCATTCAAACAGTTCTTCCACCCACCAGACTGAGCAGAAGAAGAATGATTATTTAGCATAGGTGACCCATCTCTCTGGTGAGCTCATTTACCTCCCTCCCCTACCTCACCCGAGCCAACCGCCCCCCCACCAACCCTTCCTTGTGGATCTTATTCAAGGCTTCACACTGCTCACTACTTCTCTCTTGAAAAATGGAAATGGGAGTAGCCGCCAAAGCCTCTTTAACATCAAGCTTTCAGCAGAAATGTGGATTTATTTCACCTGAAAACTTTTCCTGCTGCGAAGCTGTAGATCATCCTGTCATTATAGCTCAAGAGGCTCCAGTTAGTTGCTTCGGCTAAGTGTGCCTGCTCTGCTGCAGATTTGTTTCAGTGTAAAAGGAGGTTGTATATATCTGATGACCTTAATAATAAACAGGGAGATGAGATACGAAGAGGCTGAATCTATCCTTGCAAATGAAAATTGGACATTCAGACTGAGGTTTTTCAAGTAGAAATATCACCATGGTACTGCAGAAAGGATGCTGGGAGTCAGAGGAATCCACTTTAATCCTCAGCACCTTTATCATACATTTTAAAGCTTACATCCCTTCTTTTTAAATCATAACTCTAAAATGCGGCGCACACCACCTGCATTATGCAGCATCAAGTGATCTCAAGTGTGTCAAATGTCGTATTTAGCACACACCAGCATGCACGAATTTTAAGGTACACTAGCTCAGATGTTTCGATCTGGGAGCAAAATGCAATAAAATTTCTCCTATTCCAGAGAGCTCATGTCTATGTGCACATAAAAAAAGGACACAATGACTTGTCATGTTGCTTGACAACATACCATTGGTGTATGGTATGGGCCTGCATAGAAAACAAAAGTAAACCAATTGCCAGAGAGAGCATACAGTAAAGTACAACACTCAATGACTCAGACAATGGACTGTACTTGTTCTGCTAGACCTTAGTGCTGCATTTGAGTTTATTACAGAGACTGGACCATTTCAGTGGCATTAAAGGAGCTGCAGTAGACTGGTTTAAATCATACTTATCAGATAAATTCCAGTTTGCTCATATTAACAATGTCCACACAAATGTTGATCATGGATTTCCACAAGGTTCTGTGCTGAAATGCTTCACTCTATATACACTTCCTCTGAACAGTATTATCAGGAAGCACCATAAATTTGTGCTGCCACCCAGGTGATCCAGCTGTATCTATCTATGTGTTTTCACTACAGCCAAACAATGTGTATGTCACCAAGCTAGCAGAGCTGTGGTTAGCGCTACAGGTAAACTATTTTACCTTTCCTGTGTGGTGCCCTGAAAAAACACAGCTCTGCCTGAGTGATTGAGGTCTTTCCTGCCATGGCTCAGTGTGATTACCCCCAGCCCCCCACCCCCCCATCCCAAGTGGCCTGGAGTTGAAAAGTAGACCCTGCACTTCTGTGGTGAGCACCTTAAGCATTAGGCAACACAGAATAGTGTAACTTATTCTCTAAATAGAAATATATGGCAAGTCTTTCTGAGACTATGTATTAACTGTGGCATAAGCCTGTAAATAAAGAGAGTCAGAGAAATCCAAAAACACCGCAGGGTTCAAAGAGTTAAAGGATATTTGTTTACAGAAGGGAAGCTGAAGGGAGGGGAAAGGTCTTTGGTATTTCTCTTGGCTGTCCGCACATTTGGACAGTAGCATTCAGCTCTGCGCTCTTCACTGTAGTCCCTGAAGGACTGTGGTGAGAGGAGGTGGGTGTATTATTGTGATGGTGTAAGAAGAGTGCGGCTCGGGGGCAGATGCAGTTTGACTCTCTCCTCTCAGTCATGGCTCACATTCATCATGAGCCAGTATCTGGCTCTGGCGCTCTCCTCCAGAGAGCCCGGGGTAGGGGGTGGGGAATGCTGCATGCCAGCTTTCCTTTTGGCGCTCATCAGATGCCCTGAACTCATGGTCCCCAGCAGAGCTGGTGTCTTACAGACCTGACTCTCCATCCATCAGCCACCGCCGCTTCGACGGCATGCAGCCTCACAACAGCCGTGTGATCCATTTGTCGCCCGTGGATAACGTGTCTGAAAGTCTCCTCCTGAGTGTGTTGTTTTTTGGGGTTTTTTTTTTTTTTTTTTTGTAAAGAAAATAAAATTTATGGCAGACACAATGAAGTCAGAGGTTTGTCAGTCAAAACAGTGAAATGCCTAATGTCAGATTGATGTTAATTCTGACAATTATAATTGTAATTATTATTATTAGTAGTAGTAGTACTGGTATTAGTAACCCAACCAGTCCAAGCAGACAGCCGTCATATTTTTAAAAAGCAGCGGAGACTTAGACATCTTTACGTTTACTACCTAGCATGAGTTAAGCTTCAAAAACACTTGAGCCTACATTTCCCACAATCTAACTAAGCATGTTTTATTAGACTCTCTCTGCATGATAAATTCCCAAACCTTTAAAATTCCACACTACACTGTTGTTAGGCAGGTGTTCTTATAAAAAATAGTAGTTTCCAAATACAAACTGATACAGGTGTTTTATATTTCCTCAGATGGAAAGCACAAAGAGCAGTACACATTTACAGACACGCATCAGATAACAAGGTTACTGACTTTGATATGGACACAACAGACCTGTTGTGTTAACTTTTTCATTAAAATAACTCATCTATAAATGTTGTCTTGTTTTCTGCATTTTCACACATAATATTGTGAGGTAACAAAACCCAAAACCCAAGGCCCCAGACCCTCAAAGGCCCCCCCCAGAGGCTCTGAGGTCCCTTTTGTATGTGGGAATCACTTCATTATCATTCACCTTTCTTTGTCAAGACTTTATTGTACAACTAAAGCACACTGCAAACTGACAGTAACCCAATTTATTATCTGACACAATCTATATGGTATCATAAAGATAGCACCAGGGGGTACAGTTGCTCAGGGGCCCCAGAAAATCTTGGCCCAGCCGCCCTAAAGGAAACACCCAGGACCTAGTTACTCAGAGGCATTTGAACAGTTTTGCACTTCCTGGAGCCGGAAAGAAGACCCAGTTTTATGCAGCAGAGATGTTCATTAGTCTATTTGTGGCTATTGTCCCTCTCAGTTCTACCAGTTGCATCAGTCAGCTGGAGCTGTGTTCGTCCAGCTGGCACAAAAGCAAACCAATTTGCAGATTTTAAAGATTTTCACGACTTCCAGCGAGATAATGATTTGGAACAAAATTGTGCAAACCAATCTGTCCTGCCGTGCAATTATTTATTTCTCTAAACAGTTATGAAAATATTTTTTTTTCTTTTTTTAGTTGTGGCCCAACAACAGTGAGCCTGCTCTTTGCTTTCTAACACAGCAAGCCCAGCAAACAGGCCCCTCTCAGCTCCACTGTATGTGGTTCAATCCAACGGCAAACATTCACCACCAGCTGAAAAATCTGACACCCTGCTAGAGTTTTACACATTTGATTTACATTTATCGATTACTCATAAATCATGTGGAAGGCCTGACCCTTCCCCCCCCCTCAGGGCACCTGGAGCCAGCGCTTCATCTCCAACAAAGAGCAGAGGAACAAGCACTGCAGGAACACTAACAGGCCTGATCTCTGACACACATTATTCTACTGTATGTGAGAAAACACCATCAGTCAGGCTCGTTTCAATTAGCACATCTCTTGACACGAGGAAATGTTTGATGAAAATACATGCTGTCGGTCTGTTCGACGCTCTGGAACACTGAAGCAAACGCTACATGTCGCATTGTGTTCTTTTCCTCCATCTTGGTGCCTGCAAATTCACACAGACAGACGGATCAACAGGCAGAACAAATCACTGCTGACCCAAATCTGAACATGTGTTTATCATTTCTAACCATTTGTCATGTTGTTTCATACAAAACAGTTTTTGGCTGCATCATATCTGCCATATGTCATACCCAGATATTATATACAGACTGACCTAAATTCCATCACGTACTAGAAATATCATTTAGATTACTGTATTGTAAATTTTTGGGTTGTTGGGTATTTTTTGTTGTAGGCTAAATTAGACATATTTATTATGCACTTATAATGCGCTTTTTGAATGAGACTGTAAAATGACTAAAACATTTTAAACAATTTCCCCATTAAGAGCTGGTTAAACCATGTATGTGTTAAATGTACACATGGGTAGGCTTATATTGGGTTGTTCACAGTGATATATCATATTCTCATCATATGATAATGATGATGATGATGACTATTATTCATTTTAAAGCTGATTTAAGGCCACTTAGGCATTGTAGATGACCCATGACAGTTGACAATAACCTCTGTAGTTTTATGCTCTATATTGGAATATTATGGACATGAGAACTGAAATGGATATTAAGTTTTGAAAAAATCATTATGTGGGTACAAAGCTGCATTCACAGCGTCGTCTATAAATGTCCTCTCCCCTCCACCTTTTGTCCTCATGCAGCCCCATATCAGTACACTCCCATCTCCATGTTTCACAGTGGGCACTGTGCAGTCACTGTGGTGGTCCTGGACAGGTCCACGCCAAACACGCTGGACTCCATCTGATCCAAACTCATTTATTTTGGTTTCATCAGACCAAAGAATGTGCTGCCAACATTCATCAGGCTTCTTTTCATGTTCTTTGACAAAGTTTAATCTTACAGTTTGGTGCAGTTTTGTGAGCAATGGTTTTCTTCTTGGTCTGTAGAGGCTGACTTCATGCAGCGTCCTTCACACTGTCTGATCAGTCACTGAAACACCAGTTTCCACACATGATCCTCTGCCAAGTCATAGACTCACAAACACGTTCTCGTTTGTTTTTCCATGCAAAGTTACAGAAACAGGTTAATTATAAGCTGCTAACAAGAACAACATGTGGGTTTTAAGTGTCAGTTGGTCATCTATAATCTGTACATTTTAATAAGTCATGACAAAAGAATTCAATAATCATCGACTGCCATTAGCAATGTTCGTAAGTTGTTAATCAATAGATTGTGGTTCAGATGCTCTCCAGCACTTTTCAAATCCACTGGATGCAATATCCTGATGAATCAAAGAACATATGTTCCTATTAAAGCTTGTACTTAATTTACTAGTAATTAGTAAAAAGATGTATTAACATTAAACCTTTAAAATATTAAGAGTACCTATTTAGAAACCTATTTAGACCTTTTTTAATTTTACAACAATAACTGTGGCCATGATCTGAGCATGCTCAGTTGTGTCTGCAGACATGCAAACTATCATCGGTCTCATGGATAAGGAGATGAAGGAGAGTTGATCTTTGATTTCAAATTATTGATTAATTTGAGGTCGAATTAAAGAAATGAGAAATGTATCTGACTTCACACTGTGAAAATAACATGAAGAGGTAGAACCCGTGTTAACCCTGCATCAGCGTTTCATTCTGTTTTTCCCCCATTACTCCTTTTTGTCCTCAAACCTCTGTTGAGGTCAGTAGACTGTCAGGTAAAACGGCTTCATCAATTTTTAAAAAACACAGAATCAAAAAAAAAAAAAAAAAAACAAAACACTGGAAGTCATTCAGAGTGCTCGATTTCCATCTCAGCCTGCACCTCCGGCATGAGGGAAATTGGAATAATTTGTCTGGGAAACACTAATCACTTCCATATAATCAATTAGATCAAATCATTTCTGCCTTGTATTGCTCTTAAATTGTTCTTGCACACACACACACTGATGGCTTCTTCCATTTAGCCGATTTTTAGCCAGTGTCTTCTTCCTCCTTCTCCTCATGTCCCACATAAAAATGGGACAATTTCAGCTTGTTATCCTACCATGCAATTTCCGTTGTTTTTGTCTCTGACTGAATGTACATGCTCTGGTGAGAACTATCATTTGTCGTCTTTGGACCGGGTTGGTTTGGGCAGGCTCATTCTAGCCGTGTGCCTCTTCTACAGCTGTTTATTGTATCATTTCCAAAGATGCACGCTTGTCCTCTTGATTGCTTTCTTTGTTTTTAAAAAAAAAAAAGTCTATTATTGGAGCGTTTTTACATTCAGGATTTCCTGCTGCCTCTCTCTTGCCCTCCCCCTTCCTTCTCTTTCTCTGTTTTCCCTCGAGCCCCTTTGCGTGCCTCCATCTTGTTTTTCAGACAAAGCTCTTTTTATCCCCGTTCTGTCTGGTGCCCACCTGTTGGCTCTGCTTTCCATCACCCAGCCTGCAGTCAGGAGACACCGGTGGCTCCCCTGGCCGCCCCGCTGCGTCTTTGATCACTCATGTGACCCGCAGCAGACATGCACTTGCCTTGGGGAGAGGAAAGCATGTATGAGGCAAGTCTGTATCCACAGCAGTGGAGTGGAGGGGTGGGGGTGGGGCGCTGCTCATCCCCCCTGCAGGCTTTATCAAAACGCCTTGCCGTCCACTGTGAGGTCACTCTGTGTCTTGCTTCTACGAAATGGCCCACGATGGCAGGGAACCCACGTGTCTGACTCTGAAACTCACCACCGCGAAATGAGATACCTCCAGTGGGTGACCTGTTGTGAGCGGTGACACTGCTCATACACATACAAGCGTGACCTTGGCTGACACCATCGGCTGCGTGATGCCATTCAAACTCCCTTTTTTACTGGGGGGGAAGTGAGAAATGATGGAGCGTGATACGGGGGGATTTGTGGACAGCTGGCAGACAAACTTGCAAAGCCTGGAGGAGATGGATGACACATGGTGGAGTACAGTACATTTACTCCTCCACAAGCCATTGGCTTTAACAGGCCGTGCAATGTGAAATGTCTAATAGCGAGGAAAATCATATCTCACATTATTCATAATTTTATGGGTGTGCTTGTTTCCAAATTATGGGAGGGTGATATAAAAGTCCATTTCTGCCCCGCTTTGCAGTTCAAGTCTTCACTTTCTTTTTCAAAGCCATTACATGCCTGACGTGCTCAGATTTATTTCGTGGCGCTCATTGGAAAATATGAGCTCTGTTTCCACTTAATTGAGACGGCAGATATGTAAGCTTGCTTGAATTATACTTTCTCAAAAGGTGAAGACGCTAAATCAAGAGCAGTCTTTAAAATCGCCTCACCGCTTTGGTCTTCTGACTTTTCTTGCAATCCGTTACAGAATTAAGGCCACGCGTGGACGGCTACGGGACAACAAAAAGACCCAGGTGGAGACCCATCTTAATATTTTTCCAAAGGCAAGTGGCTAATTAAAGCGTCTGCAGAGCAGCGTTTCTCTAACGATGAGTCAGGATGCAGAGGGGTCATCGGCTTGTTTCTTTGTGTCTCTGGATGATTACCATTATTTTTTAATAAGGCTGGGTCTCAGGGCGGCATTACCTTTATGTTATTAGGACCCAAAACTGACAGTGAAACAGGTTTTATGAATATACAGTGTAACATAATGTTCAAAGGGAGACAAGCTGCCCAAGAACACAGGAGGAGAGCGGTTGAAACAATGTGGTCATACAATGTTTCTTATGCATTTTTTTGGGGGGGGGGGTCGGGCTTTAATATGACTTTGGCGACACCTCAGTTACTCAAAAAACACAAAAAGTGGCAGATTAACGGGTAAAAGACAATGGACAAATTAAATCTGTAATCTAAGCATTAACAGCAAGTGGACAGAGGCAGATTTATTTTCTGAAATTACTTCAGAAGGACAAAAGCTGAATGAAACACATATCCCATTCATAATTCATCATGTATGAAAATGTCTTTATTAAGGCAGAATATAAAAGTGGAACCAAAACACGCTAACTGTATGTGGTCTGGCTTTAAAAAAAAAACAAAAAAAAACCATAACACCATGCAGCACACAACATACGTGTCATGTTTTTAAAGGGCTCTTATTGTTGTATGCATACAATAAAGACTGCCACGACTCACAGTGAAAGAGGAGAGGAGGAGTGCCTTGGCAGTCTTTCTCTGAGATTTTTTTGCAAAAAAAAAAAAAAAAAAATCTGATGACATTTATTCCATCTAACACTGGTAGGATGCTGTGAGAAAATGTGCCAAACTGTTGTTTGTGTCCTCTCAAAAGGTTCTTGTTTGTGTGTTTCTTTTTTTTTTTTTTTTTTTTTTGAAACAGGACTTTGAAATGTTCCACAACTTTAGTGGGAGGTGATTATCAGCCACAGCCAACCTACATATTCTTACAATTCTGAGGTAACATAAAAGTACAGCACAGGGCCAGGAACTGTGCGAGGAATTATGGGTAATGTACTGTTTCATCAAATGATAAATGGGAAAATCTGAACCTCAAAGATACTGTGGTGGTGATGATAATAATAATAATAATAATAATAATAATAACAATAATAAGCCGTAGTAAATGAAAATGGGATCAGATAGTGAAGCCTCCCTCCCGTGCAGCTAAGCTGAAGATCAAAGAGAGTGGGTAGTGTCGCTTAGCAGATCCTCTCCCATCAGCCACTGGGAGAAACGTGTGTAATGGACAGCTCTAGACTTGCTCTGCTGGATCTCCTGTGATGAATTATTCAGCTGCTCCGATGTGGTGACAAAACGCACAGTGTCAGAAAACCAGACACGACTTCATCAGCAAAATGCTCGGGCTCCTCACGCCCCTCCTCCACCTCCGCCTACTTCTCCTCTCCCGACTCCACCAGCTCCTCACTCTGCAGTAATTTCATTTTCACCTCCACTCAGGATCCCACGAGAGAAAGTGTTGGTTCTGGGCGGGCGGATGGAGGAGGCCAACAAGGCTGGGTGTCCCTTTTGTCCTTGCTGGCTGTGGAGCCTCAGACCATCCATCTCTGTCAGAGGCAAGCATCTCAGGAACACACCCCCCCCTCCTCCCTCTCCACCCACTCCAGAGGCTCCTTCTCATAGGCACGTCAGTGCTAAATGGAGCCCTCACACAGTATTGACTGGCCCCACAAGTCTCTCCACTGGCCATGCTGGGTAGAGTGGGAAACAGCCCATCAAATTTTACTCCCCTGCTTCCCAGGCTGGAGTGAGGACGCAGCAGGTGGATTGAGGGATGATTAAAAAAAGAAAATAAAGCTGGAAGAGGCTGTGGTGAAAATAAAATGGGCTTCTGTCTTGTAGTTTGACACCGGCAGCGACTTGACAGCGATGAAGCTCACATGTTTGCACACACTGCTGTCACCTTGCGCGAGTCAATTATCAAGGCATTGAACTGCCGGCGAGTGGATCCATAGCCAGCAAGGACAAAAGATTTTAAAGGCATTCAAACAATCTTTATTTACCTCGGCGGCAGACAGAAACCAGCCTTTATTCGTAGCAGCCTCATGTTAGAAACAGGCCTTTAGTTTGAATTTCCTCTGTTTAAACTATAGCTCAGGGGACAAGGTCAAAACTCCTATAACTCCTCCACGTTCACCTACTGTTGTTATAATGTACATTTCCACAACACTAATTCCATCAGTACATCAGCAGAGTCATAATACACTCACCACTCTGCTGCTTTCTCACTGACACACTCTGTTTCACAGAAATACTGTTTGTGCACAGTTTCAGCTGTTACCACACACCCCCATCTTTGTTTGCACAGTTTAAAAAAGTTACAGTTCTTTTTCTTACACCTGAATGAAGAGATATTGAGCCATAAGTTTGTTTTGCATCATAAAGTGAATATAATGTCTGTTGTGTTTGGAGCCATTCTGTGTCAACAGCTGTTCCACTGATCCTAGATCCTCAAAGTGATTTGCACAGACAGAATCAGAAGACATCAGAGCTTTCAAATAATGTATCATTTTTCAAGGTCATGTGCAGATTGAGTCTGATGCAGACCAAAACACACCTAAAGTGGCACTACCAAGGCCGAAACATCTCACAGGTCAGACATCATATTTTATAAGATTCATTCCAGTCGCATCCTCTTTGCCATTGTTTTCATTGGTGTTTAGCTACGTGCAATTAAAGTCAACACTTCCTGAACAGATGTTTCACAGTAAAATATATATATATAGAATATATATATTGAAGTGGAAAAAAAACATATATATATATATATATATATATATATGTTTTTTTTTTCCACTTCAAAACTGATGTGTTTACACAACTGAAAAACGTATGCACCATGACTTTTATAAAATCTGTTTAATGCACACAAATGGTTTGGTTTGACACGCAACATTAAGAAAAGCGACCAAAACAAAAGCTAATACACATCCAACAGTGTACAGCACTGCTTTGGAAGATGTTTGGCCAATGTAGTGTAAAGAAAATTATTTATAGGGATATACATGTAAACAACTGGTTAGTGTACACTGTGTTCTCAGGGCTGGCATTAGTGTCTTCCCCTGTGTCCATGTCTGAGCTGCACTGAGGGATATCCTTCATCCCTCTCCCTCTTTGTCCCTCTGCTGGAGCTCCCTCTGTAAGTCCTCTGTCATGAAAGCTAAAGTCCCCCCTATTTCCCAAAGGGAGCGGGAATCAAAACCTGCCATTGGTATTCCCAGCACAGACCTGCATCCATCAATCATCTCATCTAACACTGGCTGAGGCTCAAAAGCAGCTATTCTCTTTCTGGAGTCCCTCTATATGTATTGAAGGGACGTGTCTTAGAACAAAAGGCGAGGAGTGCCGATAAATCCCCTAAGATTGAATGACATTAACCTGTTAGAAGAAAATAGATCTGGCAACAGGGGCACTTTGAAAACTTCTGCCTCAACTTGGGCAGAATTAAAAATGAAGACATGTGCCTTTTTTTTGTTGTTATAAATACTCACTTGTATAATGGAGGAGCATGCTGTGTTGATGTTACACCGCATGCTAGTTGGAGGGAGCTGTATGGAGGAGGGTGTGAAAAGAATGATGAATGTCATGGAATGCTTTCAAGATCAGGCTGCACTTTAACAATATGACAGCCTCTCATTACTGCAGAGGGATATCACACGTTTGGACCATTAGAGAGCCTCGAGTGGAGGCACGCCGTGCAGCCATGTTCAAAGAAAAAAATGTTTAGCTCACAATATTTCCACAGTTTTCTTGTAGATCTTTTATTTTGGAAATATAATGCAGTGGCTAAAACAACGTCTCAATGTATACACCAATCAGGCACAACATTAAAATAATGTTGAGGCTGATCAGAGTGTGTGGGTGTGTGTCTGTGGACATATGGTGCAAATGTGACGATAAAAAAGACACAAAGTGCAGAAGAACCCACCTGGAAGCAGGACTGATTAAACATGATAGGGCCTCTGCTGACCCTCCACCCACTACTGTGTCTTCACACTGTGAATGTTGCTTCTGAGTCCCAATGAAGGTCAGTACATCCATGCTGGGATAATACTTCATTTGTCTTAATTTGTGGTCATTTGATAACACAACTTCATTTGGAATTTACAGCAGTGAGACATAAAATTAGCTCATAAAGCAGGACCTGCTTTACATGATATTGCACCTCAGTCAGTGCAAATTCCCCTGCATTTTTTTTTTTGAAGCTGTAAAGTTGTGTGTTTATCCCCAACACAGTAGCAGCAGGGCTCAGTGCTTCTCCCCTTAGATAGCATTCATCCTTAGTCTCTCTCTCCTCTGGTGCAGTGAACACTCTGCAGTAGAACTGATTGCTTTGTATGAAACAGACATCTTAGTGAGATGATAACCTTAATGTGAATCTATGTCACTGACCCTGTGCTTCACATGTGTATCTCCTGGACTGGTTGCCAGTCTGTCACAGGGCTGACACATAGAGACAACCAACCATTCACGCTCACATTCACACCTATGGACAATTTGGAATGGGCAATTACTCTGAGCTGATGTCTTTGGACTGTTTGAGGAAGGCAGAGTACTGGTTGCTTTAGCTGTACATTCTTACAGTGTGCTCAAACTGAGTTCCTGTAATCACAAATATCAAAATCAAAGTACCTTAAAGTTCAGATTCTAGCTAACATTAGCTAACATTGGCTAATGTCCAGTCGGGCAAAATCAAAGTCCCTTAAAGTTCAGATTCTAGCTAACGTTAGCTAACATTGGCTAATGTCCAGTCGGGCAGAATCAAAGTCCCTTTAAGTTCAGATTCTGGCTAACGTTATCTAACATTAGCTAATTTCCAGTTGGGCAAAATCCCCTACAGTTCAGATTCTAGCTAATGTTAGCTAACATTGGCTAATGTTTAAAATCCCTTCCATATGGAAATGTGAGAGTGTTTCTACTCTTTATTGACTCAACAGAGTTGCAGGACAGTTTCTCTGGTCCTGCCAACAGTAGAGTTTACTCCTTGAAAGTTCAAGGAAGGTTTGCAAAATGACAGTTAAACATAACTAAATGGCATGACATGACATTTGAGATCACAAAAAAAAGTTTCTCTGCAAAACTTTCTGACAGTTTTGGTGTCATTTGTTGAAAGTTTGCTTGGCATCCTGATTTTTATTTTAAAGTTGTCCTCTAACTCCATGAAAAGACACTGTATGTTAGTCCATCCCTCAATACTTTCTGACTTTCCTACCCTGTTTGTGACACTGACACTGTTCCTGGTAAAGATCTAAATCTTCAACAGCAGCTCACATGTAGTAATTGGACCGAGCTTACAACACGTCTCTATCTTAACGGACAATGCACTTTCCAATTTGCCTCTGATCCACACACACACACACACAGTGATGCAAGGCGCTAGCCTGCCCTTTGAGAACAACCTGGGATTCAGTGTCTTACTCAAGGACGCTTTGACAAGTGGACAGAGGGAGCCAGGGATCGAACACCAATGCTGTGATTAGCAGACGACCCACTCTACATCCTGAGCCACAGCCTCCCACCTGTGTTGTGTAATTTCTGGAAAAACAAAAAGGCCCAGTAATTTCCTGAAACAGCTAAACAACTTTAGCAAACTGTGTTTATAACGTTATTTTCTTACAAGTTTAATGAAAATGTGTTACCACATGACCAAGGTCCTGAACTTACAATAGGTCATGTGACACCTAAACAAGAAGGCTGTTGGAATAATGCAGAAAAAAAGTATGTGTTAATGTTTGGTGATCTGATTAGCGATGAATGCTAATCACAATGATTATTTGGAACAAAGTTAATATTTAAGAGCAAATTTATTAGTTAAATTTTGAATTCATCGGCTTTGATTTTAATTCTTATGTAACACCCTCATACATAAAAGTCTTTTCAACAGGCAGAATGCAGAGTGCAGTGTTATCACTCCATCACTGACCTTTGTGACTGCAAATAGACACAGAGCGATGCCGTGAATGCTCTGAATGAGAAAGGAGGCTGTCGCTTTGTTTCAGGATGGTGAAGTGGCAAGGGAAGAGCTTTTTGGCCATGAGTTGAAATATATGCAAACTGAGAATATTCAACGTGTCAGTAACACAAACAACAAAGCGGTTGCACGGAGGCCGCCGCTCTCCTTCAGCACACCTCAAGGGGGGAAAAGACGGAGAGAGCTGTCAGTGAGTGAGTGGTGTCCTTTGCCTCTGCAGCAGTTATTTTATGACCACGCTGACAGTTTGACTGCATCTCTCAACCCTTCCTGTATCTGGGCTTTCTTGTTGTCTTTAATCAGCGGCACCCAGTCCTGTCGGAGAGGCTGGCAGCGAGCCTCACGCTCCGAGCAGCACTACAGAGGCCACTCTTGGCAATGACCTCCGTCTCATCCCCTCACGATAAAAAACTGCAGCATTTAATTCGTCTCTCCGAAAGACCCTCTGCTTGTTAGCACCACATGGCTAACAACGCACAACGCGGTGACAAAACACCCTTCTCTGCAACACAATGCTGATCACATTCAACACCTCCAGAGATATCGGGTGCACTGTGCTTTTTTCGCTTTGATGGCCATCTTAATTAGTTCTTATTTGGGCAAAAAATTGGGCTGTTGCTGGTGCAAGCCTGATAACCAGTCGCAGAGACGGTGAAGCAAACTGAAACGGATGCTCGTTTTTTGTGAATCTTACTAAAAGGTGAAATACATTTTTAACACTGAAATTTAAAGTCATTTTTACCATTTAGTAGCTGCGTTACTATCATTAGTAAATTTTGCTACTTTAAACTTTCTTTTTTCTATTTACTTATTTACTTATTTCTTTTGTATTTATAATAATTAAAGGCTTTGTTCACCCAAGCACATTCAAGTAATGTAAAATGCTTTCTAATAATCAGTGATTTTATCTTTTTAGGTTTGACCTGGGACTCATCTGACATGTCTTTGACTTGATGTGGGACCTGTCGGGATTTTGATTGGCCTGACTTTAACTTCTTGGGCTTGACTTGGACTTGACTTTGGATTTATTGATGCAGAACTTGTTGGGCTTGGTCTGGGACTAGACTTGGGGTTTCACAGCTAAATCTAGAGGCTTACTTGTGACTTGCAAAACAATGACTTTGTCCCACTTCTGGAAATAATAGAATTGTCCAGAATAATTAGGACACAGTCAAGTCTCAATTTTCAATTCTATGACTACCTTCACCTGGAGGCAGAAACCTTAGAGAGAGATACAAAATCAAAAACATCTTCATGGCTAGATGCCATTAGAGGAAAATGAGAATATTTTTGGGTGACCCAACCCTTTAAATAATTATCTGGACCAGGATTTGATTTAAAAAAAAAATTCTCCACTGCTCATTTAGAAGTGTAATCCTTCCTGTGTTGCCTTGCTAATCATCTCATTTTGATCCAGCAAATTACTATGCCAGATCAATGTTCTTTTTTAACTATCTGCACACAGTAGATACTGTAATTAGTCAGGCCCGGTGGCAAACTGGCCATCTGGAGTAGTGGGAGTTTTCCCAGTGGGCCCGTCGACCTGTAGGCCAGCGATGAGTCCAGCAACACCAATGAGATAAAAACAGAGTCCCATGCTGTTTGCAGTGGGCCGGCCAGCTGGCTTCGCAGAGGTATGCGTGTGTGGGGGGTCAGAAGTTTATTACATCTCATGAGTCTATCTTTACTTCATATGCTGAGCCATTAACAGGCACATAATGGCGTTGCTATGCAATAACTGCAGCTGAACTAACCTCCACTAATGAACGTGAAAACACAGGTGAACCAGAAAACAAAACGGATGACAGACTATTAGAAAACAGACCCTGGGACAGAAGGGTCCAAAAGTGAAAGATTGATTAATTTATTTTGTCAGATCAGGACTGATGGGGGGAGGGGGGGCTCTGTGTGCTTGTTCTTTAACATCAGTGTGCTTCTGCATAATGTTCCTTGGATCATGAGCTGGGATTTTCTTTGACTATGACACTTGACATTTGTAGGTAAAATGCATGAACATATTATATTGAATGGTAAAAGTACAGATAGACATTACATAATGGGACTAGAAAGGAATGAGCTTCATTTAACAATTTCTGTTAAAGTGATTTAGTATTTTACGCCTATAAAGCTGTGAGACTCACAAGAGACATATTTTAAAAAAAGGTTAAAATGAGAGGAGGGGAGGCCGAGATATCCTGACTTTTATTGTCCCTAATATGGGTCGAGCTGCATTAACACCATTACTACATTTCCCATGAAGCTAAGTGATTGAATCTTTCATCAGAAATGCCCACATCTTTCCAACTCCATGCCTCAGAAGCAACAACACAAAACATACAACCAAGTAGGACTAATCCTTATGAGTAAACTGACCTTGATGTGTAAAAGTCACATATAGATTGTAAGCCTGACACTAAGCGTGCTATTAATGAGCATGTTCTTCTACAATACAGTGCACAAAGGAAAAGGAGGAGCATTTTGGCAGTGTCATAACAAAGTTCTATCATCAGATTTACATCTGATGTCATGTTTATTTTTTCCAATTATTGTAAAATGGCCAATGATGAATTGATGAATTGATATTTTTGTATATTAACTAACAGTATACAATGATGTTTTTACTTTATTTGTCTTTTTATTTCAGTTTTCATCCAATTTCATTTTAACCCCCTTATTTATTTTATCTTATACTACTGGAATTGGTTTTATCTTTTCATCTTATAATTTTGGTTTTAATTTGCTGTCCTGTGCAAAGCACTTTGAGTTTTGAAAAGCACTTTTCAGATAAAGATTATTATTTTGATTAGTATATAATATCGATTTGGGACACAAATGATCAATATCCATGTTTTCTTGCTGGCAGCCTTCTTTTTCCCTGCCTTTCTTTGTGCAGTGCTGCGGTTTTTTTTTTTGTTTTTTGTTTGGCCACCTGTCGATCAGTGAAAGAGTGTGAAACCTCTGGCAAGACTGTGTATCGTTCCACCCACGCACACATCCATGTGCGTCCTCATGCACATGCACGAGACAAAACGAAATGGAGACCCACTCATTAAAAAAAAAACAAAAAAAAAAACTTCTCTACATCACTATTAGAGGTCAAAATTCAATATGGTGCCTTAGAGGGCGAGGTTTGAGGTAACACTGTACTAACCAGTTTTATTCCTAAGATACTGAAACACAGTGGTTTTGCCAAAACGATGTCAAGCAAGGTGAGATACACGAGCAGTCAGATAATCAGACAGGCATTAAACCTTCGCCAAACCTATTTAAGAGAGGAAACAAAGGCAAACAGTGAAATTTACTGCCCACACTCTGTGGTAAGACTGCATCACAGTTTACAGACCTAGTGTTCAATCTGCAGAGGACTTGGGGGGGCTGGTGGGGTCTCAAAAATCCATAGATAACCATTATTGGTTATCTATGCTAATGTGCTAATGCTAATGTTTCAATGACTGATGTGCATATGCAGGGTAATGTTTTTATTTATCATGGCCCATGTGCTTGGTTTGTGCGTCTGTGGTGTCAGATCAGAGATTTCTAATGTCCGGCTACAGGAGTGCACCTCCTGACTGTGCACTCAGCTCAGCGGTGTCTCTCTCATCATTTCTGTTGTGTATTAAAGCTGAGTCAGTGCTCGCCCTGATCACAAACCTTTGTGAAGCAGGTTTCTCTTTTATATCAGCCACAAAAACAAGATCACTGCATATGAGAAATGTACAAAAACTGTGCATTTGATTTTACAACTACTGAGGTTTTGAGTCCAAGTCCACACTAGTGCCACATATCTGGTTCAGTTTTTTTATTAGTGTATTGATCAGTTTTGATGTTTCACATTCTAAAGATAACTTAAGGGAAAAAAAACCCATTGTTTTTTGTGTTGGAACTTTCCATTTGGCAGGCATTTTCAGGGGATGATCTCTGGGATTAGTAGACATGTCACTTTTTGTTTATTTCCTTTTCAAACTAGAAAACTGAAATGTTATCTTTCTGTACAAAGAACAGATCAATAATCCAACATCCACATCCAAACATCCAGAGAGACTCGTAGGGGGGAAAAAAAAAAACGGACTGGACGTTTAGAGCTCCACTTCCAGACTGTGGGACTTTTGTAGTGCAACTCGTGGAGCAGGCTGAGTGATATGAATAAATAATGGTCCTGCTGGTGCCAACAGCAGGCATTTCTTAATTTGAAGGGGTTTTTAAGCTCCCTGTTCAACATGGCTCAGTAGTTTTTTTTTTAAGATATCACACCATGAAAATATGAAAGCAGCAGATGAGTCTACTTGCAATATCCTGTCTTGAATTATACACCGATAAGCCACAACATTGAAACCACCTGCCTAATACTGTGTAGGTCCCCCTCCAGGTCTGACCTGTCGAGGTATGGACTACACAAGACCTCTGAAGGTGTCCTGTGGTATCAGGCACCAACATGTTAGCAGCAGAGCCTTTAAGTCCTGTAAGTTGCGAGGTGGGGCCTACAAGGATCAGACTCGTTTTTCTACAACATCCCACAGATGCTCAATCGGTTTGAGATCTGGGGAATTTGAAAACACCTTGAACTCCTCAAACTATACCCGAATTTCTTTTCTTTTTTTTCCTGGGCCATCAAATCATCACAATTTGGCCCTTGTCAAAGTCACTGATTTTTCCTTCCTGCCTTTCAACAGATCAGCATCAAGAACTGACTGCTCACTTGCTGCCTAATATAGCCCACCCCTTGACAGGTGCCAGAGTAACGAGATAATCAATGTTATTCACATCACCTGTCGGTGGTTTTAACATTGTGGCTGATAGGTGTATGTAGTACACACACACACACACACCCACACACACCCACCCACCCACCCACCCACATACACACACACACACACACACACACTCCACCCCCCCACTCCCCCATCGTTTTTTTTTTTCTCCCCTTGCTTCCTATCTGAATTACAATTTTTCCCCCTTGGAACATTCCTCTGGTACAGAAATGAAGACATCTTGAGCTCAACTTCAAACACACTCCTCAGTAAACAACCACTGTGGAGAAAGTGTTTCATCTGTGCCTCTGGGATATTATTAAGCCTCTCTGGTAGCTCAGACTGCAGAGGAGTACAGGATAAGAGCTCGCTCCTGTCTTTCCACCTCCTGTCCCACTGACAACCCAGCCAACCTGGCTTTCGGGTAACCGCCCTATCTGAATGCTTCTTACGGTGGAGCATGTCTTGGGAAAAAAAATATAAAATAAAATAAATAAATAAATAAAAATTTGCTCCATCAGACTTCATAATAACCTTGTGATAGTGTGTCTGAACTGCACAGCTTTTGGGATCATCTGGGCAGCTCTGGGGGCTCTGACCTCTCCCTCACCCCTGTCCTCAGTATGACTTGCACAAGCCGTGACAGCCAGTGAAATCATTACCACTGCTCCTTTCATGAATAAGCACTGCTGTTTGTTTTCCTCACAGGTCCAGCATGAGCTTTACATCCCTACTGATTAAAAAAAAAAAAAAAAGTCCATTAATCTACATTCGGTTACCTACAATGACAAAGAGAAAATGTGGTTTCAATTCACATTTACTAAAGTGTTCAAACCCTTTGCTGTGTCACTCCAAACTGTGGTCAGGTGCATCCTGTTTGCTTTAATTATCCTTGAGATGCATCTAGATTGTGTGGAGTCCACCTGTGGCAAATTGAATTGATTGGACATAGTTCAGAAAGGCACACAATTGTGTCTATGAAGATTCACAATTCACACTGTATGTCAGGACAAAAACCCAGGATACAAGAGTATAAAACCATTTCTAAAGCTCTCAAGTTCTCAGGAGCACAGTGGCCTCAATAACTGTGAAATTGAAGTTTGGAACCACCAGGACACTAATGCAGGCCAAAAAGGACCTTGGTCAGGGAGGTGACCAAGAACCCAAAGGTCTAACAGGACTTCAGATGTCTCCGCTGGCTCTGCAGAGATGGGAGAAAGTTCTGGAAGGACGGCAACCTAAGCAGCACTCCATCAATCAGGCCTTAGTATTAGTGTGGATAGATGGAAACCACTTTGAGTAAAAAGGCATGTGACAGCCTGATTTGAGTTTATCAAACAGCATTTAAAAGTTTCTGAGAGCATGAGGAAAAATATTCTCTGGTCTGATGAGACAAAAGCTGAACTCTTTGCGCAGAACTCCAAACACCATGTCTGGTGAACACCAGGCACTAATCATCACCTGACTAATACAATCCCAGAAGTGAAGCATGGTGGTGGCAGTATCACGCTGTGGGGACACTTCTCAGCAGCAGGGACGGAGACACTGGTCAGAACTGAGGGATGGAGTGAGTGCAAAGCTTGTACTTACACAAGAAGACTCAAAGCTGGAACTGTGTGCACAAAGTACTGAATTAAAGGTTTGAATACTTTTGGAGATGAGAGTGAAATCTACAGTTAAATCTATAACACAATGTAGTGTCCAAAAAAAAAAAAAAAAAAAAGCGAAGGATGACTGAATACGTTTTGAAGCCACTGTATGTGAGGGGTCTCCTCTAATGAGCATTTCACTGGGTTCACTGAATACATTTTCCTTTGATTCTGGCAGATCAAAACCAGCAAATATGTGAATTGTTATGCACAACAACAATAATGCAGAACAATTCCCAAAAGAAAATCTCGGGCATGAGGTTTCATTTCCATCATGCTCAGCACTCTCAGAGTTTCCACAACAAAAATGGCTATACAGTGTCTTTTCTTAAACACAGAGGAATAATGTTAATTTTTTTCCCCATTAATTCTTCACTTTTCTACGTAATACTGGTTTTTCTCTCTCATGTGGGTTTGTCCACAGTTTCCATGGTGCCCCCAAGTGTGTTTGCCCAAATGGGCTTGAAGTTGGTACTCACTGGGATTTAGTTTGGGCCCAACTGGGTGAGTGACACAAGATCCATTTAGGCCCCACATGTTTGCCCATACGGGCACAAAGTTGGATCACAGTGGACCCTTAATGGGGCCCAACTGGGCAATACATCTGAGAGCCATTTGGGTCCTACCTGTGTGTCTAGAAGAGGGATTGGACTGGGCTATAGGAGAGACCCAAATGGGCAACAGTATGGGTTCTAACTGGGTTTGTCTGCAGTTTCCATGGTGGCCTTGCCTGTGTGTTCCCATCTGGGCTTGAAATGAGCTTTGACTGGGTTTTAGGTGTGGCTTAAGTGGGTCCATTCTGTCAGTCCCATGTAGGCATCACCTGTGTGTTCCCATATGGGCTTGAAGAGAGATTTAACTGGGCCTTACTTCAGGCTCAACTGGGCAAGAAGTAAAGTGGGTTTGTACACAGTTTTCAAAGTGACCCCAACTGTCTCCCTGCCTGGCCTGGACGTCCATGTCTTGGTAGGCTTGCAGTTGTGCCATATGCTTTCCATTTCATTCAAATGATGGATTAAACAGTGCTCTGTGAGATGTTCAGAGCTTAGGATATGCTTTTATAATTTAACCCTGCTTTAAACTTCTCCACAACTTTGTCCCTGACCTGTCTGGTGTGTTCCTTAGTCTTCATGATACTGTTTGTTCTCTAATGTTCCCTAACAAACCTCTGATGCCTTCACAGAACAGCTGCATTTATACTGAGATTGAAGTACACACAGGTGGACTCTATTTACTAATTAGGTGACTTCTGAAGGCACCTAATTAGGGGTATCAGAGTAAAGGGGACTGAATACATATGCACGCCACACTTTTCAGATTTTTATTTATATAAAATCTTGAACACAATTATGTGCCACTTTGTGTTGGTCTATCACATAAAATCCCAATAAAATACATTTAAGTTTGTGGTTGTAACGTGACAAAATATGGAAAAGTTCAAGGGGTATGAATACTTTTGCAAGGCACTGTACACCCCATGCCCACTTAGCTCACTTACATTGAATGTGGGGCCCAAACATGGGCTTTCCAGGTGACACTCATGTAACTGAAACCATATGACTGCCACACAGTGTTTCCCAGTTCCAGCCCATGCCCATTTAGGCCATATATATGGCCTATGAGGCCCATGTAGTCAGCCCACATGGGCTAACTATGTGGCAACCCAAGAGACTAAAACAGTATTGGTCCCTCATAGTTTTTCCCACTTACATCCCATGCCCACTTAGCCCAGATATATGCCATAGGAGGCCAGTGTAGTCAGCCCACATGGGCCCATGTTACTAAAACCGTAGGGGACCTGTTAAATTTGCCCAGTTTAAGCCCATGCCCACTCAGTACCCATGTAACCCATGCTTAACCCATGTGGGGCCCACACTGTCATGCTGGCTGGGTTATAATTGCTTGACAGATTCATATCCTGCCCTCTTTCATATCAAAGAGGGCAGGATAAATAGCACACACACCTCTCTGGATACAGTTCAAAAGCACCTGATCATACAGTTGAATCAACACCTTTTTAACAGTTTCAGAGCTGCTGTATTAGACCGCATTCATTTTAGCTAGGTGTTCCTAATAAACTGCCAACTGAGTGTATACACCATGCATGTATTTATCATACTACACATCGATAATGGTGTATATACTGAGCTCAAACATTTGAATGAATACATATTTGGGAGTCATCCATTTTAAATATCCTTTCCTTTAGATATTCCATCATCCCTGCAGCCTCTGGCGTACTGAATCAGTGTATCCTCTGTGATGAGACAAGCAGCTCATCTATAAAAGATTCAAAATGTGATGTGGCACCAGAAGTGGGTTGATCTACCTCTCACCACCTCTCGTGTATTGAAAGTGAAACCATTATGGCAGCATTTGCATGTGGCAAAGCAAAGAAACAGAGAATGCTTAAGATATTTATTGCCACAGATATTTATTTTTTTTCACACTGTCTGCCTGTAAATCGGGACTCGAAAAGCAATTCAAAGAAACGGTTAATAATAGATGGTGAAAATGGAAAAAAGCCCCAAAGCGTGACCGATACGATTTTGAGACTTACCAGCGCGTACAGTATGGGCCTACATGACAATTTATTTACCCAGGAACAAAGATCATAAATCCTCTTGTTGTTCCATACTGGTAATTCTGCGTGGAAAAAGACTCCCTGGTGCATTGCGTTAAGCCCTGTACCTGCTCAGGACAGCTTCATTAAGAGCTTATCATCATTATTAGCCATGATATTGATGCCTGCGCTGCTGTCAATCAGGTCTCAGTGTTAAAGTGTCAGAGTATGTCTGTTCTGCTCATCCCTAACGACTACATCATTGATTGTCGCTCCTCGCTTTCCATTAGATTAATGAGTGGGAACAGGAGACAGCGAGTGGGAGACATGGCGGATTTGGTTAAGGGAGCCCTAACCTAGATGCACAAGCTGCATAATATTTTCCTTTAAGAGATCTGCAAATGTGTTCATGTTTGCAGCGCAACAGATGTCACTCTCTCCGTCCTCCTGTCAGTACAAGATCTTCATTAAGAGTTTCAAAGGCAGACCCCTCTGGCAAAGCACAAACAGCCAGCAGCACAACCAGAGGCACTTCACCCACAGTGGATTAAACAAGATAACCCCTCATCCCCTAGCATCATATTAGCATATCCTCTATTATTCATGCAATACCCAGTTCAGAAATTGTCCCTTTTTAAATTGTTTTAGGGAATGGATGTGTCCTGCACAGGTGTGTGAACTCGTTGAATAAAATATTTCCCCGGGTCTGGGGGAAAACGTTGGATTGTTTCACGTACAGAGATTTTCCTGGGAAAATGGATTGAAAACAAGGAATATATTCAAAGAGCTAAATCCGTGCTTATGATATGTAAAGTGCCTGTCTTCAAAATGGGCAATAGTGAAGGAAATCTGCGCCTATACACGGAAAGCACAGGAATCAATGGCTCCCTAAAGAATATACTGTAGACTTTGCATCTTTCACTTTAGAGTGTGCATGTGTGAATGCATGCTTGGATGTATGTATATACAGTGTATGTGTGTGTACAAATTATGTGAGTTATGTTATTCAATAAAAAAGAAAAAAAAAAACAGGGGATGGAAAGATTACTTTGAAGTGAGGAAGATTAGATCTTTGAAGGAACAAGACCAAAGGGTTAGAGCCTCACAATCAGCCCCTGGAGAAATGTGTGTGTGTGTGTGTGTGTGTGTGTGTTTTTTTTTTTCTTCACACCTTACAACACAAAACAGTTTGATGAAATCAGCAACATACTAATCATTTTCCTTCCTGACAGAGGAACTAAAATGAGGTTTATCCTGAGGGTGGCACTTGAAGAAATGTGATTCTTATCCTCTTTGGAGCATGAATATGACCAAAAAGCTCAAAGGCAAATTTACTTGCAACATTTTGTCCTGTGAGTGTCCCTTTATCTCTCCATTTACTGATAATATTTCCTGTGTATAAGTGAGCATTTTTTTTTGCTTGATTGATACCAAGATACTGGGACTATGATTCATCCAGTGAATGGCATGAATTTCCAGCTACTGGTTTTGGTCATGGGGAAACATTGACCTGATGGTGGTGGTATAGCATAAGACACACATCAGCATATCATTATATCTACATCAGATTTCAGTGACCACCTCATAAAGCTGGGAAATGCTTGCAGAGACTGCACAGAAGCAACCATGGCTCTTTCATATTTGCATGAATTTTGAAGGAGAGTGACATTTACATGTAGGAGCTGCATGAAGCAATGAGCCAATGACAGGTTTTTACTTATTTATTTTATTTTTTATTTAAAATGTTTTTTTTTATTGGTTTATCGTGCACTACTAGTGATCAACATGAAGACATAAGGGATGAAGCAGCAGACTCAAATGAATCGAGGTAAAAAAAAAAAAAAACAGTACCAATAGCGACCAGTAGTGTGTATTTGTGCTTGAGCTTGAGTATATGTGGGTGGGTTTCCTGTGTGAAAGATATAGAAAGAAGAAAAAGACGGAAGGAGACTGTGCTAAGAAAAGGACTAAAGAAAGGGGAAAAGAAGGGAGAAAGAAAGAGAGAAAGGGAAAAAAATGCTAAATTGCTTTGGTTGGGTTCAAAGGTCCAGACCCACTCCAGGCACTGGAGTGATCCATCCTGGAGTGGGTCTGGGATGGATCAGGTTAGGCCATGTATTTATTTATTTTTATTTAACTTCCCTTCTCTTTTCCCTTTCCCCTCTTCCTAGCTTTCCTTGTTCTCCCCTGCTTTAGGTCACCACCGGGCCCATAGGAGGTTAGCTGGCCTGTTACAGGTCACACCCCTTTTAGAACAACTCCCAGCCCTACAGGAGGGGTCTCTGGGGTCTCTGGGTTAGCAGGGATCAAGTTGTGTGACTCCAAACTGTCCAATACCCCAAGTCCCCCCAATCCCCAAGTCATCAGGGCCCAGTCTGAGGTGGTCCCATCATACAATTATGCAAACTAATAATGATGAATGATAATGACACTAATAACACAGATCTTCACCGTCATCATCTTAGATAATACATAAATAATACTGATAGTAGTAATTATCATAATGACAGTTAGTAATAATAACACATTTTATACTAAAAAATAACAACACAAAAGAACATATAACAAGAAGAAAGGTCAGTACGGAACTAATGGGCAAAGGATCCATACAGATGATGAAGGTGATGAGCAGGACATTAGTTATTCTAGTTGTGTGAGGAGATGGAAAAAAAATGCACAGAGAGATAATAAACAAGAGAAAGGGTTTAAGAGGAAAAGGGGAGGTAGATAATTAGCTTTGTAGACGAGCAGAGAGTTAATGGAGGAGGTGCTGAGGGATAAAATGTGTTTGGTAGTGAAATACAGACTGTGTGATGTGTATGAGTAAGTCTGAGAATGGAAATGTGGCTGGTTTAGTGCTATTCAGTAACAGGCAAAATCACGATTAGGCTTGAGATCAGTGATAAATGTTTTCAAGAAGTGTGACATTTGCTTTCTTAGAGAGGGGGTTTCGTCCACTGAGAGCCAGTATATGTGCTGTGAGAAGATTTAACCACTGACTGATGTTTATTGTTTGTTTCCAGTTTATGAAGATGACTTTCTTATTGATAGCTAAGGCAGCCAGTGTGACCTTCTGTGTGACCTTAAACCAGTAGTCCAGTACAGGTGTATGTAGACAGAAGAACTGAGGGCAGTCCTATGTAGTGCAGAGAGTGCATTGTGAGCATTTATCTGTGTTAGAGAGACCCATCCAGTGCATTTTCTTTTGAGTGATGGTTGTTCTATGGAGGACTTTATATTGGGTTAGTTATAAATGTGTATTCTTTGTTATTTCAAGTGAATTTCTGGAGGAATCTCTTTCCCGTTCAGCAGCTGGTAGGTGGATGTTTGAGTGTAGCTCAGATAGGTTTCAAAGCATTTTGGTGGATGTAGAATATTTCACGGCCTGCTCTGCTAGTTTGGGTGGTTGGAGTGGATTACTCATTATATTGATTTTGTTTTTAAATACTGATTTTGCCGAAAATTCCCTTGCCCATTGCCCTCTGACCCCACACCCCTGTGTCAGGTCTTTAAATGTGATAAATGAGTTGATGGTGGAGGTGTGTGATTCCTTTTCAGTCCCGGGTGTTTAAATGAAGAGGAGATTTGTTGAGCTGAAAGCCTGGGTTGTGTCAGAGATGGGTGTAAGTGCACGGAGTCATGTGATTTGCTAATATCGAGTGGTCTGAAATTCTGTTGATACCATGTAGTTGATGCTCATATTATTGATTATTAATAATATTAATGTATTTACTTTTATTAGAAATGCTGACTGCTAAGTAAAACTTATGGTGCTCAGTCATTATAGGCAGGTCAGCAGGGTTACATCTGCTTGACTTAGGGATGGGTTGAGATTATTTTCAGTGGAATATAGATTGCTATAAGAACTTTTCTTCATAGTTCTTCTATCTCAGATTTTGAAGGAGAAATGCAGTTCTTTTTGTGAGTATATTAAATATTTGAAATTTGATGATTTGTAATTCATTCCAGGTATCTTCTGTGGGTTTGCTTTATTTTGTTAATAGTATTTGCTCTTGTTTCATCTTATGAGAGAAGCATGAAATCATTTTCCCCCTAATTACCACCTTACCTGTTCCCCATACAGTATTGGGGAAGTATTTGGAGAGTCTTTCCAAAAAGGATTCCCACTCCTCCTCCTCCCTGATTAATCTGTCAAACTGAGGATCTTTAAATGGTGAAGTTTTAAAGTGCCATGTAAGGCGGGATGTAATAGACGATTCTATCTTCAGGGTGAGTGTGATCACTAATTATGATTAGGTTAATTTTGGTGTCTTGGATATTTGGAGTGAAAGAACTGCTGGATAAGAAAATGTCAATGCGTGAAAATGACTGATGTTGGAGAGAAAAGTATGAATATACTCTTGCAGTTACATTTTTAAGCCTCCAGCTATCACCAAGACCAAAGTCATCCATGTACTCTTATATTACTGTTAATGATGAGAAATTCTTGAGTTGCCTGATTTGCAGTGATTTGTCTATTGATGGATTGAGGACAGTGCTGAAGTCACCTTCAATTAATGTTACTGAGTTAGAGGTGTGGTTGCTTAAATGTGTGATCGAATGAAGGGTCGGCATTGTTGGGGCCTTTCAGGTTTGCTACTGTAAAAGGTTTGTTGTTGACTGAATCGTTGAGATACGTTTTGGTGAAAACAAAGACTAAGAGTCTACAGCCATGATAGCAGCTCTGTGAGTGTTGTTCAGTTGTGCTACAGTGCAGATGTGGCTCTGAGATTCTGAAAAAAATGACTTTTCCCTGATACTGGAGAAACTGAGCGACTGTCATTTCGCAGCATGTATTCATCTCAGGCCCCACCTCAGGGGACTCTGGAGAAAGGCATCAAATCTTTTAGCAGAATCCTTGGCCCGAATGCATGGCTGACAGCAGCGTGCCTAACCCATGGGATAAAGTTTATTGACAATCTCAATATCTTTTGGAACTGTAAAGATCTTTTTAAATGTGATTCATCCAAACATCACTGGATTAAAACAATCGACGTCATGCCCTTGGGATGCCATACCTAAATAAGAATGTGAAAGTGCAAGGGACAGCGCACACAGGCAGACGGCCTGTGTCTTTCCTCCCTCACCTGACCCTCTGCTCCACATCACCCAAGGAATTCAGAGGATGTCACTGTCCCAATCAGGGATCCAGTGACCCCCTTCTTCCCCTCCACCACATTCACAAATCAAGGAGTTAGTTAAAGCTGCCACGCTAAAGCTCTCTCAAATTGATGAAGTATTAAACAGCAATAACCACAGACATCATCACTCAGCTGTCTACCAGGGATAAGACAGACCCCGTTCCACCTCATTAACCATACCAGCCAGTAACAGCCAGCACATTGAAGCTGGATGAAGAAAGTGCAAAGATCAAATCTGATTCCAGCCACAAGACGTCGGACAATGCTTTTAGTACTCTAAATTTAGCTATATTAAATATCAGATCTCTGGTGGGCAAGTCGGTATTAATTAATGACTTTGTTATCAAGAAAAACCTTGACTTTATCAGGTCTTTTCATTTTATTGGTGAGCCAGCATGGGGACGAGCCCCCGGCTTCAGTTCCTGTCAGTGATGTTGTCAACAGTTTCACTTCTACAGTTATGAAAGTAACTGATGCCATTGCCCCCATGAAGATCCAAGCTGTCTGTGGTAAGAAAAAAAGTATCATGGAGGAATGCAACACTAGTTAAACCTCAAAAAAGAGAGTGTAAAGAGGAAGAATGCAGGTGTTGAAAAAACAAATTCCAGGCTCATTATGACTCTATAAAGAGAGACTGTGAGTCTACAACTTGGTACAAAAAAGGCCAAGACTGCTTTATTCTCTACCCTTCTAAAGTTATCCACCAAGTCACACAACAACTGCATCGTTCTGCACAAAATAAAATTCAGAGAGTCAGTCAAACAGTCTGTAACTCTCAGTCAAAATGGCTGTGTTGCCTGTTACTCTACAGAAGACTACTCCAGTCAACCTGGCACATTTTCACCCCTGAGATTGTGCAGCCTTGACAGAAATTGTTCAGCACCCTAGGCCTACTACTTGCTGCCTTGACACTCTGCCTACAAGCTTCTTTAAAGATGTTTTTAACTGCATAGCACCAGATGTACTATAGACAGTCAATAGTTCTCTTCAGTCAAGCTTTTTTCCAAGGCGCCCTGAAGACCACAGATATAAAACCTCTGTTAAAAAAAAGTCTAACCTGGATGTCTTAGCAATAAATAACTATGTGCCCATATCAAATCTACCTTTTAGAAGAAAGACTTAACACCCTCTTGGAGCAGAGCAATTTCTTAAATGGTCTTCAGTGTGGATTTCAGCCACGCACAGCACTGAGACTGCACTTGTCAAAGTTTTAAACGGTGAAAAAAAAAAAAATTCATTGGTATTACTGGAGTTCAGTGCTGCATTCAACATAGCTGACCATAAGATACTGCTCAGCAGACTGGAAAGTGGGTGGGACTTTCTGCCACTGTGCTACATTGGTTTCGATCATGTGTACAAGAAAGGGACTGGTTTGTGTTAATTGATAATTATTAATCTGAGACAAAAAAATTCACGTAGAGTTCCTCAAGGGTCAGTTCACTTACCATAAATATGCAGATGACACACAACTCTTCATATAAGTGTGGCTACAGTCCCTTACATTTGCTGTGTAAGGGCATTGAACAAATCAGTGAATGGATATACCAGAATGGAAATAAAATGGAAAACTGAAAGTCTGTGCTCATCTTGAATCCCATGACACTAAAATCTACAAATCAAGCCAGAAATCTTACATAATGAGCCTACTACCACCTGAAAAACAGAGTAAGAATTAAAGAATTTCTGTCTAAACAAAGTACAGAAAAACTTATTCATGCATTATTTTACTGTCAAAGCATCCAGACCCCTCAGGTCACCTGGGACAGGTTTACTCAGTGTTCCCAGAATCAAAACCAAGGAAGGCAAAGCAGCTTTTAATCTCTACGCTTGCGAGCTTCCTGAATACCCGAGGTCTGCTAAAACTGTCAGCTTACTTAACTGAAAACTTGCTTGTTTGCCATGGCTTGCCAATTACGTATGTACCCTCTTTTTAATCTTTATTTATTTACTTGTTTTTGTGTTTGTTTCTGTTTTTTGTCTTTTAAACGCAGTTTTGATGTATTTTTGTCTTATTTTTAATGTTTTTAATGAATCATTTTATTATCTTTCAAAGGCAAGTTTAATGCCTTCATTTTTAATGCATTCCTATGCCTCTGTAAAGCACTTTGAATGGCCTTGTGTCTGAATGGTGCAATATACATAAACTTGCCTGTGAGGCTGTACTTAGACACAGCAGTGCTGTGAACTAAATGGTAATATCAGCACGCTTACATGCTCACAATGATAATGTTATCATGCTGCTCTGAAGAAGGTATAATATTTACCATGTTCACCACTCCAGGTTAGAATGTCAGTATGTTAATATTGTCAATTAGAACTGAACACGAAGTATGAGGCTAATGGGAATGTTGTTAGACTGCAGGTATTTGGTCATGAAGCACAGGACAAACAGAACTTTATATAATATAAATGTCTGGACCCAGTTTTGAGGCACTCATCTCTTAACTGTTCAAATTTCAATGCAATCCAACCATCAGCTGTTGAGATATTTTGGTTAAAAGTATCTGTACACTTCTAAGCCCATTTTACTGGCTGCTATTGTCAGTTTTTCTTATTCTCATCAAATCTCTATTCAAAGTGCAATGCCATGAAAATTAATAGCATGAGATTTTTTTTCTTAGTGATTTCACAAACCATCTGTCAGTGTCTGGAGTTGCTGTCAAGTGCTTCTTAATACCTCTAGGATTTCAGATTGATGTTCACAAAGAGGTGCTAATATTCAACTCCGCAACAGCATCAGTAGTAATGAACACAGTCAGTACACAAGAAATATATGTGAGGACTTTCCACTGATATGTATAAGAGAAGACATTTTACAATGGAGTACATTGTAAAGATTCCACTGCAAATTAACTCCAGAAATATGTGACACATTACAACTCGATGATATAGTGTGTGATAAGCAATAATATCTGAGGATGGATTTTTCCATTTAAGGTCGGTGCCAGGCAGCTGTCCTCAAACCACTGTTACCTCATTCCTCCTTTAGCACTCTTTGGCCGTGTCAGACCACCACTAATCTGTCTGCTCAATTAGTCAGCACCATCCTTCGCTTTGATGGCTGGGGCACTGCCAAGCCTAATTATATAAGCTTCATTTTTGAGGCTTATGTCAAAGAGCTTGTCGTTTTTTCTTTTCTTTTTCACACTCTCTCAGTGAACAGTTTTCAAAATGCTTTCAGGGAAGACACCCTGTGAATTTTCAAATATTACCAGACTAATGTGAATATGGCAAGAACAAACCAGTGCATTGATTTCTTCCCGCAGATTGTATTGACATGTAGTATTCCATGTTGGTGTATTTCAACTTTGATTTGCATCTGCATTAATTCTAGGTCATCAAATGGAAAAAGGTATGTTGATCAGTCTGCACCTTCTGATTCGAGAAGTGCCACCCCGGAGCGCTGTGCCATGACGCACGGCTGAGCACTGTTTACCTTTATTAAATCACGTACAAATTACACCAGGCTGCTGCAAAGTAAACACATACAATAACACACACATCAGACTGGTCCATTATTGACTCGGTATTCTGCTGTTGAAGTGGGAGATGTCAGATTAAAGAGGTTCATCAATCCCGTGTGTCATTGCCTCCTTTCCAACTTTGTTTTTAGCAAAACACAATACATACAGTGTTGTGCCACATTTTTTTGGCATGATGTGACCATTTATGATATGAGTTAGAGAAGAAATAAAACTGAAACTACGTCAGGCTGATGTGATCGCATAAACTGCTTCATCAACATTGTACAAGTTAAATAAATACCCACACCATCTACGCCTGGCTGCAGATTGGAGGCACTATGTGTTTAGATTGTGCCTCTCTGCACCATATAGGCAACAGTATAATGTCCTTTCTTTGTTGAGGTGTTGCGGCCCTGCGTCTGGCTAAGAGTGAATTTATTAATCACCACACCCTCCGATTCATATTCCACCTCACCCAGCACTTTTACATCTAAATGTCAGGTGCACTGGGAGATGCCCCCAGAGCCCTTGCACCCAAAACCTACTGCAGTGGGTGTGCAATTAAAAAAGGGCCCTTGGAGGAGAACATGCAGAGAACATTGGTTAAAAGTGCTTCATGTATTGAATGGATTATCTTTTTACATCTACTGGATGGATTGGTGGAAAAGTTTGCAAACATATATGGCATAGCCACAAGGTTGACATTTGTGGTTTTAAATTAATTCTCCCAACTGCTGGATTGCTGCGAAATGTTGTAGAGACATTCATGCTCGCCACAGGAGGAACTGCAACAGTACTGTTCATCCCCTTTTTTTTGGATATGTACCATGTTTTCTATGCTCTATGTGTCAAATAGACAAAAACTATAATAAACTGTATGGGGAAAAAAAAAATAAATAAATAAAATATGTAGCCCAGTGTGTGTGTGTGTGTGACTCCACCGGTGGGTATCTGAAGCTGGAATCAAGGCTTACCAGTAGCTATTATTTTGGTCTACCACGACTGAATGCTGACATCTGAGAAAGCTTTCAGTGAAGGCAAACACATCCCAAAAGACACTTCTGAGAGCACATATATCTTGAAATAAGCTTCCTCGCTTTCTTGCCGAGAGTTCTATGAGAAGATTGATACCACTCTTGTGTCTGTATGGTAAATGTATAGCTGGAGCCAGCAGATGGTTAGCTTAGCATTTAAAGCAAGTGGAAACAGCCACGCTGGCTCTGTTTGTAAGCTACCAAAATCTGCCTACCAGCGCTTCTGAAGCTCAAATAGCTCTACAAAAAAAAAAAATAATAAAAATGCTTGTGTTTGTATGGATTAAACAAATGAGCTGTAATGTTTTGATCAGCGAAGCTTTTTGAGGTGGCCTTTTGGATGGAGCCAGGCAAGCTGTTTCTCTCTTTTTCCTTGCTTTATGCTAAGCTAAGCTAACCAGCTGCCAGTTGTAGTCTTTACCAGACAGATTAGCAATTAATATCAATCCTCTCAACTGACTCTTGGCAAGCAAAGAAGTGCATTTCTCAATATGTTGAACTGCTGCCTTCATTTAATCTTAAAAAAAAAAAAAATCTAACCATGACATACAGTAGATGGAATTGAATTTGTAAAAAAAAAAAAAAAGAAAGAAAAGAAAAAGAAAAGTGCAGCAGTTGGATGTCTTGTGGGTTGTTTGAGTTTTTTTCCCCATTTGCCTTTGTGTTGGAGTCAGTGTTAGGGCTGACATTTGTGGCTGAAACACACTGCATACCACTAGTGAACATGTCAGCCCATCGCTGACTGAACTCTCAGCACAACATGTTGTTTTTTTAGGTTTGTGCTTTGTTAGACTTGTTGCGTTGTCACATTACAACACCGGCAAAAAAAAGAGACAGGACATGTGTTTTTATCCACAGACAACTCAAACAAGCTGAGCTTTCTAAGGCAACGCTGTGTACCAAGACTTTTTTTTCTTTTGAAAATTCAAATGAAGTCGGTGGCGGTGCTGTGGTTGTCCGTGCACATGCAAGTCAGCTCAGGTGGTTACAGGTCACTTTAATTGTCATTTTGTTCTGTGGAGGTGTGATCAGAATTCACCACTATGGGTTTTCCAGAAAAACAAACTTTTGGATTGAAACTGAGCAACTTCAACTTCTAAACACAAAATTATATTACAGGTCCACTACTAGTGGTATATTTTTGTATGCTTTTCCACGCCCTGACAGTAAGAATTAGTGAAATCTAATGCTGACACAGCACAGTGTGTTTCATGGTTGTCCTGAAGCACTCACACCACAGTTTATATTCCAGGAGAAGACAGTCAGAGTGGTATTGATTTGAATTGGGAGGGGAACGGGAGAGGTGGTGGGGCTGAGAAAAGTGAGCAAATGGAGGTGGAGAGGTGCTCAGCTGGTGTTGTACCCAAACAGGAAACCAAGTGATTGGATAAGTGGATTTGATCAACATTCCTGCTGCGAAGCCTAAATGGTTTTGAAGTGCTGTGCATTAAAGTTGTAAAAGGAAGTAGATTAAGCAAATTAGAGGATATATTCTCTTGAACTTTTGTGATGAAACTGAAGCCGTGGCCATAAGTAAAAACATATACACACAATTATCAGCCTTCAGACTTTAGTCTTAAGCCTTGCATTAGCTCATGTGGTCCAGAGTTTCCCCCTGGTTTCCACATTCCTGGACTTGGCCTTCCACGATCTTTATTCCTCCTCCTTGCTCCTGCTTTCTTACTGCACTGGAGCTGATAACAGTTCCCATGGCTTTTTTTTTTTAACCTGTCGAGAGCTTTTCTCTGAGCTTCAGGTGAGCTGAAGTCTTAAACCTTAAACTAAGCCTCAAGTGTGCGAAGTTCCATCTGGTAAGGAAAGTCAGTGTGTGGCACAGCACGTACTGTATGACCCATTACTTTAAATGTGATCCAGGGATCTCACCTCCGTGCAGAGGTCTTCATGAGTCCTCTTGGCTCCTAGTAACCGGCATACAGGCCTGTGTGTGACCTCACCACTGTGCTGATTCAAATCATTTCATTCAGTTCAGTTCAAAGGCTCTGCAGCATGTACATACTGCTGCAGTGTTCACAGCTGATTGTGACTGTCTGCGAGTTCAAGCTGTGATGTTTGGTACAAAACCAGGCTCATACACACACTGTGCATAAGGGCAGCAGTTCAGGAGCCAACTGTTGTGACAGTGATCCGATTGTGTGTGTGTTTATTTTGTGGCTTTCACTGTCTCTTAAAAAGGTTTAAGGAGGAAGTGACATATTTTGCATAGTAGCTGAGCTGAAAACTCTGAGTCACCACTGAGGAGCTCCACTGCTAAAAGCACCAGATTAGATTTAGAGGGAGTTACATCACTCTCTTCAAGCAAGCATAATTGTTTCTGAGTCTGGTTATATAAAATATAACTGTATATTTGTATTGTATATATGGCTGTATCTAATATAATTAATAATATACTGTATATAATCACATTAAGCTGCTGTATATGATCATACTAAGAGGGACTTTCCCAGCATCAGATCAGGACAGATGGCTGGACTAAGGTTTCTAAGGAGGAGTATACTGAACTCTAAAATGTTTTGCAGAAACTGGATCAGTTGTATCCAAAGCACAATCAGGCAGACAAAAGTGTCCACACCATCAGAAGGTCAATACATCAAACTTAGTTCCCTGAGAGACGGAAAAGCAGCTTTGTCAAAGTTACAGAATTTGCTAAATAAAGAATGCAAGACTCCAATCAACAAAAGTACTGTCAAAAGAAGGCTGTCTTGTCGTGGTCTCAGAGGATAAGCAGTAGTTTCTAAACCACTTCTCAGGAGGGGAAACAAGGCCAAAAGCTTGGGCTGGGCTGAGAAATAGCAGAATTTCACAGTGGATGACTGGGGGAAAAAAAAAGTCCTATTTCCAGATAAATCCAAGTTTGAGATTTATGGCAGGAACAGAACAGTTACAGGGTGTGTGTAAGGAGACAAACAGGAGAGAGGATGATACCACAGCGTATCAAACCCACAGTGAAACATGGAAGGTGGGAATATTCAAGTCTGGGGATGTTTTGCCTTCCACAAGTACCACTCCATTCTTCAGAGACACGCTGTACCCTCTGGTTTGCATCTTTGTGGAGAAGGATGCACACTGCAGCAGGATAATGAGCCCAAACACAACTTTGAATCTTTGCAAGAATTACTTGAAGACCAGAGAAGACCAATGAGTCCTGACTGTCATGGACTGTACATACGGAGACTGAGAAAGCCAAGCAAGAAGCTCTTTGGAACAATGTTAAATCATGCTGGGATCACAGGGGTCATCGGGTTTTGCATAAACTTGCGGAGTCCATGCAGCTCTAGCATATGCTGTCATTAAAAGAAACAGGGGACAAACCAAATATGACGATAATCTGAAATTGTTTAGCTGATATTATCATTCATAATGGAAAAAAAGTATTATAGTTAAAACTACTGCAAAATAAAAGCATCTTGAAAGCTATCTCACTCGATTATATATACATAGTAGTAGTAGTAGTATTTGTGCACACAGTTATATTGAAGTGGGATCACCACAGCTTGGCTGAGCTGGTGAAAAATGCTGCTGTCCCAGTTGCAAATTGAAGAAACTGCATCCTCCAGTTCTTGACAGTTTAGATTCTTGAGTCTGGAAGATTGAACTTGGTGTACTCTGTACTGAGTAAGGCACATAGGGATTACCCTCCCATGTACCAACACGAGATACAGTCTCATAGCAGACCCTGCTATGTATATATATTTTTTAAAACTATATATATGTGTGTGTGTTCATGTTCACAAATTCCCTAAAGCTCCTTCCTTTCAGATATTCCTGATTTTTTTAGCACAGCACGAGAAACACGAGCACCATCCTGTTTGGAAGCAGAGTGCTGCTTTAAGTGTGATGTAACATAATGAGAAGATTAATCATCTCCTGGAAAGAGCAGGCCCACCGCACCTGTCTCTGGAGGAAGTGGAGCTACACAGGGCTGCAAAGAGAGTGCTGGATTCTGCAGGGTGCTCTGTGCTCTCCCTGTGTATATGTGGCTGGAGACCGGGAAAGAGATACTTCTCCATCCAGGGCCATGCAACAAAAGAGTCCTGAGACCCGTCCATTACTCAAAAGGCGCGTTGAGAGAAACCAGTATCATTACTGGCAGCGCGAAAGTATGTGTGCTGAAAAGGCCAGTCAGTGAATGGAGCCCGATGGGTTTTCACCGAGGTCAAGAGGGGCAGCACTGTAACTACGCTGGCAGACTGCAGATGATGGCGTCTCTTTGTTTTAGCCAGACTCTCATAACATTGTGTGGATGAGCGCTGTCTTTTCTTCAAAGCTGTTTCCCTGCATGAGTATCTGTCTGGGAATAGCCTCGGCTGAAAGCGGTCCACTCACAGCGCCTGTGTGTTCCCACATTAAGTGGAACACGACTTTGGATGCTAGTTAACAATGTAGCAATGGGAACAGTGAATAAAGGTTTTGGATTTATTTTTTATTTAAGCATTATAACAATAATAATTTAATAATAAAAAAAATATAATCACCTCCTATATCTCTGATTTGTTTAGAGATTGAAATACATCAACCAATCACAGCATTGTCTAGGTTTGTTATGGAAAAGCCGTTTCCCTACATTACATATGCGGAGAACACCAACTTTAACAATGACCCCTTCAGAACTCAGACGAGACAAAGTGCTTGTCTCCCAGCTCTGTTCCCTGTATCATAATTGCTAGATAAGTCCTCTATCCTCATCCCGGGTTTGAAGAGCGGCCCTCACTCCTTCTTGGACCGTCTACCCTGACGAGCTCCGAATCACTGTTCTATTACTGCACTCAAACAAACTGGTTTATAACAGCAAATGCACTGTGAGTCACACAAAGTCTCTGGCAGACAGAACTTTCTTTTGAAATGAAGATCAAAGCTGCGTCGGCAGCGTCAGGGCCTGGCGGTGCACAGAATATTCATGAATACGAGACATCTGTCAGCTACTAGACAGCGTTGCGGGCGAGGAGGGAGGGAGGTGACATTTGTCTCCCAACAATGAGGGATGGGCTTCAAATAGGGAGGTAAGTAAACACCCCAAGAACAAATGCAAGGATGCTATAAGTTGGCTCCGAGGGTGTTTTGTCTTATCAGGAGCTGAAAACAAAAAAAAAAAAAAAGTGACTGGGAGGCTTCGTTGTTCCAGCTTCTATGTGCTCTATGAATCATGACAGTTTTGCATAATACCTATTTCACTGTGTGATTCTATCATTATTTATATGACCTCTTTTTTTTTTTCTAAAACGTTCATCTCCATGAGTATGCAGAACATTGTCCTTCCTCTAGGCACTGTGAGTTGAATCTAAAGTCACGCACAATGTCATCACAGATTAAATTTTCATATTAATAAAGAGCTCTTGCATGGCGTCCTCAGCTGTGCCTCGCTTTATAGCCTGGAATAGGGGGCGAACAGCGCAGGGGGAAGAGGAAATAACAACGAGCATCACATGCTCTGGTTACCATGGTGCTTTGGTCTGAGGTTCCTGGACTGTAATTTATAGTGGAGGGTGGTCAGAGGAAGCGATGATGCTACAAAGCGAAACGCACACACCTGCTGGGAGGCTGCTAGTCTCGGGATGCCAGGAGGTCTGGAGAGGTCATATCTGGAGCAGTGTGACATCCAGCAGTGACAATCCTATTCCAAACACCTGTGGTCGTATGAAAAGACAAATGTCAGCAAAACAGAACAGTATTATCTCTCATTTTGTCTAAGTTTTTTTTTTTTCTCCTCCTGGGTACACAGCATCCCAGCTTGTTATTTTTTTAATAATGTCAGTAAGCATGTGCTTGTTGTTAGTGATCAAAATATGTCTTTTTTTTTTTGGATAAAGTTGTCCCTTTACCCAAGCTTGAAATGTAGAAATTATCATATCTGTACCCAGACCCCCTCAAAAAAAACATTTAGAGCTAAATCCTTGATGTGAAAACAGTGAACTGCACTGATCTGAGAAAATATGATTCACATACTAACATTTAGTGAAAGTGAAATCCATCGTGTGTAGGTACCCAGTGTGAATATTGAAAGGCAGTTACAGAATGTAAATACACTGAGTGGATATTGCTGATGAATACTGGCCATATATTCTAATTATACAGAATGAGGATTGATATAATGAAAAAGAAGAGGCCAATTTATATTAAGTGTCACCAAAAATATCTGCCATGTATTGCATGTCAAGAATCTGGCATTAACAAACTGGTTTCATGAACATGACAGTGAGTTCAGTGAACTTCAGTGTCCTGGGATGTGGTAGAACAGGAGATTGGCAGCTTGAATGATGTGTTGAATCATGTCAACATGGAGCAGAACCTCAGAGGAACGTTTCCAACATCATGTGGAATCAATGAGAGCAAAGGGAGGAGCGGCCCAGTGTTAGTGCGCTGTTCCTGATAAAGGGTTTGGTGAGCTTATATTTGTGACCAGCTTTAAAGAATTAAAGAGACCAGTGGGTTCGGGGCTGAGACAGACTGACACATGGTTGTATTGGGTCTGATCTTGAGATTAATTAAAGATAAGAAAAATACAGAATAAATGTAAACCTTTTAATGATATTGGAAAATAGGTTTTACTTTGGCTCCAGCCATTTTTCTGCAGAAAACGAACCTATCAATAGATCAAACCTCCGCTCGGAACAGAGCTCCTCATAATTTGCCTCATGGCTCAGAGCGTAGCTCAGCTGGTGGACGTTCTGTCCGTCTCCCTTCTGTTTTATGAACTCTCTGTGTTCTTTTGCAGTTGTTGATGTTGCGCCTTTGACGCCTTTTCACGTTCCCTATCAGGGTAATTGATAGTGACAGTATCAAGAGACTTGAGACCAAACAAAATCAAATCACAGCGAAGTGGTAGTTGCCAAACTCCCTTGTCATACTATAAATATTTCAGAGGCATATACAAACAGCATGACATGGGGGTACACAAATCTCCTTTTCCTTTTTTTTCACAAGTTAATTAGTCCCAATTAGAATTTCTGATTATGTAAACAACAAGCATGAAATGAGTTTCCCCTAAACCTTTGCATTATCTGTCTCTGCTGAGCAAAAAAAAAAACAACCCCAGAATGAATTGTTTATGCTTTGCATCCATATTAAGGCCTCGAGTGGGTCATGTTTAGCTTCCTCTGTCAGTAATGTTGTAAAAGTGCAGGGGTGATGATGAGGAGAGATGCAATCAGTTCCTCCACTCATGGCAGGATGGCTTCATTTACACACAGTCCAAAAAACCACACACAGTTGGATAATTAAGGCCAACACACTCACTCACTCATCCATCCATTTGCTCAGACAGCGTCTCTGCTGCTAAGTGTTAATTGGTGTGGTGGTTTAGCATTGCAAAACTGGGACTGTGGCTTTGTTTTCTTTATATTTACTGAGGAATCTTATGAGTGCACGCATTTACAATAAAAGGATGTGAGCTGCTTTCATGAGCAAGGTGGAAGTTAGCATCAGGTCGGGGGCTCAGACAAAGGAACCAAATGCACGACTCAGGAATGGGAAAGAAAAACTGGTCTTTTATACAAACAAGCTACAAGATACCTCTGCCACAATCTGGCAGAGGTATCAAACACGTGTGGCAAAAAGCAACAACCAAAAACAGGGACAAAACCCAGTCAGAACACACAAGGACCAACACTAGGAACAACAGCTGTAACGCTTGACTCTAGGGACAAAGGCAGTCTGGCACAGACAAAGGGGAAGACAAGACTTAAGTAAACTAGGGGGCGGGAAGAACAATTGAACACAGGTGAAACACATTAAGGTGGGGCAGCTAATCAAAACTGGAGAGACAACATCTCTGCTGCTAAGTGTTAATTGGTGTGGTGGTTTAGAATCACAAAACTGGGACTGTGGCTTTGTTTTCTTTATATTTACTGAGGAATCTTAAGAGTGCACACATCTACAATAAAAGGATGTGAGCTGCTTTCATGAGCAAGGTGGAAGTTAGCATCAGGTCGGGGGCTCAGACAAAGGAACCAAATGCACGACTCAGGAATGGGAAAGAAAAACTGGTCTTTTATACAAACAAGCTACAAGATACCTCTGCCACAATCTGGCAGAGGTATCCAACACGTGTGGCAAAAAGCAACAACCAAAAACAGGGACAAAACCCAGTCAGAACACACAAGGACCAACACTAGGAACAACAGCTGTAACGCTTGACTCTAGGGACAAAGGCAGTCTGGCACAGACAAAGGGGAAGACAAGACTTAAATAAACTAGGGGGCGGGAAGAACAATTGAACACAGGTGAAACACATTAAGGTGGGGCAGCAGGAAGGGAATTTAGATCTAAACAGGCAGGATTTTAAAATAAGACATGAACCAAATATAAAAGGGACCAAAGACATCAGACTAGACTTTTAAGGGCTAGACATGACAGTTAGCACATTGCTGTATTAAAATAGCGTACATGAAGCATAACAAGTTAAAGAATCAAACCGCAGTGGTTCCATGAAGCAGTTTTTTAGGTACAGCAGGGCTAAATGTGCACCAAATAGAAGATATGGTGATCAATGAATGTGTAAGCTAGTCACACAGTCACAGTGAAGTATGACAGGTCAGACACTGCAACTGTTTCAATATTTAAATTAGAGAAACAAAAAAAAAAATGTTTGGTTAAACTGACATATGACCTAATCAGTCCAATTTGATTGAATTCTGCTCTGCCTCATGTTGTAAGTTGTCACGTCACATCGCAAAATCTGATCCAGCAGCATTTGCAGCATGAGGCATTTCAAGAATAAAACATGAACCGCTGGAAAAACTGCAAACAAAGTTGGAAAGAAAGGCCATGACGCACAGGATTAATGAGCTCTGTTAGTCTGACGTCTCCTGCATGACAATCAGGACACCGAGTTCTACAGATAAACATGGTGGATGGTCTCATATAACGGCATCATACTCTTGCGTGGCACTAGTTGGAATCGGAGGCTGTAGATTTATCAACAGGTGTCCGACTGCCTTCAGATGGCAGCAGGGATTTAATGAAATGTAATGGCTGCAGGCTGCTACTCTTTTAACCACATTAACATTAATTGCTGATATTGATTTAAAAGCATCTATTGGTCTATCATTTCTGTGCATTAGCTATAAGAATTTACTTTATTCTTGTTGGTAAAATGTCTGAAGTGCCAGCACAGCAACACCAACAACCCGCTTTGCGGTGATTCATCTGAATAAACCTCCCACCTGTTGGTTCCTCTCCTCCTACCTGTGCACCATAAGAGCGGCTCTTGGCACCAAAATGCACAGACAGGCAAAGCAAACATTTTTAAGGTCAGGAAACAGTAGGAGTGCTGCTTAAGTTTTTTTTGTTATAATCAGCAACTAGAGGTTTCTGACTCTCCCAAAAAAAAAACAAAAAAAAACAAAAACCCAAATAACCTGTTAGCTACTGCATCCAAATAACAATCTGCAAGTCAAATAATTCACAAAAAGCTTCAGCACAAGTATTTCCAAGATCATTTTTTTGGGGTGGCTTAGCCTCCCCTAGCCTGTTATTAGCACCGCATATAACTCAGAGCACAATTCTAGTCTAATTAACACCAAACTACACAGGAAGATGGTGTCACATTACACCCCCCCCCCCCCCCCCCCCCCCCCCCTCTCTCAGCAGTCCGCCCACATCCTAAACTCCTGTTTAAACACTGTACATTGCAGTGTGAATTCTAACAAGAAGGAGAAAGCTGTCTCTTTAATTCCATGGCTGCACTTTCCTCTGATGTTCCTGCCTCTTATTTCCTTATTGGACTGATGTATATGCATGAGGGAAGCATCGCATCAACCTCAGTGGCAAAATTACCCATAGAGGACTAAGGTCTTATATGACAGGTCACCTATCACATTTGTATTCATGAGCAGTTAAATGAATGAAGTGATGAATAAATGCATAACAAGAATCCGCTAAATTGTTGCATAAATGTCAAAGGATGCATGTGCCACCCAAGCTTTGTGATTTCAATTTGCGAGAGAGGGAGCGAGCTGATTGGCTGCGCGGTGGTATAAATGGGAAACATCTACATACAGCCTCGACAGAAATGCTCTGCACTTCCCTGCACCGTCTATAATAAGATATTATTAGTTAGTTCTGAAACATGCAGGATGAATGTATGGAGTGTGAAAGGGCCTTTGGAGCAGACGTCAGCTGGGGTCTCACCTGCAGCCGACAGTCTAGACACCAGTGTGATATTGTACACAGACTATACTGTTATTCACTGAGTTATCTCCCTGTTCAGTTCTTTGTGTCTGCCAGGATTTAGACATAAGGGCTGTGGTGGAACATTCACAAGCAATCTGCTTTAACAAGATGGCACAGTTTGTTTACATGCTTATCACCAAGCCAGGCAGCAGGATCAGTGTTTGACTGTTATTATTCATGATACAAGACGCCTTTGATGTGCAGAAAACCCTTCCCAAGCAACTTGCAACATGCGCACCCATGTTGCCAAGGCCACTTCTTTAACAAGACATGAGCTTTCATGTTATTTGTGGGATTCTGTCGTGCAGAAGTCCAGCTGAAAATCATCCCTTTTTGCTGTCAGAAATCATTGTGAAAGTGATTTTCAAATTTATTGCTGACAGTTTTTCAATGCTGAAAGGAAGGTCATGTTGATACTGAACATATGTTCACAGACAACATCTGTTCCAGCAAAATATCTGATCTTGCAGAACAACATCCACTTTGGGTTACACTCTCAAAGAAATGGTTAAAGTCAGGAAAAGAACGCGGTGGTTTAATACAGGAAAAGTTCACAGTGATTTATTTTTAATTTCATTTAACCACATTCTTTCCTCAAACTTAACCAAAGCGCTTTTGTTGCCGAACCCTATGGTTGGTTTTCTTCTACACTATTCCACCATCTACTATGACTACCTGAACCCGACATCTGCAGGTTAAGCTGTTACAAGTGCTGAAGCCACCTACAGTGGCTAATTAGCAGCAAAAAGACTTCAGCAGTGAGCTTCTCCCCAGTGGGTGGTTGCTCCTCTAGTTAAGCTGTTACATAACGACATATTAGTTAGAAAGTTGTGCGCTGTGGTTGAGAGTGTGGGACTCTCTGTGCGTCGTTGTGTCACAGCTGCAGTGACACTTCCTTCCACCTCCAGACCCCTTAGATCTGCTGACCAATGACTGCTCTCCAATCCAGGCATGCACTTAAAATCCAAACAGACAGAACATTTTCCATTGTTGGCCCAAAACTGTGCCTCTCACTGTGAGATCTTCCCCCTCCACTGATCTCTTTAAAACCCATCTCTTTTCTTTCGCCTCTTAATAGTCATCATGCAGACACAGCTCCAAATCCTAACTTTATCTCCAGGTTCTTTACAGCATAAGGTCAACACCTTGCAGTATTACAGAGAGGTTCCTACCATGAGCAAGCACTTGGTGACAGTGAAGAAACCTCAGACAGAACCAGACTCGGGGTGGACGGACTCCAGACTCTGGATCCAGAGTCAGAGACACCTGCAGGATGAGGACAGGGAGAGAGAGGATAAGCACAAACTATGGGAGAGAGACGGCAAGTTAATGACACACAGTACTGTGATATAAATGAAAGAGGAGGGAGACAAAAAGAAATTTACAGACCAACATATTAAAGCCTTCCCAAAATTCCTCTGTCTACTGAACAGGAGGCACTGTCATGGGACCAAAATATATATGTAAATATGTATATAGTGTAAACTTCTCCCTGTTGAGTAATGATTCTTTTTGTCACTTACAAAGCACATCTGTATGATCCTGTACAAAGACTCATTTCAGTTGGACTGTAAGTATTGAGCCTGGTGGTGAAATACTTGACATTTAACAAGCTGCCTCCCTGATCTTCTTAAAATTAATCAGCCTCCTTGGTTCAGCTTTTGTTTGTTTGGATTTTGTCTGGATGAGAATGAGTTTTTAAGATGATTAATGCAGGGTCGGTGTTAGTATAAGACTTGCAGCGTGATAATGAAAGTCAAATCCGTATGGTATGTGTATGTTTTTATTAACAAAGTTAAACTCTGGAGACGTGGACCAAACAGTTCCTGCTAAACATTCGATATATAACATGATATGAGGATCCTCCCATCAGAGCAGGCTCTAAACACTGGAACGTCACCTCACTGATAAAAGTGACTGCTGTACTATAACATCATCCCATGTCCTGTAATTGGTCATGGCAGACAGGCCGGGCATTGTGTGTGTGTGTGTGTGTGTCTGTACACAGCCCTTCAATCAATAGCAATTACGAAGTCACATGGCTGATTGCTGAAGTCACTAACAGAGTGCGTGTCGATGTGAATCGTGTCTCTCCCCGGGGTCAACGCACCATCGCGGTTTGTTCAGTCCAGGCTTGACTGGTTCCCGGGATCGGCGATAAAGGTAGAGCTTGTCTCAGCAGTTCAACAGAGCTTCACAGATTAGCATCAGATGGAGATGAAAAATTCATTGAAACACCTCTTCAGTACACGTGTTTGCTAAAAAGGCAGAACAGACAGCCCCTTGATGTTCAGCTGCAGCGTGCAGAAGCTCGTTTGTTGAAATAAAGCAGATTAGTCCATTAGCGAGACTGATGACACACACATGCAGGCTGCCGGGAGGGCGAAAAAAAAACAGCGGTAAATCACCACTGCTGGATCAATCAAATGGAATCACAGTGATAATGTGTAGTTTTGTGATATCAATACGTGTCCATTATGCTATACTCCAAGCCTGATACACAGCTGTTAACGAATAGCCAGTTCATCAAAGACACAGAGCACTGGTTTTCTGGGTGCAACTCAAGCCTTTAGTCCTGGACTAAACTAAAATATAGATAAAACCGATTTATTCCTTTTCACTATTTCACCGAAACATTGTGTGTGTGTCCTCAAGGGCTGTTCAGTAAATGTGTTGGAGACATTGCCTACCATATAAAACACTATAAAGCTTGTTTTCTTCTTTTTGTTTAATGCATTATTTACATTATTTCCAGACCCCTTGTCCATGAGATAATATATATATATAACAGATTTGTCATCATCATCGTTTTCCAAAAGGATAATACACTCCTGCACCAGAGCTGCCTGAACACTTCCATATTGTAGAGTGTGCACACATAAACAAGGCAAGACAGGTTTATTTATGTAGCACAATACCTACAGTGAAGCTATACATACAGTTTAAAAGGAATTCAAAACACTGAAGACATTTTTTTTTTTTTTTTTATGAGAGAGAGAAATAGAAATAATATTAATTGCTTTGCTGACCCTTTCACTTTCATCTAACACCATCACCAGCCTATTACAAGTGAGTTAAGAGGGTATTGATTTGTTTGATCTCGGGTAATCATTACAGTGTCACAGATCTGCTAGCGTGGCTGCACGAAGTTTCACAACATCCACTGGAGCTTTCGATTGTATCTTCATCAGCAGATGGAGTTTGTCCAGTCGTCGTGGATCTGCAGAAATTGCCATTTTTCCTTTAGTACTTTAAAGCCTCCTAATCCATGTTGGCTCAGAGTTGAGATTGAAAGTTCATTCTTGACCTCAGAAACAGTAGATGACAAACCAATCTCCCGGCAAGATCCGTTTAGCACCTGCTCTCGAGCTGTGTTTCAGAACGTCGTTTAAAAAAAAAAAATAAATTACGTCTGACAGGGAAAGATGCTCAGGGGTCAGACGATCAGACCGGCTTTTGACATTCATCATTACACACTGACATCCTGGTTCAGCTTAGAGCTGCTACACTTGCTGCAAGTGTACACAATGTTTCTATGCAATGAGTCACACCTTATGAATACAGATAAAGTAGTTTAAATAAATGTAAATCTGGATAAACTGCTTGTTAAAATCAACCTTTTGAGATCCCAGCAATTACTTTGGTTAGTCTAATATTATCATGATAACCTAAGTCACACCATTATACAGTATTTGTGCAGTTATCTGACAACTGAGACAAATTATTATGTTATGGGTCAAATGGTCCGGCACTATTTAAATACATTATATTGATAGATAGATAGATATAGAGTATGTATATATATTATTTCTTCAATTAACAAAATGCAGGAACCTTCACTTTCTCTAAATAGTCCTATATTTTGTTAGACTCTAAAAGTTAGTATCATCACTGCATTGTAGACACGGCGGTGCTTTTGCACTGAATGCTAACATCAGTATGCCAGCAGTGTGATGTTAGCAGGTATAATAATGTCTATCAAGTTTGTTATCTGTGTTTAGCATGTTAGGATGCTAACATTAGCTTAGGACATTAGACACAGTAAAGCTGAGGCGGATGGGAATGATGGACAGTCTGTGGTGCAACGTGGCGTTGGTGGATGGAACGAGACATGATGTCCCAGATGTGCTCGATTGGTCATGCTGGAGGATGTTGCGGGCAGCAGAACATTCTCCGCGGCGTTTCCAGACTCTGTCGCGTCTGTCACATGTGCTCAGTGTGAACCTGCTCTCATCTGTGAAGAGCACAGGGCGCCAATGGAGAATCTGCCAAGCTTGGTGTTCTCTGGCAAATGCCAATCGCCCTGCACGGTGTCGGGCTGTAAGCACAAGCCCCAGTTATGGACGTCGGGCCCTCATAGCACCCTCATGGAGTCTGTTTCGGACAGTTTGAGCAGAAACATGCATATTAGTGTCCTACTGGAGGTCATTTTGCAGGGCTCTGGCAGTGCTCCTCCTGTTCCTCCTCACACAAAGGAGGAGGTAGCCGTCCTGTTGCGGGGTTGTTGCCCTCCTACGGCCCCCTCCACGTCTCCTGGTGTACTGGCCTGTCTCCTGGTATCTCCTCCATGCTCTGGACACCGTGCTGACAGACACAGGCTGCACTACCCGAGCAACTTCTGTGGGTTGTAGACACTGCCTCATGCTACCTCTAGGGATGAGAACACTGGCAAAATGCAAAAGTACCCAAAACATCAGCCTAAAAGGATGAGAACAGAGAAATGGTCTGTGGTCACCGCCTGCAGAACCACTCCTTTATAGGGGTAGTCTTGCTAATTGCCTCTCATTTCCACCTGTTGTCTTTTCCATTTGCACAACAGCAGGTGAAATTGATTCACAATCAGTGTTGCTTCCTAACTGGACAGGTTAAGTGTTCCCTTTATTTTTTTGAGCAGTGTATTTTTGGATGTGAAAAATGACCTGCCAACATCATCTCTGTATCAGATCTGATAAAGAGACATTTCTCCACACATCAGGGTCTCGGGACCCTAAATGAGCAAAAGTAAAAAAAAAAAAAAAAACGTCAGGGAGTGAAAGAGAAATTGAAAATAAAGCACGATGTGACAGGAGGGTTAAATTCAAAGGCACGACTGTCCTGAGATTAAGACATAAAGTTATTTTTGAACAGTTAAAAAACATAAAACGTGCAAAGACAGTAAAGTTTCATGGCAGTTTTTACAAGCTGTTTTTATGTAGCGGTGACCGAGCAGGGACCTCCATCATTTTGGCGTGTGGGTGACATTTACTGGTCGATAGCTGATCTTAATAAAAGTAAAGTATCGACAAACCGATAAATCAGCCTGAATCACATGAGCTGCAGCGTTTTGACTGTTTGTTTTTTAGCCTGTTCAGGCAGAGGCTTTGTGTGAAGGCTGTGCATTCATGGTGTATATACCGCAGCCCTCACACAGCTGCCTCAGATGTGGTCAGTCAGCATGCGTGTGTGTGTGTGTGTGTGTGTGTGTGCGTAGGTGGCCTGGCTTTTTCCTGAGTGTGTTACAGCAGTACACTGTTAAGCCCTGGAGAGATACACAACCTGCTATGCATCAGTCCCAGCCCCCCTCAGCTGTCTTTCTTCAGCCTTAGTGGACATGGCAGTCTGCTCACAAGCATTTTCCTCCACAGGGACATTCACCCCACACACACGCACACACATTCACATACACATTCCCGACAGCACTCTCCCTGCCCCCGGCTTGGATCAAAGCCATCCACACAGTAAATAAACATATCAAAATGGCCAACCAAATAGCTGGTAACTGCTCAGAAAGGGGGGGAAAAAAAAAAAAGATTTAAGGAACAACAAAGTGAGGGCTCTTGGCGACGGGATCACAGGCAACAGGAATCTGATGGGCGTGGTGTGAAGATATGAAGTTAAACACGCAGGAGGGCGCTTCTGTACCGAAGGTCGCCAACAATGATGTCATATAGACAAGCGCACACACTGAGCAAGGAAATATATGATGCAAACTATAGATGGATGAGAGCCCGCTTTGAAAACGCAGCCTGAAGACAACTACAAAGAGTCCGCGAGGAGATTTTAGTGCAACATCAGCAGGTAGATTTGATGGACAGATAGAGGAGGGCGGGGGGATATATACACAGGTCTTTTATCAGGGAAACTCAAACGTTTGTGACCAACACCTAGGAATTATTTAAAATGTGACTGGCTGTCATAAAATAGTGCTTCAAATCAGCACATATCCAACAAGCCCGTTAGCTAACACGCTCTGACCTGCTGTTTTTCAGTCACAAGTGTTTCGTGGAGACTGTCCTCCATATGTCGTCTTATTAACTACGTTTCATCATTAGGCTGTTTGTATGTAAAAAATGTATTAAATAATATAATCTAATCTTGTGTGCATATCATGTTTGTATTCTTTACAGCAGGCTCGGTAAGCCCTTTTTTTTTTTCCTGCCAACGCTGACTCAGTGTTGTTTTCTCCCCAAATCACTCGAGGATTAAACACTGTGGGTCCAGTGTATCCCATGGCCTGATCAATACTGTAAATAATGTACCACATAGAAGACCATTACACGTGCTTTTTCATTACATGCACTTATGATGCCAATAACCTGGACTTCTCCCTTTCATCATAACATAAATGAATTATGGTTAGAGGGAGAAGTAATGACTTTCAATAGAGGATCCCAGAATCTCTGTGTTCAGCACTTTATTTCACTATGAAAGCAAATCAATTTATGACCAGAATTTGTTAATGGGGAGTAATTCTACAAGGTTTCTGTGTCTGGTTCTCAGTGTAACTTGCAGACAGCCAAATATTGAAACAAAGCGGTTCAAGCGAGCAGGATGAAATACATCGAAGATGTATAATATTTATCAGGGGGGGAAAATTCACAGCGATGTTTAAGAACTAAAGCGCTGCATGTGGTTGTCCAAGCCTTCAAAAATTCCAACAGCCTGATCCATTGTTCCCAGCATCGTGTTGGGTTTCTTTTTAATAGGCCAATGAAATCTGGTTGATTTTATTCAAACGCGGGCCCCCATGCCGAGCCCGTGGCAAAGACCAGGGGCTGCCTTAATAGTTTCTGACAGGGAAATCAAAGATCAAGATGGAGAGCTGTACTAAATGGCAGGTCTTTATAATTACAGGGCAGGTGGGCTTCAGCCAGCCAGGCAGAAATAGTGGCTTGACTCGTAGCTGCACGGAATTTGGCTTAATAATTAATGAAGCAGAACGCGCTCCCTGCAGAGGAGGGACCAGCAGTTAGAAAATGCACTTCACTTATGATGAAATACCACCAAAGTTTAAAGACATATTTCCATCTGCTACACGGAGGGTGAAGAGGTGGGGGCGGGGGCGGGAGGGTGTCCTCCTCCATCACAGCAAATGATCAGGCCTCTCTCGAACTACTGAAAAGCTTAGTTACTGTGAAATATACGACAAAAGAGCTTCGCTAAGATCTCCACCTGCAGCGATCAATTAAAACTCACCTTACTCCTGCTGGGACACCGGCATCACAGAAAAGGAAAGTTCAGTGGTTTAACTAGTGCTAGTTTTCTATGAAATTTCTGCACTGCGACAAATTAAAACAACAGTGGCAGAAATATGGCTGAGAAAATCAGATACACACTGCAGGAGTGAAATTAGAATAAAAGCTCTCTCTTTGGGTAAATAACATACGAAAAAATAACTAGCTAATGTCAGAGATGCTCCTTTTTAGAACTGACACAAGTAGGAATATCACATCTGTCCTTTGTGGGGAACCAAGACTCCGGCTTTACACTCCTGTGCAGCAGGAAAGAAAAGAAAAAACATGTTGCAGCTCAACCTGTGTAAGGATAAAAGTGAACTGTGTGTTTTCAATTAAAATGATGCAAATGAAGCCTGATATGTGCAGCGCATATGCATCCGCTGTAGGTCGACTATCCCAGGTGGCTTTACTTTCAGTTACATTATGTAATGAATCCATCAAATTAAGTCGGACAAATTAATAACAGCAAAACTGTGGAGCGCTTGTGACTGCAAATTCAATCAGAGAGATTTTTTTTTTATACTACAGAATGAGCCATCAGAATTATTACTAAACAAAAACAATAAAATTAGAAACATTACAAACAAAAGCCGAGTTCTATTTTAAAGGGAAGTTAATGTTTCCTTTGTGTTGTCTAATGTGTCCTCACTGTTCTTCCTGAGTTCATTTCTCCTTGCGTTGTTATTTCCCTTCTTCCCCTGCTGCGGAGCCCCGTGTTCATGCCGGACGGGAGCAGATTCAGTACATTAAAGTCAAACGGGGTTAACGTGTAGACAGACAGCGGTTAGCCGGCCACACACAGGTTTGTTTGACCCCTGACCTCCGAGCGTTACGTCCAGAATGAGGGCAGCGAGGCAGCCTTCTGCTGATTTGCTGGAAGTGGAGGAAACGTTGACCCAGCAGCTCTGGGATGGATTTTCTTCTCGGTGCTGAGCAGCAGCTTCCTGACTGATTGCTGCGATCTGAAATAAAGCAGACCGACCTTTCTCTCAAAAGTAAACACATGTGGTGTGGATTTGTGTCGTATAAAGGCACGCATTCTTCGCCCGCCTAACTGTTTTGGAGACAGAATTATCTTGAATTCTCTACCGATACAGTATTTACGTCTGGCGTGCCGAAAGCCGCCGAGGAGCCAATGAAACAACAAAGCACTTCAAACAGCTTCTGTCCCCCTGCAAGTGACTCCTGGAGACAGGCGGGCCCGCCTCAATGGCTTCTTATTGTGAGCCATTTTAAGAAAGAGGCTATTACATCTTCACCTGTGGGGCCGCAGGGGGAAAAAAGCGGGAGATGAGGAGTGATGTGGCTGTCGGCAGACCGCTTCCTGTTTGTGTCACACTCTCCGTCCACTGAGAACAGCACGAAGATTTACTCTGTCTCAAGCTGAGGTGTCCATTTATCTCAAGGAGAGATGTCAAAGGTGTGACAGATGAGAAGAGGACCCAATATTTCCTTTAGCCGATGCCCAGTCAGCCGACACAGACACTAACTGTGCTGTTCACATGCTCCACTGTTTCCACTGTATTGTCATGTTACAGAGTTTAAGGTGAATTATAAAAAAAAAATCAGCATAAACTTCCTGTTTTATTGGCTCATCTGTACCTTAGCATAATGAACACACTCCTAACACTGACTGGAATGTCTTTAAGCTCTCTCTCTCTTGCCCATAGTTTCTCTTCCAGCAAAGATGCAAAGTGTCGCTGGTTCATTTGGAACTCGATGGAGCAGAAAACTCCAGGTTTCTGACACCGATGCTGTTGCCAGCTCCACAAAATGATTTCCCACGTTCCTCAGCTTTTCCCGGTCCGACGGATAGCAACAAATCCGGTCCACATTTAGTGAAGGTCACTGTATTTAGATAATGATGCTGATGCAGATCAGATAAGAGCTTCTTCTCTGTTGATTGAGAGAAAATTCATCAGTAAAGTTTTAATTTATATAGTTTGAATTGATGATGCAAAACAAACAAAAACCCAATGATGAGAATGTTTGTCAGTATCAGAAACTTTATATACTTTAAGACGTTGAACATATTAACAAAGTACAAAGGAGACCAAAGGAAAAGGCTACAATAAAACACTACTATTAGAATGACTTACTGAGGCAGAGCAGTCAGTAAGATTTTTTTTTTTTTTTTTTTTTTTAACTGAATTTATCATGTGGGTTTTTCAACAGAGCATCTCTGCCTTTCATAAATATTTGCATGGCTACAATCTGCAAAAAAAAAAGGAGATATGGAATCAAAAAGAATCAATTCTCTAAACATAAAAGTTTTTCTTTCTAACATCATATGCTCCAGATACCAAATAAGTACATGCTTTCTTGTACTCATACAAGATGTTTAAGTGCATATAAAAGTATCCAGTACCATTAAAATTGAGATTTCATGTGTTTTTTTTTTTCCTCGTAGCACAGGATGACTCAACAAATATTTAACCATGAACAGCTCACTCCAAAACCAGAGAGCCAAGACTGTAATCTGTGATTTCATACAGAACTAATGCACAGCTTGGACCTGCTCCACTGACATGAAGAGCAGAGTGGTCCTCCTACAAAACATGCAAAACAATCCTTAATACAGGAATGTTTTTAGACATGTTAACTGTCTTTTCTGATGTATGTACTTTGATATGACTGTAACAGGTCAAAGGACAAATCCTGGTGCTGTTAGAAGTTGATAATAATACTACTACTAATAATAATAATAAACATTCTCAAAGGCTCGTGGTAACACAAACCTGGGAGTGGAAAGACGACAAGAAAGTAAACATGGAGTGAAAACACTGTACAATTTCAAATATTCACAATCTTAACTTTGCAAAGGTTTAATGAGGAAGTAAAAAAAAAAAGAAAATGCATATGATGCATTTTTGGGTAACACTGACATAACAACAAACCAAGAAAACAGGAAACAAGTTGGCAAACTTCCTTTAGGAGAGGCTTTGACCAGGGCAGCAGCCACAGGTCAGTGCAGATTAAAAGCTGCTGCTTCAAACATCATCTGTAAAACTTCTAAATCAACTTTGTCTCATTTTCAAAGCCTTGTTCCTTCTGATGGCAGTGCTTTTTTTTTTTATATAGTACAGAAAACATTCAGGTAAGAACTGATATGAATCGATGCAGCAGACAGTGTTTCATGTTTTTTCTTTTTTTTTTTTGTTTGTTTTGTTTTTCTCTGCATAAAGAATTCAGTCGGTCGTACAATATGTTATAGTTTGTTCCTGAAGGATAATATGACAAGTAAATATCAGCAGGGGTGTCGCTGAATGCAAGTAAGTAAAATAAAGTACAACAACAACAACAACATGCAGCACACTCATGTCAGGGAGTTATATATTTGGGAGCTCTGCACTGTCTTATTATTATTATTTTTTTTTTTTTGAAGCTGCTGATCAATACCAGTGACTCAGCATCTGCTTCAATTTAAAGCATCCACTTCAATTTAAAGCTTTTACCCTATGAACACCTATTTGTGTTTAACCTGCTCAGCGGAGGAGGACGTGCACAAGATGTTTGTCTTTCCCAAACGAGTCTGTCAGCAAAGGATTCACCACAGTCTGACAGAGAAAACCAGTCAAGTCTCCAAAATTCATTCACCAAAACACATCCCTCAGCCACATATGGGCTATAACCTCCTGAAGATCAGACTGAACCTGCACCTCATCTCTATACACAGACCCTCCTGCCTCACACAGATCAAAACTAATGGTGTGTGCAGGTGCAGGTGCATTTCCGAGTCTGTCACCAGAAAGCCCCTTTCAAATGGAAAACAAAGTGGAAATGTCGTGGTTTCATTGTGAGTTGTGAAGTGCGCCCTGACACATTACACTTTGTGGACAACTGGCAAATGGTGGAGAAGCTGTTGCTCCAGTGTTTCAATTCCCACATGTCAAAGTGCTCCTTGAGCAAGAACTGTTCCTTTATTTCACATCTTGCAGTGGCTGCATTGGTCTGCACGTGGTGCTAACATGTGATAGGTATCATTATCTGGAGAATGGCATCTGAACCACATACCTTAGCATTAAGTGTCCACATAATCTGGATCTATCTGCACTGTGATCCTATCTCAATATCCAAATTAGTTAGGGAGGGCTGCTGGAATATTCTGCAAACATGGAGTTGTGCAAATCAATGCTATAAATGGATGTCATTCGTTTCTAAAGGACTTTTTATGATGGAAGACTGGTTAGTTCCTGCTGATGCACGTAGCTTCTGCGAGGAAGCTGAAGCTAGCAGGGAGAGGTGGCGTTAACCGTGACCTCTCAGAGCGCTGGGTGAATTTGTTCTCGGGGATGTGGCCACGCTGTATGGATTGCATTTAAACCCAGCTGAGATCCAGTCACAATGATACGATCACAGTGGTTCCAGCATGCATTTACACTTGGCATTAACATGCATTTTTTTTTTTTTTTTTTTTCCCTTTACCAGATAATACATTCAGATACAGATCAGCACAGATATCTTCTAAGATGCAGCAGAAGGAATTTGTGGTTTTTTCCCTACTTGTAGGATTCATGGCATAAAGACCAAAAAGACACAGAATTCTGGGACAGTAATTGGAGAGAGATGGGGAGGGACGAAGCCAGGAGGAGGCCATGATGGCCTGCTTGGTACGCCACCGTCCAGTGTGGACATTTAAAACAGGCAGACACACTTGTTTAACCAGATGATACATTGTATAGTGAAAACTGGAAAGATCTGTGGTGGAATTCTGTTCTTGCTGGAGTGGAAAATCTTTCCGACAGCATTAAGAGCCTCATATGCCACTGAAACGTGTGGCTTTTTTCGTCACGGCATGGCTAACCCAGCTAAAAAAAAAAAAAAAAAAAAATATATATATATATATATATATATATATATATATATATATATATATATCATCCGATTACATGGGACAGGAAATCAGCGTTGCGTTGCTTTCAGTGGGTTAAAGCCTTTCTGCGTGTTTAACATCACAGCTTTAGCCAGAGGTGTTCAACCTACAGAATGTGACGCAACAAACAGTGTGTTTACTCTGACGTCGGTAATTTGATTATATCCAGAATAAACCTAAGTTGCCATTATTGCAGGTGTTATGTAAACACCTTAACAAGGTTATATTAGCCTTATAAAGGTTGAATTGAGTGTACATAACAAGATTAACTGTCAATCTTTCAAATTACTGTGAAACGTCCCCACGGTGGATGTAATACTGTATGACCACCTGAACGTTTTAATGCTATAATATAAAGCCCTTATGATAAACACTGAAGAGGTCATAAAATTCACATGCAGCATGGGAAGCTGTTTTGTGTTTGATCATTTCATGTTTAATCTGTGACATTAAACTACTGTCCTATTGTGTATAAATATGGAAACAAGTCTGATTCATTCTCCGTAAGAAAGATACATAAAATCGTATGTGTGACACGGCTGCTGCCTGTTAACAGACACGAACAGTCATACACTCTAACATACATCTACTGACTCACCTACACACACATGCATCTGCACCCCCTGAGCCCCACACCTCTCCTTACAGGTGAGACCTTAGACAGCATCTAATGAGCTTAGATCTTTAAACCACAATCCTTTAAGCAACTTTAACTTTCAGCTTTTGTTAGTCAACCTGAACCTAAGGGGGGGTTGGTATGTCCATGCAGCTTCAGGTATAAGTGAGAGAAATGGCAAAACTCTCCCTCCCTCGCTGCACACTTGTCTACGATTGGATTTGCTCTGTTTTTATATACACACACAAAGAGCTGACTCTGCAAAACACTCATGTCAGTCAATACGTGTCATGTGATTTTTCTCTGATTTACACTTTATTTTATTTTGTTTTTTTTATTATTGTATTTAATTTTATAAGTCTGATTTTTTAAAAAGTGCTTATGATAGATTTTTATGAGAAATGTTTGAAGAAAATGAACAGATAATAACGTTAGTGCTGTGATGTGCTGCTCTTTTTGAACAAGGCGTCTGCTGTAAACCATTTTCAGACCTCACTCCAGGTTGTGCGACTCTGCCAACATTTCCCACAGACAACAAAACGGTGCTTCACGACAGAGAAGAGTCACGTGTTCATCAGAAACTTGTATCTATTTATCTATCAATCAATCAGCTGAATACATGAAAATTCATTTCACTATGATACCAGAGCTGACAGGATTCTCTTCACACAACGATCCATGCCATTCACAAAAAACACTAATCAGTTGGACGAGCCATTACCAATTCACCCTGTGCACAATGCCTTAAATTCCCATCCTGCACTGGTAACAGGGTCAGAAAAGTGTCAGTCAAGGACAATCTCTACACACTCATGTAGTAACTCATGTAGTACTCAGATCAGGTCTAAGCAGGCAACGTAAGTGCAGAGGCCTGTGTGGGTGGATCGTGGGTGTGTAGGGTCTTCAAGGCCAGTGAGTTCTGCTTACGATCCAGCGCTGTCTCCTTGAAATGATTTACACATTACTAAATTGTTTTCCAAATTATTTTGTGGTTACAAACTTAATCGTTGGCTGGATTATGTTCAGAGACACTTAACAATGATGTGGTCACTGCCAGTAACAAGATATCCTGCTCTAAGATCTGATATTTTGGAGGAAAACATTTCAACGCTAAAATATCGTCTAATACACTAATTAGCGACCTCACTATGTTAACAGAAAAAGCAATCCAGTCTGCTTTATGTTCCCTTCAAAACACATTTGCTGTTGCAAATCAGTTATTAGTGTATAAACATTATTTCTAGGAGACAGAACGCACAGAACAGCAGTTTGATTCTCTGAGATAAAGTGTTGTGGAGAACGTGGTGGTGTCAGTGAAGTCAGTGGGGAGGCTTCCTGACACAGAATTACTGTCTGTTTGAAACGCAGTCAAACACCCCCCCTTCCCCCCCCCACCATGTCTCACTAATGGTAACAAACACACATCATACACATCTGTAAATCTTATATGTAGATCATGTAACGCACATTTGTCACTTGTTTTTGAGTGGAATTCCTCTCCGTACAATTCCCCCATTAATTCCAGCACAAAGCAGAGAGCCACTTATCACCAACAGGAATCTCACAGAATCTCCGCCTCCACTAAACCACCACTAAATCATTCTCATAAGCTGACCCTGTGACCCAGCTCCCTCTGAACTCTCAGCTGGCCTGTTCAGTAACAGGCTGGGTGAATGAATATGTAAATGAATCAAAAATCCAGACTCAGGCCCAGTTTCTTCATCTTCGTCTTTTTAAGATTCTTGCTTTGACTTTCTTTTGCCTCTGTTTGTGTCCCTTTCTTTCTCACTGACACCCCTTCTTGTTAAGATGCTCCGTATAAATAATCTTGACTTGACAGCATTGTTTTTTTTGTTTTTTGTTTTTTTTTTTAAACCACAGCATTACAGATGGATGCATGCTGACTGAACACTGAGGATAACAATAAATCTACGGTTTGATACCCCTCTCGCTGACAGGAATGGCATTAAAAGTTGGTTGCAGAATGCACCTTGTACATGATTAACTATCTTCTCTGCATTAAAACACACTTGCGTAGCCATCTGCCAAGCACGATTGTGTTCAACCACTGAAACCATTTCATGAGAAAACTCATTTTCAGCCTCTTAATTATTTTTCATTACAGTGGCGCTGAGGAGTAGATTGGAATTGGACAGTAATTGCCCGGGCCTGAGCGGTGAAACAATTCTGATGCATCAGTCTAGATGAAGTGTGACAGGGAGACATCTCACCACTGTGCAGCGCCCATTAGCCCGCTTCCTCCTTTCTGATCGCCTAAAAAAAAAAAAAAAAAAAAAAAAACCCTCGGATTTTAGTCCATCCGAGCTCAGTCCAAGGTCAGCGCCGCGGCCTTTCAGGGAGGCAAAGTGCCGGCGTTAATCTGCATGAGATGTTGATAACCTTGTCGCCAGCATTGCAACTGTTCTTAAGCGTGTCTGATTGCGAGTGGCTGTCACATTGCGGTGAACTTTAGCATTCTCCTGGAGCTGCCACTGGAACTAAATGGGGCAGCTCCTGCAGGTTTAAGAAGGATGTGTTCAGCACAGCTTGTGAAGCTGCTGTTAGGATTATTCTTTTTTTTTTTTTTTTTCCCCCATCTGCGCTGTGATAGAAAAAGCTTTTCCAAATGTACTATCACAAGCAGTGCTGCCAATCAATACAGCTCACCCTGCAAGTGGTAAAAAAAATGGGGTCTCTGCTGTCATTTCGGCTTCAGTCCCCCCGCCTGTCCCCAAAATCTGGGTTTATCCTTCTTCTTCCCTTGTGTTGGCCGGTTTCTTGTTGGATAGTGGAAATAAGGACACATGTACAAGTCCTAGAGCTCGGCACACAAATGTTGAGGAAGAATAAATGCAGTGTAATCTGATATATCTGAGTTCATGTTTAAAGTGAGACTACATAAGACTGTGTTAATGAACGGCAGCCAGTGTAGCCACAGGGGACAGCTGCAGATAATGGTACATTTAAATGTCAGTCGCTGTAGAGGCATCATCATAATGCGATCTGAGTTGAGGGACAATGGGGGAAACAAGTTTCTGGCGAGGTAAACCATTCTTCTTTGGTTGCACTAGCTAACATAGCAGCTAGCAGAAGCTACTGGTGACACTGGTGGCTGCAGCAACAGTTCTTGTCCCGTTCTTGTCTCAGTCTGTGGTGGTCAATGAGAGGATCAAATAATGCTGGCCTCTATACCAGAATAATACGAAGAAATCTCAGTGACTCTAGACGTACAATGAAACATCACATTTAACTGTCAGGAGTGTGTAGTGTGTGGAGTTGTGACATGCAAAGACACTGAGACGCTGAGACGGTGTAACCGCTGTCTCCGCTACTAAGAAAGCTGGTGTTTTTTACAGTGTTGGTCAGTGTTACAGTACTTGGGGCAAATTTGCTTCCTTCCAATGCTCATTCACATCCCTTATTCTGTCACTGTCTATTTCCTTCGCTTTCGTCTTTTGAAGCCTCACAATGCAGCTGAAGTTTGGCTCTGAACCACAGTTACAGTGGGACAATCAGAGGACGGGACTTTCACAGTCTGCTGGAGAGAAAAAAAAAAGAAATGCTTGCTTTAGGTCATGTGAAACACAAGCTATTTCAAGGCTGGTGAAAACATTAGAGGTAGTGGCACATACGTAACCAGGGTTCTATGAATTCAGGACTACCACTATGTGTGCTATCTATACATTAACATGGCTGACACTCTGACACTGGTGGATTGATCCAACAGAGCTGCCAGGGGCTGGGTGGGAGCGTCAGCGGCCAACGAAAACACTTGGTTAACATTAGTGGTAAATGTCATAAATATCCCTTTATGAGTGGGTACAGAGTGTGGTTACGGTTAATGAAAAGGCAAACGTTAATTGCAGGTCTGTGAGAGAATGCAAACTGCAGCTTCCTGAAAGAACGTCTGAAGCCCCACATCCCCCAGCTACCGCCACAGCCTCCCCGCACCCTTCCTCAACGTTACACAAAGGACTCACTACTTTGTGAATTGGTACTGAAGGTGGGCCCATGTGAATGTGATTCCTAAGATTTCGAGGCAAGTGACAGGAAAGGGCCGCAGGCTTTGGCAAGAGAGAGCTGTAGCCCTTCTGAGAGGTCGAGGGCTTGCTTTGCCTTGAAGACTTTGCAGCTGCAGCCGGGTTTCACACACGGCCCCGACAACGACCGTGAAAGTTAAAACAAATCGTTCAGCCACACCTGAGCGCTCGGACAGCGAGGGAGACCACTGCGTGTCTTCATTCCTCACCTTAACCCAGCGGCACCAAGGTCAGCCTTTGCACTACGAAAAACAAGGACGCACAGGTTTTTCCCTCAGGGTGACGCTGCGGCAGCTCTGCTCCAACAGCTTCCTGCATCAGACAGTTCAATAAAGATCTGGAGGCCTCTGATAGTCCAGCCAAGATCTTTTTTTTTTTTTTTTTTTTTTACGAGAATGATGGGAGAGGACTGAGAGCTGTGTGTTCAGTGGAGGGGTTTACATGAGGCCAACACATAACAGAGCAAACTCATGAAACTGATCAAGCAGTCTCTGGTTTAAACCCTGAGGCCTCCGAGCAGGATCTTATTGTCTTTGCCGTATTACTCTATTCAGGGAGTAAAAACGAGGACTGATTAAAGGAGGATTTATGGCGTCCTTTTTAGCAGTGGAGGATGCGATCAATCATGAGGCAAAAAACTCTTTTCCTGATGACTCCGTGGCCAACCGCACAAACATTTTGAGTCTTGAAATTTTCAAACAGGGGAGAAGAAAACGTGAGAAAACAGTTCTGTTTTCTAAGGTTTACTGTAGACTGTGAGTGGGCCTCTTGTTCCAGGCACCGGTAAGAAGATGAAATACGATCCGGGAAGTCCAGTTTGAATTATACATCAAAGGGTAAGACTTTACTCTGGCGAGTTACCACGGCAGCAGTTATTTGTCCATAGCAAAGGGTTATACAGCACAAGTTGAACCCCGGTTCAACCTTTGCTGCCAGCTGACCCTGCCTCCTCTTTCCCAGAGCCCTCTCCATCTGGACCCCTGCTGTGCCAACGCAGCAACCTCATTGAAATGAATGAGGAGGTTTCTGATGCAGTGCTTATACTGATGTGTACTGATGCATTAAAAGAACTGGTTACTGTGTCTCATGATGGCACCCTGTTCTTTTCACTGAAAGTTGCTCCTCACAGTACTATGACGAGATCACCCCCCCCCCCCCCCCCCCACCACACACACACACACACACACACAGACAAATGTTGTCAGTGAGCATTTTGGTGATTCGGTATCAACTTTCTGAGTCCAGCTGGACGTGTTAATTAATTTTTCTCATTATGTTACAGGAAAAAACATAATCCCAGCAGCATTACACTGCCTTCAAAATGTATTTGCTGTTGCTAATGAGCTATATATAGATATAAACACAATTCTCCTTGATGCAGCTCTCCAAGACTGTTTCATTGAAGAATCACTTTGAAGTGTTGTGAGCTTAATTCATCATTTTATAGCCATTTCTTTTATGACTGCCCCAATCATAGTCAGTCTCATCTTTTTGATGCATTGTTCACCCATGAATGCAATGCACTAATGATTATGTTACTAACAACTCTAACTTTTATCAGTTGAAATGTGCTGAAAACCAATATCTTGTGTGCAAAACTGACATTTGATGCAAATTTTCATATTCGAATTCAAATGAATTAAAACAGCTTTTACTCATTCGATAGTACATTATTCGTTTGCTATAGGTTGTCACAGCAGATAATGGATGTCTACATTGTGCTCTTTGTTTCATCATTGCTCCGTCACAAACATAAGATACATAAACCGTTAACAGCCTTGTCAATAGTTTCCCATAAAACACTGATTTCCTGAGGCATTTATTTGGAAAGGTTTCATCATAAAGATGGATGTCTGCTACAAGCGGATTCTATTACAACAAATATGCTGCTCATGTGTTCTTGTGTTTCAGTGAATTACTGAATATGCAGGCAAATAAATGCTATAAAATATTTCACTCCTCCCCAGGTTTCCATCCCGGAGAAAGGTGCTGGATTAAATTTGCAGTCGTACATTACACGCATCGAATGGATGATTTAAAGTTTAAAACAGCAATGCGCTTTGTTGAAAGTCATTTATGTCCATTTAGATACTCTGGAATAATACAAAGAGGAAATGCATTATTCTCCTGGCAGAGAATGGCCTTGTTGTTAGAGCAAAAAAAAAAAAAAAAACTCTCCTGTTAGAATGAATGGAGCTATTTTTATCAGGTTTCATCTGGAGAGGAGGGTGATGGGAGTCTGGGAAAAAAAAAAAAACAACTTTTTTTTTTTGCTCAAGAGCTGGGAGTATTGTCTAAGGGACAGCTGATCTGTATGCTTTACCGCCAAGAGAAGCCACTTACTCCATCATCGCAGCAATCCCTGCAGTACATCTTTCCCTTGTACATTTACAGGCCTGAGTTCAGCCCTGTATCCCACCTGTCAAGACAGAGAGCTAAACGTGTCCATCTTACTCCATTTGGCAAAAGGAAAAAAAAAAAAAAAAAAAAAGGCGAAAGCGAGGTGTGCTTCTCTAGCTCCACTTTGCCTTTTTTTTTCTTCATTGTAGGGTAATCACAGGGGCGAGTGGGTTGCATATCTATAAATAATTTACTGGGGAGCTAATGGATTGCACTTGGAGGAAGAGTGCCCACTTTGGTTGTAATTACTCTGGCACGAGATCCTGCATGGTTTCACATGGAAAGTCCCCCTTTTTCTTTCTCTTTGCTTGAATGTACTAAATTAAAATACACATGAATACTTCTGAAGTATTGTCTTATATAGTATCAGCCATGGGACAAGTTATTTAAGTGCTGAAAGGAAAAAACCTGGTTATCCTAAATTTTTTGACACGATAAAACTGCACCGTTTCCAGAATCTCGAACCCTGACTTCTCCCCCATACCAAGCTAAATGGAACTGAGTTCCTATACTTCCTGGGTGAAGCCTTCAAAGTGTGATACTATTTTTCTTCCAGGTTCATTTGGTAAAGATTTGCTTCCTTATTGTGAGTGCACTATTGTCAATCATAGCAGAAACACGGCAGTGTTGCATATCTAGATACAATGGTGTGCTGTTGTCTGACATGCACAGCTCATCACATGTTCAATTCTTTATTAAGGGACATAGAGCAGCAGCGAGGAAGACAAACAGGAAAGTCAGAGTATGGAGGGAGTGTCTTCCTGTGCCAGAAACTAAAGCAGTGTGTCATTGCAACAAGGGAGCAACGCTCTTTATAATTGACTTAATGAGGCAACAACCTAGAGTTAGGCAGCAGTGAACCCCCACAAAGTCTAGCTGGACTCAAAGCCAGGTTTAAAGCAAGCAAAGGGTCAAAGGACGGAAACCAGATTTGAGATTCTTATGACCCAGCCCTGCATGTTTGGCAAACACATTACAATAAGTAGTTCTTTAAGTTTAAATTATAAAACATCTAAAGAGTTTCATTTACTGACTTATTTTTCTGACTTTCATCTAGGTGTATGTCCCACATGCAGACATTACGGGATGTAACTTGAGATATTTAAATGAAATCAAAGGTTTACATTTGTTGCAGTTTACTGTCAGCGTCACTGTCAGATTCACAACGTACTAGCTGCTTTGAAGTCACCAGCTAATATCGCAAATGGGAAACAAATGACATTTCCCCCAAAAATCCTCCCTCTATAGGCACAACTGCAAAACAAGGAGTTCTGACTTATACAAAGAAGGTCGGCAATGTTTCGATCGCCTCCTGTGCGTCTTCATTTTCCAGCTAAATGATATTAGCAGTTCTCGTCTTCCTGGTGTGGACATCCACCTGGATGCTCCTCACAGAAGTCTGTGGGCTGGGTGCACATATTACACAGCATGGTAATCACATCAAGTCTAGTGTTCAGGAAATCTCTCACCATCCTCCATTTACATTTTAGTCTCCCAAACGCCTGCTCCAACCACCACCCACCCAAGCTTATTCCTGAATTATACAGCTGGCCCTGCGTGGTAAGAGCAATATTGTCGCACTTTGGAGTAGTGATAAAAGGATCGGCTCGGTCGGTGTAGGCTGTTTTTTCCTTCCAGTTTTCATGGATATCCTCAGAATCCTTACGTCATGAACTTTACCCATGCTCCAACCAAGATGTCGCTGCATCTCCCCCCTCTCATCCACAACCCCCTGAAGGACTATGGAGTAATAATTCTTTCTATTTAAGTAGTCCCCTCCTCTGACGTGTGGTCTCTGTCTCTTGAAGTAGCATCCACCGATGACACCAATAACTCCATCTATTGTGCAGCAGAAGTAGCTGTCGTATTGAATTTGTCAGATATTTCTCAGAAGCTATTTTGGTTTGTCCACATACTAAAGAACAAAGAACTTTTTTTTTGTCTTTAGCTATACTGAAGATTTTTTTCAAATCTTAAATGTAAAAAAAAAAAAATTCTTTAAAATTCAAATTCATTTGCGGAAATGTCAAGTTTCAAACCTGTGTGAAAAAAATAAATGTAGTCTTAGAAAACTAACTAATTAGGACACATTACATTTGTCCCACCCCATGCACCTGCGGTGAGCTCTTGCACAAGAGCTTCACAGATGAGCTGTAACAGTGGTAAGTGGCAGCACTGCAGGATTTTTAATGAAATGTTTTCTGGGCTCTCTGTGGAGAAAGCACTGCGGCAACTCACTGATGTGCGGCTGAAGAGTTCACTGCGATTGCCAAGATGAGATATCGTAACAGGTCCCCGATCATTGCTGTCACAATAACAACATTCGAGGGCGCACTTCAGTGAGGCCCTGAATCCCTAAACTGCTCCGGTGGTTTTTATTGTCCTCTCCCCACTGAATCATATCACCTCTCCCGTACCTTACCTCCTCTGCTTAATCCAATATGCTTTTAACTAGATAAAAAAAAAACCCATCCTTACCTTTACTTCTTCACTCACATTTATCTTTTTCTAGCACTTCTCATTCTAGCTTAACGGTGATGTTGTTGGGGTTCAACAGTGGAACCCCAACAACAATGAACTGTCTGATGCAGGAATTTGTTAGTGCATTTCCTTTAAGTTAAAGGGCTTGCAGGGCTTACAGGAGACACATCAGCATGGGTCAATCAGCTCTGGGATAAAGGCCAAATCCAGGACCAACTCAACAATCCTGAGGTAAAATGTGAGAAAATGTTCTGTAGTTCACGATCGACCTTGTGAAAGTCAAATCTAATTTGATTGTGGTCATGGTCAATGATTGTGGTCTTCTAAAATTATAGTATTTGGACCCCATGTGCATTAAACCCTGATCTAGTGAGCCACTTCTTTTGAAACCAGGGCCTAGTCTAGTGGATACTAATACTACAGCCAGTACTACTACAACCACCTAGGACTCCTTATTAACTATAATGTGGCATACTGCTTTTACACACCAATCACTACTATTATACTATACTTATCGTACCATGAAGGTACTACTGGTATTATATTAATTCCAAACTATCACTACTAGTACTACAGCTAATACTTCTCTCCAACAACTGCTGCTTAACCATTAAATCACATGAAATAGCTTTGTTTCCCAAAATTGGTGGAGTGTCGCTTTAACTCAAACATGATATCTCAAGCACGATTTGTCTGATTTGCTAAACCGATGAGGGGTGATGCATTTTTGTGCCGTGGCCTTTACAGACACCAACAGAACCATCAATACATTTCAGATTTCTAAACTCTGGAACTCGTCTCTGTATGTCCTGATGTGAAAAAGTGCCACTCAGACACACTCTATCCTACATACTACAATTAAAGGTTAATTAAATTTCCAACTTTCAAAATTAGTAACTGTCACATCACTGAAGTGATTTTAATGAAGCTTGGAGGGATGATGCATTTCTATTACTGAGCCGTGGGGCGCTCGCATCATTCATTGTTTCAGTGTAATTCCTCAGATCTATGAATCAAAATGACTCTAAGGTTGCGTCCTGACTGAAGATGATATACATAAAAGAGGTGGCAGGATAAAGTCAGTGGACATAATATACGTGAGTTCAAACTAGCCAAGGTCAGTCTGAGTCTCAGCTGTCACAAACACACACTTTACACAGGCCACCTACACTAGTTCAATGGTTTATGAGTAAAAACAGACCGCTCATATAATCCAATGGTCAAATTCATGCAAAAAAAAAAGCAAAGCCAGAATTCAGATTACATAAAAATATGGCAGTGCCTTGTGGTAGTCACAGTCCTCCCTTCTTTCTTTCTGCATTCACGTTTTTTTTTTTTAGTTGTCAAGTTTACACGCCACACCTTACATGAACAATGCAAAATACTTATTTGTTGTGCTTCAGTTTAAATCAACATACTCGGTCGTGGTTCTGGTCCATTCAAAGCAGTGGGGGACCAGACTGCAGCCATCTGTTCTTTAAGAAGAGCCAGATAAATGAAGTATGAAACTGAGCACTCCAGTGTGTTTCAAAAGCCGAGACAGACAGGTCATCTGAGGAACTGAAGGCTAAGGCAGGACAATGTGTCATTCACTGAACTAAGTTAACACCATCAAATCTGTAGTATTGTTCTATTGTGGTGTAATACAACACACCACAATTCAACTGGTTCTCTTTTAGGTGAAAGATTTATATTCACAATAAAAAGAAACAATTTACATATCATAGGTACATGACTTACATGTGTTTATAGTGCATGTTCTTAGCTTATGGAAATCTACAGTAGCTTCATAGAGTAATCAGATCTCAACTATGTGCACTTTATTGTGTTGCACAGTTTTTGTTGTAAATTTAATTTTAAATGGATAAAGTTGCCCATCAATCAACACCCAATTACCCATAAAACTTTGTAAATTTTTCACAAATCAAATACTGAAATCTTTCATTTGTATTCAGACCCTTTGCTGTCTCTCTCTAAATTGTGTTCAGGTGCATCCTGTTTGCTTTAATTAGCCTTGATGTGTGTCTCTAACTTGTTTGGAGTCTATTTGTGGCAAACTGATTTAACTGGACATGGTTTAGAAAGCCACACAGCTGTGTATATAAGATCCCATAAGTCACACTGCATGTCAAGACAAAAAACAAGCCATGAAGTCCAAAGAGCTCTCTGTAGACATCCACAATGAAATTGTGGTGAGTTATAGATCAGGGCAAGGGCATAAAACCATTTCTAAAGCATTGAGTGTCCCCTGGAGCACAGTGGCCTCAATAACTATGAAATGGAAGAAGTTTGGAACCACAAGAATTCTTCCTAGAGTTGGCTGTCTGGCCGGACAAGAAAGGCCTTGGTCAGGAAGGTGACCAAGAACCCAAAGTTCAGTCTAAGAGAGCTCAGAAGTCTCTGCAGAGATGGGAGAACCTGCCAGAAGGAACCATCTCAGCAGCACTCTATTAGTCAGGTACAATGCCAAGAAAACACTGGAGTGACTTCAGGACAAGTTTCCGACTGCCCTGGAGTGACCCAGTCAAAGCCCAGACTTGAACCCACAGAACATCTGTGGAGAGAACTGAATATGGCAGCTCTCAGACACTTCCCATCCAGTCTGATGGAGTTTGAGGGGTTCTGACAGGGAGAACAGGATAAACTGCCCAAATCCAGATGTGCAAAGCTCATAGAGACTCACCCAAGAAGAGTTTACACAAAGCACTGAGTTAAAGACCGGAATATTTTTGTAAACGAAAGATTTCAGTTCATGATTTTTAATAAATATGCAAATGTTTCTACAAACATGTTTTCACTTCATTATTCTGGGTTACTGAGTGTAGATGATCAAAAACTGCAATTTTATTCATATAAAATAATCCACAACACAAAGTGTCGTCAGATCAGAGCTGGAGACTAAAAGCATGCTGTTATGTCCTGGCTCGTTAGGGGAAAGGGAAGCAACATTAAGCCAGGTGTTATTTATTGTCAAGGTGTTTAGATGATTAAAACAAACCACCATGAGGTAAACTAAAAATGGACACAGGTCTTGCAGATCCTGTTCAAAACAAAGAAATAAAATCAGCCAAAAGAGGGCTCTGAAAATAAGAGCTACAAATAACTTGTAAGAAACCTAAAAGAAAAGAAAATCTCACAGTCTCCTCTGTCTTAAGGAAAGCCGAACAAACACTCACAACAACATCCCTGTTCATACTGTCCCTACACAAAAGATTTCTGTGTGTGTGTGTGTGTGTGTGTGTGTGTGTGTGTGCGCTCAGTGTACGAATCTATACCTGGCCCAGTCCAGTACCTCAATAGTAAATTCACAAAGTTAACTGAGTTAATTCAACAATTCACTTCTGTCTGTCACAAACAACAACACGAGGCAAGCTGGAGAGCTGAGAACGCCAGTCGCCCTGATGGTCAGCTGACCCAGCTTTGGTAACTCCTTAGTCTTCAGACATGCCTTCTCTGGATTGGTGGGCCAGACTGTGCTGATCCAATCAGCATCCTTGAAGAGGGCAACTCATCAGCAGCTGGGGGAGCACACATCCTAATCAGCATACACACAAAAGTACTACACAAATTGTTTGACATATGGGATATGGGTGTAAAAACACATGTTCACATAAAAAAATATAAATCAAATCCATGACTTTTATCTTTTATCTATTTGCATGGCACAGAATATAAGTCTGTTAGACCTACAGTGTTATTTTAAACTCCTTTTACTGCACAGTTTAAACACAAATGAAGAAACTCTATAGCAGCAGGCCGACAGCACGGTCTCATTCACAAATCACAGCCAGTGACTCAAGAACCAAGAATCAGTTACAAATAAAGCTGTAATCTAATTCCCTGCAGGCTCTGTCCCTGCTGACTCGATGTAGACAGCACAACATACAGCATTTAACACAACAGACTCAGCGTCCGGGCAACAACAGCAACAACAACATTAAACTATACTGTCTCATTGCTGCGTTCTTGTTAAGGAGTTAAATACACTCAGCTGCGTCAGAAAGACATTTAACCATTAGGAAAGAAATTAGCTCAAGGAGACAACAGAATGTAATAAACTTAATTTTCCTCAGCCATCAGTGTTTTGTGTGTTTATTCTGTCCAGGTGGGGCAACTTTCCATAGCAGAGGGTGTATTTCTTTCATGGAGGTGAATCATCCATAATGTCCCGCTGCACATGTTGCTCTGATGGTCACTGTAGGGTGCTGTGTCATTTTTTTTTTTTGCCAGAAAAGTTGTCTCACAAAAAAAAACGAAAGCCAAAGCTGATTTCACGAGCTCTACTGGAAAACAAGATAACTCTCCTGGCTGTATCATTTAAATGGAGCGGTTAGCTTTCTATTGTTTGTAATGAGGCTACAGGTTAAACTGTTCCCTTTCTTTCCAGCCATTTATCCATCCACATTTATGCTGCAACAGTGACCCGTCATGAAATTTAACTATCGCTGTTTAATGAAAGGATTCCAATTTCACCCGTCTCCTCTTCAGCAGACATTCAGCATTTACAGCTCAGTGGGTCTCTGTTCCACTCATTTGAGGAAACTCTTCCACGACAGTGAAATCATTGAAACGCATTTTTATTAAAATAACAGTGACAGCTATTTACTCTTGGCTTTTCCTTGGTTACTCTGAGAAAAAAAAAAACCTGGAATTATGGGCTTCAAGTAATATTTTCCTCCAACTTAACACAATGTCTATTCTTGACCTGTCAGTCACATTTTCTAAGGCCTCAAATCTCAAGCATCTAATGCAACAGATGCTCTTCAGTTTGTATTTTTTTTGAGCCATTTGGTTTTTGGTTGTTATTTGATAGCTTACGGTTGAGTTGGCTGGAAATGATTTTAGGGAAAGGATCATGCAACAATGTTCACGAACCATTAACTCGAGCCAGGGATGTTGCAAATACATGGTCAGTGTCTGAACCCACATCCCCTCGGGGTCCCTCATGTGTTTCACTTTACATCCATGTGCTGTCTACAACAACTACATAACCAGACATTAAACTACACTGCTTGTAAACTGGGGTTCAGACACGATGAAAGCTAGTGTAGATGGTAACTAGTGGACTGGCAGAGGTAGACAGATGTAGTGGCCCCTTGTTTATGCATTTAAATAAACCACACAAGGTTTCTGTGCAAGTACTCGCCTATGTGCTTGTTGATGGATTGCTAAAAAAGAAATGCTGAGCTTGTTTGGTGTGCAACATTTACACCACATTCTGTACTGATGCACTGAGGACCAGTGAGTGAGTGAGTAATGTAAATTCCAATTTCGGATGACAGGGAACAGCGAGCTGAATAATCCCGCTCTGAGCATTTCATGGATGACCTTTCCAGTCTTCAGTGTGAGCGGCAGTAATGTGAAAGGCAGATGGAAGAGAGAGTGATAGGGGTTCAAGAGGGGGTGAGCAGTGCCCCGTGGCTCCCGTTCCTGTTAGGGTGCTATGAATCTCCGATGGCTTTTTAATATATCAAGAGATGTGCTTAATTTGATAACGATCACGTCAGCATGCGACGGCGAGTCCCCGTCTCCGAAATCCATTGTGCCACCAAATTCTTCAGCCATGCTTTGAAAAGGTCTATATCGTTTAGAGCTGGCCAGCTAGATGGGAATCAGAGCTGAGAGGTGAAGTTAAGCTTCTCCGCAGGTCCCCCGCACAAAGCGGGAGTTAATCTTGATAAATGCTGGATGTCTATATGAAAATGCCAAAAGTGTATTCAAGATAAGAGGCCACGCAAGCCACATTCTAGGCCTCGGATTCAGACACTTTGTGGTGTATACATACACTTTGTTTTCCTTCTTTTCTGTTGATTTATAATGCCCGGAAAGCTTTTCTTTCAAAGGTGTTATCTTTTTTTTTTCCCACCATAGACCTTGAAAATCTTCCCCTCCAGTGAGTATGGAAAACAAAGACATGTCCATACAGTTAAATAAGGTTGTCTGGCTTCAGAGGCTTTGACAAGGTGACTCATAAAGGGGTGTTGCGGACAGAGAACAAGACATGCTGGGAGAGTCTGGAAACTCAAACCCCCTTAGCTCTGGTGCTGATGGATGTTCCGTGCTGGACCATCCATCTGTGATGCAACCTCATAAAGATGTCATCTACCCAAATCAAAGACAAAAGGAGCCTGTTTTACTCACTGGCAGCCCCAAAGTCTTTGCAAGTGCACGTTTGTCAGGGACACGTGAACAGAGCAACAGATAGAGAGATCACGGGTGAAGTGGAAATCACTCACTCACCAGGAGCTGTTTTTTAACAGCCGTTAAATGATGCCTTCCTGGGAGTCCACCCCCCCCCCCCCCCCCCCCCACACACACCTCAAACCCCAGAGTCTCTCATTATGTCCTGTAGAGCCCTTTATGATCTCAGGCATGTTTCCCATGATGCCCCATCTGTCTGTCCTGCTGTGACAGAGGGGCCCGGCCTCCTCTCATTCCTGTCCGACAGCTCCATCACTCACCTCTGACTGTCGCTATCTCTACATCAAAACAATGCTGTGCCAGAGTGAATTAGTATGTCCTTCACCTTGGGTGGAACCCTATCATTACTTTGCCCACACTCGAGAGAGGAAGACATTATTTCACATGTTACAGGAAGTGCTACAATGGTATGTCCTCAAAAGCTGCAGGCACTGAAATATGTGAGGGGTTTGTCATCAAAGTGCGGTGTGACCACGAGGACAGCTCTGCAACAAAACACATCAATACATTTACTTAACAGTAAATGAGTCTTTGAACTGAAAGCTGCACTGACCAAGCATTATAAGGTGAAGCAGAGTTCATGAAGCTCATAAGGTGATCCCAATCAGTGTTTGGTTAAAGCACATCAGCCTCGCAAATTTGGTTCAAAAGAGCACAAACTCTGAGGGACAGATTATGTTAAATGGACACAATGTGAAGATTACATTTGCTCCGCTGTGAGCGGATTACGTGACAATGGAAGCCTACGCGTAATCTTATATTACAGCGGGGAAAGTTCGTCGCATGATTTTGGAATTAAACAGACTGGTTCATTGTAGTTTTATTTTAAAGACAGAGCCTAATGAGGCAACGGCGGGGGGAAAAAAATGGATTTATCTTTATCTCTTTTGCTACATATTCACAGCACAGACTGTATAAAACAGTGGATGTCTGTAGGAAACAGTAGATGTCATGTGGGTGACATCAGCCATAGGTTCCTGGGGAGCCATTTTGATGCACATTAAAGACTCCCTCTGGCTAAGCTGACTTACTGCCTGTTGGCTCCCAGCACACATGAGTGGCATAAAGTATTTTAATGATGCAGCTCTTCTATAGTTATACAAACCAAATAAAAATAATAGATATATAAATGTTTATGTTTGACTGTGCAAGGCTTTACATCAAACCTGATATCAGCAACCGCATCCTCGGCCTCATGTTGAAGACAGTAACAAAACAAGGTGTTAGTGTTAAGTTTGGATATTTAAACTGAACTACAGAAGCTAGAGCTAGACCAGACATTACAGAGAGACTGAGTAGTACTGAACAAAACAGTGCAAGAAATAGCTGGAGAGACTGAGGATAAGCCTCAGTAAAGACTTTGGATAAGTCCAGAACAAAGTAAATGAACAAACTAACAGCAAATGGAAAGAAATCACACGCGCGCAATGAGTCAGCCAGCAGAAGCATCGGTTTCATTTAGCAGTGAGCAGCTGTTTGATTGACCTCAATAAATGCAAGTGAATGGCATCAAAGTTCCAGAACCTTGCTAAGCCTGGATAAACAGACACAAGAATACGAAGTATAAACACACTGGATGAGACGATGTGACGATACGACGAAGTAAAAGGCTTCTGAGACGCCGTGCAGGCAAAAAGTAAGATGCAAGAGTGAGAACAAGAACGAGCGTGGGTCAGGCCAGGAGAAATCAATCATTTCATAACTGCTGTCCATAGGAAGTATCTCATTCTGTATCACCCACTTCAAGACTGTTTTATCTCAACAAGGACATAAAAATGCGCCAGGTGCCATGTTCAACAAGTCACTTAAAGGTATGAAAAAGTAATTACATTACTTTACTAATTACTGATCAGTAAAAGTAATGATTTACATGACTCATTACTTTACATTTATTACTCAGCTCTGTCAAAGGTGCTTTTAAACATCTCAAAATTTGCACTGCACACGGGCAGAAATAGGAAATGAGATGTTGTGGTTTAAGAAGCAGCAGAAGAATTCAGAGGAATTTACTGACCATCCAGCAGCCAGCTGAGCCTCACTGGCTCCACACACAGTTCTCCAGAGGTCCTGACCTCAGCTGCATGGTTCACACGCTCTTAAACTCCAAACAAAGTTAGGTGACTCCCTAACCTCTGATCCGACCAAGGGTTGTAGTGGGCCTGAACAACCCAGAACGACCTTCAGGCACCTTCAATTAATAAGCAAATAAATCTGATTAGCTGTTTAACACATGATAATGTGGGATGACAGACCATCGAGTGTAATCATATAACTGTAACACGTTACTAAGTAATACATTGCTCTGCAGAGCTGGCCACATTCTTGCAATATCAAATTCACAAGTCATCATTTGTATACTCATATGCAAACAGCAGTTCTAGTCATTTGTGATGGCCCATTATTATGCAAACATACTAAAATGTGCACATGTGCACACAGACACACATGCAGACACTCAGACCGGGCTTACACAGCTGCCTGGAACAATTACAGACAACAGTCAAGGTATCATGGCTCCCTCCTTGACAATTCTGCTTTGATGACCTTGCTGCTAAACAGAAACTGTTGCAGCCCTAGCTGCTGAGCAAAGAGAGTGGCGTGTCCTGTGTGATACAGATCGATAGTGGGCCCCGCAGAAGTGCACCTCCTTTATAGCTGCTGAACCGGAGCTAGAAGGGTTAAAGGAATGAGGGAGGGCAAGGGCAGGCGTGGACGCAGATGGAATGCTTGATGAGGAGGAGAAGCAGGGTACGGAGCCAGGATGCAGGAAGCCCAAGGCTGGGCCTCGAGACTGCAGCAGACAGTCTGTATCCTCGCAAGTTCTGGGAGGAGACGAGACAAACACGTTGTTCGTGAGAAAGATGGCATAAAAAAAAAAAAAGGACAGATAATGTCCAAAGAATTCTTCGAAGAAAGGGGAGAGGAAGTAGAAGGCCAAGAAGGAGGGAGAAGAAATTAAATGGGAGCTGCATGTGCATTTCTGCTGGGTTTGTTGTGGAAAATAGGCTCAGCCTTTCTTACAGTGCTTGAAAGAGGATGTGAGACTGATTGGCTGGTAATGGACATACCTCTGAAGTCAAAAAGCCAAAATGAACACCAGGTAAAGAATCAGAACTAGACAAAAATAAAGAAACACTTTATGCTAGAGATGAACTGAAATGGACAGAATCCATGTTCTTTATAAAACAGTGCAAAAAACAACTGTGAAACCGCTGAGCTAAGAGGAGCAGTGATCTACGGATAAAAATACAGCACCCGATCTAGCTTCCATGTGTTCCAAAAGCCCCGCTGAGGTCAGTTTACAAGTCTTAAATGTGTTTTCATATGGTCAACCATGATGGAAAGCCAGGGCTGTGACATTTTGGGTCACTTGTGGGTGTTTCGTCAGGAAGAGCCAAGAGCCTTATGGCTGCGACCGGGGAGATGGAAAAGCTGAATCAGAGCTCGGAGAATAGATGGGTTTAATCGGCCTGCAGCTGACGTTCACATTCTGCTGTTTGCGTGCTATTCCGGAGAAGACAATGGACATTGCCGGGGGGGGGGGGCAACACACGCCTATAAATAAGACAGGAAGTACAGAAGGTAATATTGACAAGAGAAGAGGCGGTGTAGGAGTCCATTAGTCTTATAAAAAATGGAGGCAGGCGTTAGCGGTCAGGCTGAGAAAACAACCCAGAAGTTGAACAATCACAGTGTTATGCTGAAGACAATGCACGCAAAGTCAGTGACCTGGACTGAATCCCCCAAACTTCTACTGTTTCCTCAGGAGTTGCTAATGGAAAAAAGAAAAAAAAAAAAGGCAGTAGAGATGCATTCACCAAATGCTACTGCCATATCCACTTCCATGCTGTATCCACTTCCATTCTCTTTATTTGAAAGGCTCACGAGTTTGAAACGCATTTCTGAAAGAGTGTTTTATTTTCCCGTGGGGGCAACCTCTACGGGAAGTTATATTTGGCACAAAAGGTTACATCGCAATTCACTCATTACATATGGAAGCCTGCAATAAAGGGGAGCAACTTTTGCTTTGCAATTTAGCTATCATTATAATCAATCAACCAGATGCTACAAATGACCAAATGAGACCTTTCTCCATGTGATCAGAGCTATTTGTCAAAGGACACAAAGGCTATGAATATGGTGGCTGAGCATTTGGTCACATCTAACTCAGAGGAAGGCTGAATAGCGTCCTGAACGTTTGAAAGGAGGGCATTTCAGTCACACCGCTCTACACCACCAAAAAGCCTCTTTTAATTCACCCAAAATAAATAAAAATACAAAAGATAGCCAAAGATTAAAAGAACAGCTTCACAGCTCAAACCAAAAATGTGGTTTTAAAGAGGAATTTGTGGTAACTGAAAACAGCAGGGGGAAAAAAAAGCAAATGAATGAAATGAAGGCTGTCTCAGAAACTACAGCACTATTGTGCTGACATATTGAAGCATTTAAAGGATAAGTTGGAATTTCTCTGTCTAAGATGAGGGACAGAATCCACAGTCTACTTGATTCATCTTTTTTTTTTTTTTTCTATTGAGCACATCTTGAATAAATAGCACAAAAATGCAATACAGGGTCTTCAGAAAGTTTTCAGACCCCTTCACTTTTTGCACACTTTATTGTGTTGTAGATTTAATCTTAAATGTAAATCTACATTCAGTAACTCATAATGACAAAGTTTTTGTAGAATTGCTTGCAGTTTTATTGAAAATCAAAAACTGAAATCTCTCATTTACAAAAGTATTCAGACCCTTTTTGTGTTTGAGCTTTTAGTCCTCTTGGGTAGGTTACACCTGGATGTGGAAAGTTTACCCTGTTCTATCCTGTTCTGTAGGGTTTAAGTCTGGAAGGCACTCCAGGACAATCAAACTTGTCCTGAAGTCACTCCAGAGTTGTCTTGGATGTGTATTTCAAGTCACTGTTGAGCTGAAAGGTCTTGGGGATGGTACTAGCCAGGTGATGAGCAGAGCCTGATGTTCACCAGACATAGTTTTTGGAGAGTTCAGTTTTTGTCTCATCAGACCAGACAATGTTTTTCCTCATGCTCTCTGAATCCTTTAAAGGCCATTTACCTTTTACTCAAAGTGTCTCCTGCCTAGCAACTCTACCATAAAGGCCTGATTGATGGAGTGCTGCTGAGATTGTTGTCCTTCCAGCACATTCTCCCATCAAGCAAAACTTTAGAAATAGCTTTATACACTTGCCCTGGTCTATGGCTCACCACGGTTTTATCATGGAGGTCTCCCGAGAATTCCTGGGACTTCATTGCTTGGTTTTTGTCTTGGCATGCAATGTGAATTGTGGAACTTTATATAAACAGGTGTGTGCCTTTCTAAACCATGTCCAATCAATTCAATTTGCCACATGTGGACTCCAATCAAGCTCTAGGCGCATCTCAAGGATAATTAAAGCAAAGAGGATGCACCTGACCACAATTTGGAGAGACACAGCAAATGGTCTGAATACTTTAGTAAATGAGAGACTTCAGTTTTTGATTTTTAATGAATTTGCAAGGAATTCTATAAACATGTTTTCACTTTGTCCTTATGGGTTTCTGAGCACAGATTCATGTGCAATTTTATCCATTCAAATTAAATCTAAGTTCAAAAAGTCAAGAGGTTTGAATATTTTTGTCTATTGTTACATTAAAAGTGTTTACATCTACTAAATAAAATGTAGAGGAATAGTTTGACATCTTGCGAAATACATTTACTTCTTTTCTTGTGGAGTATTAGATGAAAAGGCTGATACCATCCTGTTAATATTAAGGCTACAGCCAGAAGCTGGTTAATTTAGTTCAGCATAAATACTTTCAAGCAGGGAAACAGCTCGCCTGCTTCTGTCCAACGATAATAAAATCTGCCTACCAACACCTCTAAAGCTCATGAATTAACACATTGAATCTTGTTTGTTTAATCTGTACAAAGACCCGAGTGTAAAAATGACAAATCACTGTTTTACAGGGGGCTAAGTGCCAGACTATTTCTTGGATGCATACCAGCAGCTCAGAGTCCAGGATGATACCACCTCCAGTCAAGAAATGTTTGTTGCGAATCTTATAGCAGATGTAAGTCCTTTTTTTTCTCATAAGATTGTGCTGTTTGTAAAAGATTAATTCAGACTATTGACTACGGAATAAGGAGTATTATAGTGAGACAGACCTAAAAAAAATTACAAACTTATCCTTTAAGTGTAATCATACCAAATGATGTGATAGATTGCTTCTTTAGTAGAAGCCAAAAGTTAGAAAAACTGAGGTCGGAGCTGTCAGGGGAGTGGACATCTGGCTAACTGTGGGTTTTCCTGGTGGAACAGGTGACTGTGGGAGGGAATGGAGCCAAACAAGACACTGACTGGTCAGGTCTGTGGGAGGATGGGGCACTAGCTAATTAGTACTGGAGCTAACATCACAGTGACAGTCATGCTAACTGTGAGCAGCTATCCTAATGCAACATAAACTGTGCCAGAATGATCAAATTAAGTGGGAAATAATACGGGAAGCTTTTTTTCCTATAAAATATGAGCGAAGGATTTTCAATATGCAGTAAGAAAAGTTTGTTTTTGTTTTTTTTTACTTTTAAGAAAACTTTTTTCCAAGTCAGTTTTTATTCACAATGTTGTTTTCCCAATGAATTTCTAATTATTATCATTCTAATTATTGATTATTATTGATTATTTGAGAACTCCAGTTGAGAACACAAGGGCAAAATTAGGTTAAAAAAGACTAGTTTACAACAAAGTGATTTTGGTTGTAGAGAGTGGCAGCAGGGTCTTTGTGGCCAGGGGAAAGGAGAGGCTGGGTGAGGAGGAACCAGGGGGAAGGCTGAGCCTGGCAGCCGGAGTCAGAGGCTGAGACGGGAGCAGGAGAGCTGAGCAGGGCAAGGCAGGGGAGTTGGCAAAAGGAAACAGGGCAGAGTGGGTCCAGAGAGCTTGGGAGAATGGAGGTGATCCAGATTGGGTTCCAGGCAGAATAGAAGGCAGACGGAGGCAGGAATCGGACCAGGGCAGAGGGGGAAATAAGAATTAGCAAAAAGCTTCATCAAGCAAGGAGATTCAAAAAGCTGGAACGTGATGGGCGGCATGGTGGAGGTGAAATGTGGTATTTAAAGAGGAGTAGACCAGAGATGATGAGCAGCTTGTCGCCCAACACCTGTGGACCAAGTACAGCAAAATTCCCTATTTATATTTTCCCACAAATAATTAAGCAAATTTTCAATTAATACATAAAAACATAAGAGCAAATGGCAAAAAAGTAAAAAGAAAAAAATCCCAAAGATTTTATGCTTGGCCGAGGTGGACATGTTGGTGTATCAGGGGGTGGTAGCTTGTAAAAAATTAATGTGGTTTTCAGTCTTTACAGCTGTTGCAGCTGCTGTTTGGTCAGTGAAAAGACAGAGCTTCAACTGCAACTGCGAGAAAAACTGTCACAAGGCATTTTCAATACAGCTTCTGTTGTTTTCAGCACGCTTTGCATTTGATACCTTCTCAAGCGACATTATTAGGCTACGGCAACAAGCTGTCCATTTAAGTACATCACCACTTTGGCAAAATGTTTACACCATTTTCTTAAGAATTAGTCTCAGTTTTGTATTATTCCTCCTAATATTATCTTGGCATAAAGAAAAATGGAGTCACCAGGTTTAGCAGAAGGTCTGAGGAGCTCAACTTATATTGTAATTGATGGCAAAATGGAAACGTTATTAAGCTAATTAGTATTTAACAGACTGACAGATTATCATATAGGCCAGTTTATCATAACACTATAAGAGATTGGTACCTTATGCGGGCAATGATAAACTGACCTCCCAGACACAGCCCCCTTCAGCCTTCACTCTTCCCGAAAACTCATCGGATCTACATGAATCACACAACCGACCTATTTTGCATTCAAAAACAAAACTTGACAAGTTTGCATCCCTGAATAAAAATATAACTAAACCCATAATAAAAAATGAAAGTATATTACTTCATAATTTTTACTTTAACATATTTATTTCTTTTAAACATCCTCTTATTATAATAAACACTATCCAACACCACGTACAGACACAGACATATAGAGTAATGAATATTTCAACTGTTTTTGTAGGAGTCATGTGTCTTACTGTCACCTTTTGTTTCATAACTGTATATTTCACCAATAAAACAAACCAACTAGCTAAGACACACACAGACAGGGGCTTTTTTCTAACTGTGCCATCTTGATGCACCCACTTCTCCTGCAGTGCTTTACTGGCACCCCACTGGAAAACTAGCTCCACCAACTGAACTTCTATCCGTTCACATTTATTTATTGATAGATTGATTGACTGATTGCCTTGTCTGTTTGTCAGTTAAAGCTGACTAGTGTTTCCTTGCTGAGCTAAAACAGAGGAGTGGTAACACACAGTGGAACCTTGTACTGAAAAAAAATATTTCCACTTAATTCAAACTGCAGAAGTCTGATATTAACTTCAGCTTAACTTTGAAATGTATTTTTGCACAGATCAAGGACTGTGGATTTCATCCTCCATCACTTGCACTGGAACTGAGTTAGAAAGAAATCCCTTCAGTGCTGCTATCTACAGGTAAATATGCTTGATAATGTCATGCAAACAGCAGGCTGACAGCTTGTAACTTAATGTCTCTATCATCTTTACAGCTTGCTGCAGGTATGTTTAAGTGTATGGTCACTGCTTATATTATGTGTGTATATTAAGCATATTAAAAGTCCCCAGCAGGTGGTCCATTCTTCACACCTGCCTATTTATTGTAATTTATGACAATGAGGAAAAAAACACGAGTCCACTGGAGAGCTGGAGTCAAGCTGCTCTTTAGTGTTTCCTAATAGAGACAAGAGATTTCTAAAGAAATGCGAGCTTGTATCGCAAACAATAACATGTCCAGTTATCGCAGGACAAATTGAACGCAGCCTTCCCAGACTCAGTCTGCTTACTTAGTGTTTGCCGTTGTGTAATTTGGCAGAATGTGAGACAGTTGCACAATTGACAGACACCAACTGGACTAAATGATGGATTCGGGCAGTTCTGATGTCATGTGAACATTCAAAAATGAATTTCTGTGCAACCTCTTAAAATGTTGTTTTTCTTTATTTCTATTTTTGGCCTCCGCATGTACGTACAGATGAGTAATGATTGTTTATTTGTGGAGCTAAAGGAAGTGGTTAATTATGGTGTCAGCTTCTTCCTACAGAAAACTGATGAACTGCGTCTGTGTCTTGATGTAGTGCTGAGAAATAAAACCCCAGTTAATCATACACCAAGTAGCGTGTTCACAGTCTGCCTGCCTACAGACTCACTTTTCCTGCTGATAGCTAACAACGGAGCTTAAAAACTTTAGCTATTATCCTGACTGCCCCTAAAAACTTTGCTTATTTGGCTCATTGGCTTAAACATTTCTCTGAAACATGAAATATTCACGACTACATTTCATGAGTAAATAAGTAACAAGTAACATTAAAAAAAAACTTCTTCAGGTATTATTCATTAACCCAACGACTGTCATCAGATTCTGATTCAAATGGTAAATCCTGATTGGTGCAAGGAAATGTATGACATCACAGTTTTTTGTTTTTTTTTTTCCAAAAGAGGCTGATACACTTCAAACCAGTTAAAGGAGCTCAAAGGAAGAAAAGGAAATACAGAAATCTCTCATATGAAATCTACAAAACTGTTCCAACTTTCACGGAAAGTAAATTTGGAGGACAGTCTCGTAAGAAGCTAACTGTGTAAAAGTGTGTTTTAATAATACAGGTCTGAGAGTTAAGTTCAAAATAACAGTGTGGGGGACAGAGAACACTTCTGGAGCAGCTACTAAGACAACTTTACTAAGCTTTGACTGGAGATCTTCATTAGGACAAATCAAAAGATTATTCAAAGAAAATGTGAGGAAACATAAATCTTCACCTGAGGTTAGTTCAGTATAACTGGCTAACACTCGTTCATTGCAAATGAGAATATAGGTTGGTAAGAAATCTCTGGAATAGTTCTCATGAATTTATACACTGAGGATCTGAAATAAAACAGAGAAAGCAGTGATTAATATGTGTATTTTTCAGGCAAAGTGAGCCATAATAAATGGATAAACCATCTGTAGATACGTGGATCAAGGAGCTAAGGTCCCATATGGCTACATATACCTTAGCGACTCTCTAACTAGAATTGGCGACTTTGGCGTTCAGTGGGTGGAGAATAAAACAGCACACTGAGTCAACCAATCAGCAGCCAGACTGAAGCATGAATGAGCTGTGAACGTGCACGCCTAAAGACCAATCACTGATCCTCACTCTTTGTCCAGGGAACTTATCCTTCGTTTTGATTGTAAATGATTTAACTTTACCTTCATAGAAAGATTTTGAACTTAAAGGTAGGTTTAAATGCAACATAACTTTCTGGGCAGGCTTTAACTATTTACATTGAAAATGAAAAGCATTATGTAAATGTTATGATTCCAGTTGGGGACATCTGTTGCATGTCATTACCTCCCTTTATCACCACATTTGCTGTCTGCATCTATACTGTCCTATTCAATCAAAGCACTGTCTTCTTTAAAATAGAAAATTTTAGATTTCATGACTTCACCCACACTTCAGGAAATGTTACACGGATGAAAACTAACCAACAAAGAAAACTGGACTCGCCACAGACACTACAACACTAAGCAACTAAACTAGATCTGGTACTGTACATATTGTGAGGAGGGGGAAAATGATAAGGCTTATCAGTCATAGACAACCATTGGCCATTAGTCCTGGACAGCAGGATTCCAGTACACCAACACAGATGTCAGGAAGAAAAAAAAAAGCCCAGGGCAGCTCCAGAATCAGCTTAAACCCTATTAGCAGCCACTAGAGGCTGCAATGTTCATCACCTCCCTCAAAATGTAACTGTAGGATGGACAAACAACAAGTGAACAAAGCCTTGAGGAAGGCTGGTGGTTTGAAATGATCCTTAAACTGCTTTGAGTCAACACTTCAGATAAAGCTGTGCAGACAATAGACAATACACGTTTACAGCACTGCTGCTCATTTGCTCTTCTATTCATATTGTCTTGTTAAAGTGTTGCAGTATACTGTATGTCAGTGATATCTTGTTTGTCCTGTGTGTCAATTTACAGCAGTGAGTGGTTTAATAGGCAATATAAGTCATAATAAATTCAATCTTATTTCTGTATATATATAGCTGAATAGGCTTTACAACCAATCTACACTTATGCATTTTCCGTTCATGATGATTCAATGATATGTTGTGAGGAATGTGTGAGTTATCATCTCCATTGTGTCTGATCTCAGGTGTCTTCTTATCACCTCATAACAGTATTTCATTACTGTATACTGTATCATTAATAAGAAATACATGTTGCTATTATTTCTGTTTTTACAGTTTAATAGGGATAATGTAATGTAATGTAAAATCACAGTCATACTGATAGAAGATAAAATTTTCAAATCAGCTACGTTACTCAAGGATGATAGTTCTAGCTTTCATACTTTAGCCAATATTTCCTTCTTGTGCGTCAAACAAATACTTATGTCTTTATTATAATTTATTAATTTATTGCATTGCACAGAACCAAACATGGTTCAAAGTTTTACCAGGGTTCAGTAATCTGGTATCATGAACTGCATTAACTACAAAAAAGTGAACTTCTAAAGTTAAAGTAAAACTTCTCTGGAGGTCATAAATGTCCACTGCAAAATTAACTGGAATCTGGCTTTTTGTTTGTTTAAAAATCTGTGGTTGTGCTCAAAGGTGAACTTTGACCTCACAGTGGCGCCACATGAGTTATTAGTATTGGCCTGGCACATGAATATGCACAGTTCTGTGTAAATTCCAGTAGTTGTTGGAAATTAGGGAGAGACAGAGAGTAACAATGTACTGTACAGGACTTTAACTGTGGATCTTATGGCTCATGCTTGGTGCCTTAAAACCCTGGGCCACCCAGTGCACCACTCGACAAATGGGTTCTAATGGTAACAACACAAACACGAGCTCACAAGTCACATGATCGACAGTTTTGTGAACAAACCCACAGATCAGTCAAACATATTTGGAAGTGAAGGCAAAGTTGAACAGTGCAATGATCAGCTAAACTGTCAACTGTCTGTTGGAAACATCCATCACTGCATTAACTTGTTGTTATCAGGCTAAAATAATCGTGTTTGTTCTTATCCAGCTAATTTGGTTCTTCAGATTCTACAAGAGGACGGATTTGTTCATCTTAAATGAAGTTATCTGGATAAACGGTGTACTCTTATTTTGAAATAAAGGCAAGATAAGGCAACATAAAGAACAGGGCTTTGGATGGGGTTGGATGGATGGACCCATGATTGATTGATTGATTCCAAAAAAAAGTAAGTAGATATTCAATTTTATACCAACATTTATGGATGACTCACTTCACCGTTCAGTAATAGAGACTGAGAGGCAGAAAAAAGAAATCACAGATGTTTGTGGTAGTGATCACACGAGCAGTATATGAACCAGGGTCCTTAATATTAATATTGGCATGAGCAAGGCATTTCCCTCAGCACATTAAAAACTGGAGATGCATTAAATTAGTTTTACAGACAGCTGTGTTCGGAGAGGCACCCCTATCACATCAGCAGAAGAAGACACAACTGGCTGATATCTGAAATTCAGTCACACACCAGTCCAGCGTGTGAGTCTGATCCTGTTATTACTTCAATCCCTCAGCATTTTTCGTTGCGATTTTTCCATGTAGTAAATTAAAAATAAAAACCTAAAATGTAGTGCTGCTGGACCATGCCACCGGCCCATGCTCCACACAGGAAGACTAACGAAGTGTCGTGTAAATCACACATCACTCATCAGCACACGAATCCACACATGCAGTTTCAGCCAAACAGTTTCTTATCTCCAAAGAAACACCTTATTCCACTCTTGTTTTGTTTTCCTGTTATTCTCACCTGGTAGCACAGGGTAGCATTCGGCTTTTGAACGAGAAACTAATCTTTCAGCTCCTGGAACACAAACATTATCTTGATGCATCCTCTACTCCGCCAAACACATACCACTGTTCGCGATGCCCTTTTACGGACCTTGAAATTTTGGCCCAAAATCAAGTCCTGCTGTGTGCCACCAGCATAATTCCAGAGGACTGCTTTACTTATTTATTCTATTTCCAACAGGTAAGCATTAACCTGCCGCCTGCCTATAATTAATATCATAGCGGTTGAAGGTGAAACAGTCATGCGGAGTGACTTTTTTTCCCCCTCTCTGCATAGCAGCTTTACCTACTCAGTCCTTTCTCCAGCTCCATCGTACCCATCCAGGCTGACAGTATTGATAATTGTGCATTATAAGGCTTTGGCACTGGTTGCTGTTTAGTATACAGGAGCTATACTGAGGACCTAATACTCCTTAATGCTCCTGCTATTAAGAACCAAATCACATTGCAAACACTTCATTAAACAGCCTGAGGCGCTGTCATTGTTTAATGACATATCGATGAGTGTGTTCAGCGGACAACAGCCGCAAACAGCACTCTCTCTTTTTTTTTTTTTTTTTCCCAGCGCTCCCTGGGGGGTGTCATCTGTCACTCCATCTCCTGCTAATCGATGTCTCTGGAGAACGCTGCGGTAGCCCCACTGGTGACAAGGCGCATTAAAAATGTAGCGCTGTTATCTCTGCTGGGCTATTCATTAATTTTGCATGGTCTGGAGAGGTCCTCGAAAGCGTGTGATTCATAGTGCTTATTGTCCTTGGTAAACAGGTACTGCGGTCCTGTCATTAGATATTTTAACACAAAGAACTGAAAGCGCTGTATGGGCTGTAACAGTATGGGCAATGGATTAGATTACTACATGGAAAGTGAAAGGTGTGGTCATAGTGAGTGTTCCATATCAAATGACCGAATGACTACTCTTCATTTTCCCTTTAGTATACTCCCTTAGTTAATTATCCTTTTTTTTTTGTTATGGTCTCCAAATTGAGCTCTTAACAGCTTCATTTCCAGCAGCAACAGGCAGCTGTTTTTTTTTTTTTCTTTAGAAAGAAACTGAAACACAACTCCAAATGAATGCTAATGTTAATTAGGTTATTTAACACCGGTTTGTGTTAATGTTATCAATTCACGCAATTGTTAAGGCTATCGTAAACAGTTGCCTATTTAACACGCGAGGGTCATTGTTTTCCACTTTGCTGTGGAGTTCTTCGGCACCATAATTAAATGACCAAAAAAAAAAAAAAAAAAAAAAAAAAATCAATTAGTTTGAGTGACAGCCCTGGGAAGCACAGCTATGTTTGAAACTACAGCAGTAGGAACATTTGCTAATCATATTTCTCAACAACAGGCTTATGCATGTACATGTTTGCTGTTGTGAAACAGCTTTTTGTAGCTTGTTTGGTAGTAGCTTGTAGTATAGCTGCTCCACCACAAAACTGTAGTCACCGTAGCTTAGTAGTTGATATGATGAACTTGTGAGGAATTACATAACAGATTTGCATTTATCAGGAGTTGTGACCATCTGAAGTCCATATAATCTCGTTTAGCTCTGTTCTTGGTATCTACTGACTCCTGAGCATCTGTGGGTTCATCACTATGAGTGACCCCTTTCACATTGTCACATTGTTTTTAAATTGCCATTTGATACATTGTTATATGTACAAATGTGGATTGTATTTTAATTCCTTCAGTGGATGGTTGCTTTACTAGCTACAGTTTTAAAGTAGCTTCACCAACCCTGAATATCAAACTGAGAGTTTTGGGATATTTGACGTATCCACAAACCAGCAACAGCCTCAGGCACACAAAATTGGTCTACCAGTTCAACACTAACTCTATTGTTCCTTTCACTATCTGTCAAGCTCATGCTAGCTCAGACATGCAGGCCCGGGCCATCCGGGGGAAAGGATGTCCTGTCACTACCTTCACTGTAGCTGCCTGTCTCTCTGAAAGCCTGTGTCATTTAACATGTTTGGGCTACGAGTTCAAAACAACACTAATGGCCTCTCTGAGATCTGGAGAAACTTCCTGAGGGGGAATCTGTTACACCCATCAGCAGTGCCGCCCAGCCCTGCCCCCCCCCGAGAGGCGTCACACTTCACATTATTTTGATGCTGCATAAATCATGGTGGCTGGTTCTGACAGAGGCCAGTGGGTGATCTCATGGAGGTCAAGAGGGTCACACACTGGCTTTTTGAAGGCACGCCTGTGCAAGATGTCATATTTGAATTCCTCCCCTTCTACCTCACACCATGACTCTGGATGAACTTCCTGATAGAGGTCATGACTTCTTTTCTCTCTTTGGCAACATATATCAAAGATAAATGCCAGAAAAATAAAAGGATTTTATTTTTGAAAACTGACCAGCTTTATTTTCAAACTTGTTGCTGTTATTCTATATGCTGGAACAAATTTAAATGATTACATGTCCAACTCTGTTTTATTGTATGGCCTTTGAAAAGAGGCCTCTTGAAAATAGGGCTGCTTGTACTGATCTGTGGCTGAATTTAGGGGCTAACTTGTGTGGTGTGTGTGTGTTATGTCTGCAGGCAGGAGCTGTCACCCGTGCTTGGCCAGACCCCAGAACAGCCTCAGCACTCCTCTCATTGTCCCAGTTGTGCCCCAGTCACACACAGTGTGGGGAAGATCGTTAACACCCCCCGCATCCATCAGGCCCTCTGCTTAAATGGCTGTTTGAGTGAAGCCCCACACACACACTGCACAGGCTGCCTGAAGTGCATCCAGAGAGAACAGAAAGCACATAAAACATCTACACTATTTTATTTAATTATGTTCACATAAAATATTATGCAAACAACAGTCTCTTCATGCTTGAAGTACGAAAGCAGAGATACCACATCTGCAGAGAGTGAACCCCCTTTTATTCAGGCTGTTCAAGGTGGGAATATCACGCATTTATTCCACTTTGCAGTTCTATATTAAAGGTATGAACAGGGAGTGGAGGGACATTGTTGTTCCGGTAATAAGCCGGCAGCAGAGGCAGTCACAGAGCCAGATCCATGTCTGTGTAAAAGGGAGGAATACTATCATGCCATCTAAAATCACACACCGGGGCATCATTACGCCATCTTTGTTTGGGTCAGTGTAAACAAGCAAAGACAGCATTAATGAGGGATCTTATTGATGGCAATGTAGCAGGATTTCTGCTTAAAAGAGGGCTGAGATATTTTACTTCAGGTACAGCAGTGACAGTATCAGATGTTCTCATAGGAAGTCTAGTTAAAGGAACAGGGTTCGGTACAAACTGCAGGTAGATCTGTGTCTGAACAGAATGAGTGACAGACACTATATTTTGTTACACTAAAGAAAAACCTAAACAACAACAGAGGTGGTTTGCTACTGCTTCCCAAATCCACCCATAACAGCATTTCCAGATCCGGCGTTCCTTCAAAGATGACCACCATGACAAAGAAAAGATGAATCATTTCAGCTTTTTCTCATCTTCCATCTGTATGGTTAATGTTTGGTTTGGCGCAGGTCTGGGAAAGAAGATGCTTCTTATACCAAACCATCCTCCTGACCTCTTCCCTGAGCAAATGGAATTGTATCATCCGACAGATCTGCTCATGGGGGTGTAAAATCCAAATAAATCCACACAAATGTTTCACATCACTTTCAAATGAACTAGTACACTCCGAAATGCAAATTCAAACTTGGCAAAGCTTTGATATGCACCATTGACTAACAGCAAATTGTCTTGAAAGATCTGCTTTTGTATAACACTGCTCTGCTGGAGACCAAACCGCTCCACGAAAGAGAAATGGTCTGTAGACAGTTACAAGACTGGAATCAATGGTTCAAATGCCATTATAATACATTACAAATACAAGTACTGAAGAAACTGTGTTAACTCATTCTCCAGTTAGTAGCATAGCTACCTTGAAAAGTGGCAGGTAGCAAATTTGGCTGGCAAGGTAGCATCTTAACCATTAGCTTGGCAGCTAACTAGCTCCAGAAGTTACAGCATTACCAACATTCCAGCATCAATGAATCCTGCACTGTTGGAGTATAAACTATCCTGCTGAATATCCAGCAATGGGTTCACCTCTTTCTGGAGTTTGTTAAAATCCATTTTAAAAAAAAATCATAAGTGAAGCTACATTCAACAGAAAAAGGAAATGACAGCATTTAATGAAAACTAACGGCTGTTTGGTGTTGGAGAGCGCATCAGTCCTTGGTTACATGCCCATCAGTGAAGGTGCCCTTGAGCAAGGCACTTAACCTCCACCTGCCTCAGTGAACTTGTTTGGCCTTAATCAGCAGGAAACTCTGAATGCATCATTTCGCACCTCCCTAATGTGAATGTGTGTTTGAATGTGAAGCAGGACATTGCTGAATAAGTGCAGGTGTGTTCAGAACATCTTCTATGGCTTTATAAAGGTGAAAGACATTAAATATGAAGGTGAATTCTAATTATTTGCTAGAAGCAGGAATACCTTCAGTGCACTCAAAGCCACACGTTTTTCGTTATTTAATTTTTGTCTGTGGAAATTTTGAGGTCTGTCCTCAAAGACCTATTTTTTTGGCTTGAACATGGAAAATATACTTTTTAAGCTCATTCACAGGGCATCATGACGTAAGACCTGCCTCACTGTCAACAAAGAATGTGAAAGTGAACAGGCTCCTGACAGGCTCAACACACAGGCAAAACTCATGGTTATCTGATATGCTCTGGCAGCCCTTCATATCAGAGGTTTATCAATCAATTTCAGAGTGAAAACATATCCTTATTCCACCGAAGCCAAAGTCGAACAAAGCCAGGAGTGGAGCATTAGTGTTGCACCGGGGACTAGAGTGACGCTTTGAGGAACACTAATAAAAAAAAGAAAGCAGAGAGGAGAGATGCCTCTTGTCTCTGCAGGATTTTTTTTTTTTTTCTGTGTGTTGTTGCATGTTGTCTTTCACTTTGATTGTTAGAAACCATACTGGTAGACAGTGGCTCATTTCTGATGAATGTTTTCCTCCCTTTTGCATCTATAAATTATTAGTGATGACACCAGCTTTGGGAGGCGAGGCCCCCTGCAGAAGAAGCTCCACAGTGTGGATTTATCCCACACAAATAAAAGTCTCATAGCCAGTGTTCAGGATCCCGGCATGCATTATTATTCAAGAATCTTATTGACTTCTCCCTCGTCTACTCCATTCACTCTGCTGCTCAGGAAACACAAAGTCCACACTATGTAACAACCTTATGGATTAATGGAGTGGTTAAGAAACCATCATGGTCTTGTTGCCAAAACACCAGAGGCCAGAAGGGTGGAGAATCCACAAATCAAAACCCTTCCATCCAAACGAAGACATAAATTTGGATGAGTGAACTCTAGACAAGTAACTTCACTGGGATACTTTTCAAGAATTAACAAAAGCTGGCAAAAGACTACAAAAGTATGAAACATATCCCAGTGTTGGAAGGCAGCAGTCGGTAAATTCCAGTGGTGCATTATCTCCCCTGCCAGCTCTTAACAAAGTCCAGCCATGCTTTTGAAATGGCACACTTAAATGTTGTGCCAAATACTTTGGAGAGTGATGGATTATCACTAATGTACAGGCAAGAGGGTCAAGCTTCAGGGGAGGTGGTGTTGAGGGGGGGGGGGTGGGCTGTTGCTTGTCCTCAGGCTGTATAGAATTCTGTCTGATCTTGTCCTAAAAGCACGAAATAACAAAAAGACTAACACATTGCAAAAAAATAACTTCATATCATCCTTATTTTGACCATGATTCATTTAATAGAAATAGATTTTTAATATAATCAGTAAATGCATCAAAGAAATTTACACAGTGATTATTGATTATGAGCTGAAACCAAACACCCTCATCATGAGGCAACTTAGTAGCAACGACACCAACACACCATCTCAGATTTGATGGGTTCAGTCAACTCACTGGGTTTATTAAACCTCCACTACGGACATGTTTTAAGACATACAAATATACTCAACATATATACATATAAAAATGCAAAATATACTTCTTCTTTGTCCAATATTATTAACTATAAAAAGTGTAGTAAACTGCATACAAACTTAATAAACGCAGAGCAAGCAGTGGAGAAAACTGCTCTTAAATCAAAATCCAATCAAAATTTAATTTGACTTAAAGACACAAAAAAGCAAATGCACAACTTCCTTTGTGCTTTCTGTTTAGTGTGCAAGAATGAGATACGTGTGCAGGACTGACATACATGGTGCAGTTCCTCTTATTGCTGAGAAAGGTAAGAAAATGGAGCCATATAACATTTAACAGGTGTAGAGAATGGGTAATAGAATAGATACAGAGAAATGATATTATTGTATGATACAAAGTGACAAAAGCTGGGTTTGTATACAGGCTAGGATGGTATGTACTATAATGATAATAATGATGATAATAGCAGACAGTTTGACTTAATCTTGTGAATACTGTGAGAGTGAATTGGAGATTTGATTAATAGATATGGTTGAAACATAACTATTGTTTCAGCTTAAACAATAGTTTTAGCTTAAACATCAGAGAAACAGCTGGTTGGAGGAGGGAGTGTTGTAGATGGACTCACAGGGTTTTTGGGAACTCTCTCATATATTTAATCTTGTATGGAGTAAATTCACAGTCACAGGTTAAATGTTTATAGTGCATAATGTAACAGATACGTTGACACTTACGTTGACGTCTCAATAAAGTCTCTTATCTGTTTTTTTCCCCCCACATCCAGGAAATAGGTATACTCTGCTGAGAGTGCATTTCATCATCCTGCAAAGTCAGGGAATTCTGATAGAGACTACTTTAATCAATGTCACACTAGTCAAAGGTATTGTCATGTTGATGTAAAATTTAAAACGATGCCTTGTGGCACTTCCTCCCATCCCGTGCACTGCCATAGGAAGCAAACTCAAAGCTTTTAACTAGATGTTTTACAGAGTGAAATTCTGTGAAGCCCATACTGCGTCTATTGTTTTTCTGCAGCTGTAACATCATCTCATTTCACGCCTCCCAGAATGAATCTGTTTGCATCTTTACTTTGGCTTTGTAAGCATTCACATCACCTTCAATTTTTCCTTCACATACCATTATGGTGCTTTAACCACAGTACTTCCCCTTTTGTTTCTCTTTGAGAGCTGTTACGCTTGGAAGAAGCAGCTCATTTCACTCTGTCTGACACTATAGTATATACTCTCCGAAATTTGTTTTCTAGATTTCTTATGCATAATTTTAGGCATAAAGTTCCCCAAAATTTGACGTATTTGTTATCTTTGAAAACTTTGTGATCTCTACTAGAATTTTAAATAAATAAATAAATAATATTCTGTGTTTGAACAGTTTTTCTGCACAGCACAAATGTGTAATGCTTGGCTCATCAGTCATTACTGAGCTTTGAAGCTCTCCTCCAGTGAAATATTACAGCATCAGTTCTTTGTTCATGTGCCTAAAAGTGATCTCTAGAGATGGTAGAGGGGATTCTGACTGTTGTCTTTCAGGAGCAAACACAGAAGTGGCTTGATACTGTTATAGAGCATAAAAACTATATTTAAGGTTATTATCCATGAACAAACCTCTGTGAAAGTTTACTCCCAATTCACATGGTGTCCAGAGGATGAACCCTTTCCATTTGGGTCACTCTATGGGCTTTGCTCTGCTGCAACCATGACACCAAAACGTCAACTACTACATACAAGATATCTCTAATCCAACTGGTACATTGCCATGCATTGACTTGCTGGGCACTTTCATGCTCCCAAGAGAACAAATCATTTGGTTTTAAGAGCAACTTAAAACTCAGTTTTTAGCTATAGTAACTGCAACCCAACTACTGTCAGTCGCACACTCTCCAACCTTCCAACTCTTTACAAATTTCTACAACAACAAGAGTTATGGATGTAACTATGTCTGTCTGAATTGTGAATGACTGCCAGATACTGTAAATACCTGCATTTCCTCCTTTAAGAAGAATGAAATTGAAATTGAAATCACTATACCTATACCAGATTGGAGTAAATATTGTTGCCTTTTATTTGGGGAATCAACTTTTCTCTGCAGAAGAGAATTACTTGCTTTTGTCTGGCACAAAAATGTCTGTTGCAATGAACACAATAGACTGGGACTAGAATCAGTTGTAATTATAAGTAAATGTCTGTACATATACAGCAATTAACTGATTGACAACATGGATCAGATGACCCTGTAGCCTTTAGCACCACCCCATCAGTAGATACAATGGGGTTTTTTTTTTAACCACAATAAAACTTTAATAGCAAAACCATCACTTCTTTGTTCATTTTATCCAACACTCTATTCAACACCAGTATTTATGACAACTGTAGGCTCTAGGAGGCGCTAGCTTCGCAGCAGAGTTCCATTCCTGTATATGTATGAAAACCGCACACAAACAAGCGGAGCCCTTTAGAGAAGTCACATGGGCTGAGGTTTGGTCAAAATGGAAGTCAGTTATTATTGTAGTGTTTTATGGGAATGCCTTATTTATGTGCTGTGGATTGCTCTGTGCCATGAATATGAAGCAGCTACAGCCTGATAAATGTGAGTTATATGGGGCTGGGAGGCTGTGGTAATAGCTGAACTCAAGGTCAGCGGTGGCTTGCTGATTGCACCAGAATTCTACAGACACCTTGCTGATGAAGAGGGCAAGAGAGTACCAGAATGACTCAACCTCAGCCACAAGAGGTTCCTCAAAGGCTTCTCAGACTTGACTTCCCTACATGAGTGGGCAAACTCTTTTATAGGGCATCAGAGACTGAGCGTTATGGTCAATATGGCTATGCTGCTTCTCCCTTTATAAGATTCAGCAGTGTGCTGAGGTGCAATTTTAATCAGATTTTTAATTAAATTGTGCCTCATTGAAAATCTCTCTGGGAAGCGTCTGCGGAACAATAAAATAAAGTGCGTTGTAGAGCGTTGCAGTCTTGGGCTAAATTAGCGGACATTCTGATATTTTGTGGATCGATATTTGCCGGTCCCCTGTGCTGTCCACGGGCTGAGAAAAGTGTAGCTGAAGGCTGTGTTTTATTCAGGGGCCCTCAGGCCACTGCTTAACTGATGATTACCATTTTAACTAGTCCTCACAGGACACGGTGCAATCAATAGAAAAGGACATTGCTTTCAGAGAGAATATGGATTTTGTTACATAATGGCTACAAGCGATATCACGGCATATAAACATGGAGGACATCACATCAGACTGTGGCACGCAATGGAAGGCAACACATTAAAGACGCTCATACCTGGAGCTTATTATTGGCATTGGACATGCATGTGATACTTCACAAAGGCAAAGTCATTACTCATGTCTCGTGTGCATGTGCGTCTGATATGCACGTCGCCCCCACTACCCTAAGCTGAGTCTTGACAAGTCTTCCCCAGTGCAAATCATGTCCTGTTATTGATTCCACCATCACAGTGACAACCAACCCAGATATATTGCCAGCCCTATCTTTAATATTCCAGCAAATTCCACTTTTGGATATTTACACTATCACACTGCTTTTGACACAAAGCTACTATCTGTATACATATATTTCACAAAAATAACTGTATTCCAGGTGAATTATAACTGTCATTTTAACCCCAACTATGATCTTTCCCTAAATCCATCCAAGTCATGTTTGTGCCTACAACTCCCTAAACCCTAACCAGAGTCCTCCAACCTACCGACCATAGGTTGTTTGTCCCCACGATCCTGCATTAAATAATAAACCGCAGGTAAACTTTTAAATTGGGTTAGGTTTAGATACAAGAACAATTTGGTCAGGTTTAGGGAAAGATCATGGTTTTGGGTTAAAATAAGTACTTTGTTAAGGTTAGATGATCTTTGCCATCATGGTTACAATGATAAACACCTGGTTAAGGTCAAAGAATGATCGTGGTCATGGTTAAAAGAAACAACATTGATTGTGGGGGAAACAAACACCTGGCTGCCTCCTTTGCTCCTGTCATAATGACTTGAATATAAACATGTCATTGAGGGACATTTGCTGAAAAGACTAATGCTGTATCACAGGAATGCAAGATGTCGCTTAACAATAAAACATCACCGTCTTCATAAGCCGCTTCCACAAAAGACAAATAGAGTTATTTTTTTTATGGGAGGATTTGTAACAGTTTTGGAAGGCTGGTAAAGGCGTTAGATTGTATTCTGTCATTTAAATCGGAGGATTTGTCAGCAATTTTTGTTTTTTTTATTGCCATTTCTAATCTTTATAAATGTACGAGTTCAGCTGCTAACAAAATTACAAAACTTAATAAATCACATAACAGCTGTGTAACTGCTGAGACACACACAGACGTGATACATACTAAGCTTTGAAAAATGGATAGAGAACATTGGGCAAATACAAGTTGGAATTACAGTGGTTCATTATGTATGATTCTCCTTTTACAAAAAACACAAGCCAACAGGAACTCCCATCCTCGTTTAACCAGGCTGATGAAACACTAATTGCTAACTGTCTCAAAACCAAAGGCAACAGACAAACCATGATGCCTCTCACATAGGGGCACTCCAGCTTTTTCTAGTATTTCACCTCAATAACATTGTGATCCTCAGAGAAGAGACAGATTAGAAAAGAATGGTTGACACTGAAGCAACAGAGGTTGAGACATCCTGACTTTTTGTCCTTCAGGTCAAGCCCCATAAAGACTGCATTCTACATTTCCCATGACAGTAATTTACATAAATCAGAACTATTTTCCACTGGAGCCTCCCTGACGGGTAAATGCCCATATCTTTCAAGTTGCAGTCCTTCAGTTTGTAATACAGGTTGTCTGTTATAAATTTGGAGTCTGAAACCCATCAACCTCATTGCGGTTATTCTCTCACACAAGAACTCTCAAGCTCTCTCTCTCTCTCTCTCTCTCTCTCTCTCTCTCTCTCTCATTTTCAGCCAATCAGATGTTTTTGAAGTGTAATCACCAAGGAATCAAGTGTATATTGGATAATGGCTCTTTTGGGTGCTTTCCTTTGGACCACTCTGACATTCATATCGCTGTAAATGCAGAAAGATTCAAGCAGGTTCCTGACACAGGGGTCGGCTGTGCGGAAGCAGCTTTGTCTCAGCTTTTGTAGCTTTCTTCTAAAGTGGTGCACTGAAACTTGTGGGATGAGGCTTTGCTCTCTTTAGTATCACACACTTTGGAGATGAAACCAGTAAATAAAAGGAAGCGGAGAACGCGGAACGACCCCCCAGGATTTTCAAAGTAAACACGCTGAGTTTCACCGAGTTGCACGGAGTCAACGCTGCGCAGAGAGACTTTCAGGCAGGTTAAACTTTTAGTTAGTGTTTGTAGTCTTTTTGTGTGCATGACTTTATGTACTCTGCCTGCACAGCCAAAGAGTGTTTAAACAGTTTCCCTGAGCCTACAGTGGAGCTGTCTGTTAACTAGCTAGAGGATATGGTTTTCTCTAATGTCAACCTTGTCTACATTTATGGTAGAGGTTAGTTAACCTCGTCATTAAAATCACAACTGTACCAGTTGGACTAAATTTCACATGTACTTTGACTTTGTCACACGCTAGTGTGCTCTTTGTGTAGTATTGTGTGAGTGGATGCACACTACACAGACTAAATAAATGTCCTGTGCCCCTGTTTGGTAGGTGTGGGTCCTCCATGGTTGAGTTGATGCAGAAACTCACCCACCCAGATGGTCATCATTGACAAAATGGTCCACTGAGGCTGCCCATGACTGCACCTGGATGGCTGAAACCAGCCACTGGCTGGCAGACACGTAATACAATTATAAGTCTATAATTTGAGCGGCTACACATTTGTTTGGCTCTGTAGCCTAGCTAATTTGATTTAAAATGAAACAATGACTCAGATTAAAGCGCCTTTTGTTTGCCACCAGAGGAGATACCATGCATCTTCATCACTGACTTCAAGACAGTCAGTGAATGAAAAGATCTGATCCTGAATATTAGATATCATGCCTGCAGTTTATCCTCAATAATCATATTATCTTTGGTCCACTACAAGTGGAGAACTATAGGCACAATTAAAACCTTTAACCATGCTGTTGGAAAAACCCTCAAATTAAAGAGGAAAGATTAACCTCAAAGTCCTGATTTCATTTCAGAGCCAAATGTGCCAAATCATCGAGGGGTTACCACAAATCAAAGTGGAATTTTTCTTGCAGAGTTTTAGCATTTTAGGGGCCTGTTACACTTCCCTCATTAAACCTTGGCTGATGAAAAGGTAGCATGACGTGTGAAGATCTATTGGAGTAGATAAAATGTTGGGAGTTTTCCAGGGAGTTTTGCCAATGAATTTTTATTTTTTTTATCTTTTCTTCTTCACATCACACCGTCCACCCTACTCCATGTTCACCTCTCCCAGGCTGGTAAGGTGTACCAGCACTCAGGCCTTATGGGCCTTAGAGATATGTGTGCTAAAGGTTTATTAAGGTAAATGACTAAAGTATAAAATGTAAATGAGCAAGTAAGATATAGAGAGCAGAAATTTATACATTGACAGCTGGGGAAAAAAAAAAATTAGGATGATTACTCGTTCATTCTTAGAGTTCATCAATCTCAAAGTTGGGCTGTGTTGAAATTTGGCTGTGTGATCGTTTGCAAATAATAATCATCCGTGGCTTTATTTTACTCATGCTCAGGTTTTAATTAAAGAACACTGTGATATTAATTATGTCCTACTCCCTGGATGAATCAGATTATTGCATCTCCTCACGTGTACGTGCCCTGGAAATATAACGCTCCTCAGACTGCAGGGTCACGGATGAACTGCCAAACTTCCACCCTGAGTCATCTGAGCGTGTTTGCTCTATAAAGACCACTTCTTGTCATAGAGGATGTAATTTGTTTTGAAATCTCCTTCGAGTGGATAAGCAGAATGAATTACCGAATGCTCAGAGTTTTGACCCTCAGCGGCGTGATAGGTGCAGATATCCTGCCACAGTGCGTGTTTAGACTTATTCTGTTAGTTTATCTGAAGAAAAAGAACAGCCTGAGGATCTTAAGTAACTGACACCACTGTCATGGAAAGTCCAAAATATATGGCATGGGAATGTGCACAATTCGATCCGACCACCATGAGCAGATGTCTGGTGTTCATTTGAAACATTAAACTTGTGCTGACCAAAGCTGATTGGACTGATTGGAAAAGATTCTTCTTCCAATTTTTTTTTTTTTCCTCAGCTCTGCTCTACATAGACTACAAGAGGGTCTTCAGCTCAAGTTATAGTTGAGTGGTGTTTCTTTTGAGGATGATTAATGAAGGCTCCTGTCCACAAAAAGCAGAAGTGTTCTTCCTCATCAGACAAGCGATGCTGATTAAGCTGCTGAAGTGTTCTCTGATTACTAGCTTACCTCTTATTCCCACTTTTTTTCCCCCTCCGTGGTTTAATGCCTGTGTGTGTCTATGTATGTGTGCAGTGTCAGCACTGATGCTATGAGCTGAGTTTTTTTTTTCTTTTTTGGGGGGGGTGGGATAGACAGCACCCAGCTCTCAGCCCCACCTGTCCATTAGTTCTACATGACTGAGTCTTCTCAGCTTTCATCACTGTGATATCCACGCATACACCGGGCCAGGGTTTGATGTGTACCACTAGTCTGGGATTCCCAGACTAGTGGTACACATCAAACCCTCTGGTAACTGGACTCTCTGCAGTCCACTCCTCAAATACTGACTTTCTATTGCACCGACCCTGCTCCACACACACAATGCTGCTATGATCTATGTTTGCCAATACTGGCCTCTTACTTAACACTTAATCATCCACCCATGACAAGCTGCTGGTTTCTCCCTAAATAGATCAACATGAAAAGTGTTTTTACATTGTGCAATAAAACTTCATTTGCTTTGTACTTTTCATTTTTGACCTGCAGTGACTAAGAATGGCGATACTGGTCTGTCCAAACAGAGAAAAATAATATTGTCAGCTACTGGCCAGAATACAACAGAATTTGACATGGATATTCATGGTCCCCACATGATGATTACTAGTTTGTGTGTGGCCCCCTTGTTTTATCCCATGTACTTCTAAAAACACTGTACCCTCTAATCCTTGCTTCTTTTGCATACTGATAAGGTCACACTGAAAACTTTGTACACAAATCTCATGGTACCACTACGGGACAGAGTTCTCCAGTAGTACAACAAAATACTACAAAATTTAGAATCTGAACTTGATTCAAGACTCAAAGATATACTTTTGCTTTTTCATATCCATTACCGACTGTTAGCTTGCCAGACTAATGGAAAGCATCGGCTATGTCTCTTTACTGCTTCGTACAGGGCATTGTGTATTTACTTGCAATACATAACAAGCAAGGACACAGACGATTGGCACAGTCAAAGAGAGAGAATCCTAGTACTTTGTCAGAACTCAGGACCTCAGGACAGACCTCATACTTTTTATCAAACTTCCACTTCCAAGGTAAAACGTGAACATTCAAGCTCTTCAAGCTACTGTTTTTAGCCTCAGTACTTGTAGCAAAATAGTCAGTAAGAGGGTTGTTTCAACCCACAATTTTATTTTGTGGGTTGTAATGATCTTTGCAGCTTCTCTGGATCTCACACAAAGGCCGAAAGTATCCCAGAGATTCCTCACCAATTATTAATCAAGGTGGGTCGTACTGAATTAAGGACTTTTCAGCTGTTTCCTTAGCAGAGTCTTTATTCAATAGTTTTACTTTCATATGAAGATCTTTTCCAGCCTGACTAGAATAAAATTTCTTCTTTTTTGTTAGGTCCTTGGAATCAAAATGTTCAATTGAAATATTCTCTTTATTGCCATAAAACACTGACTCTCAGCTTGAAGCCAAAAATAAACTGGAACTGGCCTTCACCAACCAGTTTGGCCTGACAACACTGAGCTGGTGTTTCTCGTTTCTGAGACATGAGCTGAATAAAGGCCAGCAGGCAGCTGCACATATGCCTGCTTAAAAGGAGCTAACACTTAATCTGATTTTCATTGCAAAGAAATACCTAGATCAAACTGAAATGTAAAGAAAATATATAACAAATTGTGCACTGTGGAGTGGATAATAAACGATACAAGAAATCAGCAACACCATGAGTATGCGCACAGCTTCAGAGGACATCACAGCCTTTGTTTAGCATGTCTGGGGAGCTAACTTTCACAAAGGTGAGTCAAAAAATGCAACTAAAGAGACTGTGAGGCTGAGCAGCAGCATGTACATGCATAAAGTGTCGCTGGAACCTCCCGAGGGCTCTCCAAAGTGTTTATACCGCACACATAATTCATATTTGTTTACCCACTTATGTGGTCCTTGTGGGAAATGATGATCACTCAAAACAATATTAGCACGTCAAATATTGTACCACATTTTTACAAGGCCACTCCGGGACTCAGTTTGCCAAGCAAAACAAAGAGTCCCTATTGATTGTTCTCATGTTTGACCAAACAGCTGCTGTGCACTGGTGTCAATCAGTTTATTATAGTAAACACTGCTCTCCAACATGTTTGCTAGGTAAATAGCAAGCTTCTCTTGAGTACTTCACATGTCCTCATGGCCTCATTTAAACAGGCTTTGTCCCTTGATCTCTTTTTCAGTTTGATGATGACTGAAAAATATTTGATTTTTTTTTTCTTTTATATGAATTAATTCTTTGTGTGATCTGTGTACACATCACCTCAACTAATCCCTTCTCGCTTTGGGTCACTTGCAGACAGAGCTCCACAACAAACTGAAAATCACACATTTCCTGGCCTTATAGTTTTGATATAGCTAATGTGTTTGCAGGTTCTCTCTCTGCTTCTTTACTTTGCAACTGACACGTAAAGACATTAAGGCTCAAGATGTATCTACTTTATCATTATTGTTATTGTTGTTGTTGTTGTAGCAATGACTAATGAAACATTATGATGAGAAAATGAGGAGAATGTTATAGGAAGTTTCTCAGCAATACATTATTTCAACTCATCATTTCATGTCAAAAGACTTCAAGTCAGACAGTCTCATAATATCTTAAGCTGAATGGACTTGAAATGAATACAACAAATAAGGAAACATAAGCTGATCCTCTAAATTCCTGTGTGATGTGTACGAACTTGAAATAACTATCACAGTAACGGTTAGTGCCTGACATCACAGGGTGACCACTGTAAAGAAGCTGTGAGGCAGTAAGGTCGGCCATGGTTGAACTGTTTCTGGTACAGCCTGCAGCTGGCAGTGACAAACGCAACAGCAGGATCAACCTGAGCCAGACCTACAGGAACAGTGGACTGAGTTTCAACTTCCAGAGCACTCTTGAATAGCCTCAATTGACTCACATTTGCTTTGTTTGGTGCATTATATAAGCCTATGTTTGTTTTTAGCCTTTATTTGTCATCTCTGGGATGAACCCGCTGGGACACCAAGAAAAAAAAAAAAAAAAAAAAAAGAGCAACTTTTGGAATAAGCCCCAATTATATAAAGAGTTTTGGATGAGCTCCGCCATTGGCACCTCAGCCAAGCTGGCAGCGCAGTAGCTGAGTTTGAGTCAGTCCACAGCACCTCCCAGTGAAGCTCGAGTCTGACTTTATAGATATACTGTCCTCTGAGAAATCTGTCACTGCTTCCTGAGGCAGACCCGTGCTTACGGCCGCTGATGAAAGACCTACTGGCCCCGGCTCGCGATGACACTGATTTAACAAGCAGCCTGAAAAAGTGCAACACTTGATGACAAATAGAAAGGTATCAGAGAAATAAATTTATTAGTGACCGCCTCTGGCCTTGAGCATACACACACACACACGCACACACACTGTACAGTTAATGCTTGTGGCATTATTCCAAAGACTTTGTTGCCCCCTTTTCCCAGTAGGGCTTACGAGTGGCACTACTGGCCCACAGGCCCTTTGGTTAAAGCAAGATGTCTGAACAGCTACTGGACAGATTGCCATGGATATTCATGCCCTCAGGATGATTATTACAAATGATTTTTTTCATGGTCCCTTGATCTTTCCTCCACTGCCACCATCAGGTCAAAGTTTTACCCATACAAACACTTTAGTCAGCAACTTCTGACTAGGACTCGGGTTCACTAGCATTTTTTAAATGTGAATCCTGTGTTTAATCCCTTATCAACATTATGTTCAGAGTAATTAAAACTCAAGGATGCAGTTGAGGTCTGTAAAGCACAAACACTGAAAAAAAGTTGAGCAGTGTATCGTATCAAATGCTGATTAAATATACATTAAAATAACAGTTGTCTCTAACACACTTTAGCTCATTTTTCAAAAGCTACTCTAGTTTTGGTTGATAAGCATAAATTAATAAAACAAAATGCGTGAAAGTGGAACTGCCCCCTGTCGGTACAATCCAAATACAGATAACTTTGTGGCATCACACTCATAGTGCCAATCCAGGAACCAGAAGGTAGTGCACTCTTTGTGTAGATAAGTGGAAAGGTTGTGGGCATGTAGAACACCACAATTTGTGTCCATCACAGTCCAATTGTCTAGGGTTAATGGTTGCATAACCTTTCCCAGCAGCATTGTGTCTGGTGATTATGGCCAACTTTAAGAGTCTGTCTGAGCACATCCACGTTACACGGAGGACGAACCACTTTCGTTTTGGACACTAATTCGACTGCAACTACCAACTCATGAAAGAACATATTTTACATTTTTGTCCTAATTACTGGTAAAGCTGTAAGTCAGCATATAGTAATTTATCACTGTGTTGTTTGTTCTTTGCAAGGCTAACATGTCAGGAGCTGTAATCTAGCTGTCAGTTGTGGTTGTGCAAAACCCCAATGCCACAGTCAAACAGCCACTCTATTATGTCTGTTTCTTCTAAATAGCTGTAGTAAACAAGGAATGATTGTCGAGAGTTCCAAAAAAGAAAATCAAATGAGAATCGTATTTCTCTGAACAGCTCAGCCAGCATAACGTTTTACAGCCAAAAAAACTGTACTGAGAGTCCAAAAAGCCTTTTTTTTCAGCCTCTAATTTGATTGAAACAGGGAAATAAATCTAAACAGATGCTTAATTTTTAAAGGACCTGCAAAAATAAAAATCATGAACACTGTCACTTTGGAAAAGAAGAATTAAGAACAGAAGAATAATTCAGTTCTTGGGGAGAATAATCAAACTCAAATGTATCAAAACATTTGCTGTAACACCTGCAGCATGTATGATATTACATTAAAAGCTACACTACACCTGACGGAGGGACAGAAAGTGGTCAAGCAACCAACAACCAGACCTGACTCACAGAGCAACACTAGAGAGCCTGTAATTTAAATGGTCAAAAAACACGCACTAATGGATCCATCATATAGAAGTGGTTCACCATTACCTGGTGTTACACCACTCAGACAAAGCCATCACTGTGCCTACAGTCCAGAATGTCCTGTATTTTGAGAGCCTCTGTTTGGCAGGTCCAAGGCATTTTAGTGGTGACTTGTTCTGAGTGACCTGACACTTGGCACTTCTAACTCTTAATCTGTCACCTATAGTTTAAAATGCCCTGATGCAGAGCACACAGCTTTGCAGTTTATGTGGTCTGAGTTTGGTGTTTGAACTTTTGTTTGCCAGGTTTATATTCCAGCTGATTAGAAATGCAACGTTCTCGATCACAACTCTTTACAGCGACAAAAGGAAGGGCTGCGTGATTGTATCTGCAGCTCACAGGAAGTCAGAGTCAAGCCTTCGTGTAGGATGTCAGCAAATTTAAGCTTTGCTTTTTTTTTTTAATTCACCTTAACCATTTTTCTCTGACCTGAAGCATACCACCATTGCCATGCAAAGATGTTGGAGACAGTGATGATAAAAAAAAAAATTGGCTGCAGATGTAAAACTCAGGGGTTTTATTAAAGCAATATTTTTTTTGCAAATACGTGTGGAGAGTGCTCCACCGGTTTAGAATGGCTCTTCTCTAACACTGTCAGAGTGTTGATGGACAGTTTAGAAAAAAAAAATCTAAATCAATGAAGCAGATGTTCTTTTTCTTTTTTTTTTATTCCACATATTTGACATGCTTCAAGCATCAAAACATAGGGTGTCTGCATTACCCACAATGCAACTTCACCACTGGTGGCCTGGCCTGGTGCCTCTACCTCAAGCAGAGATGAGGAGGAGAAGGTCTGGTAAGCTCATTTCTGAATAACTCTACACCCCCAGTTTTTTCAGCCCCAACCCAGCGCTGACTCAGATGACATGACACTTGAGGATTCATCAGACTCCACACAGCTCCACACTGGAGACACAAGAGGCATCATACAACACTTTTGACATGTGCAGTAGTACTCCCCAAGGCCTGTAAGGAGGATTTGATTTGTCAGGGTTAGGGTTGTGGGGATTTAGACTTAGGGGAGGAGATTCTCCATAACTTCCCTCCACCATGGGTTAGGGCTTCAGAGGTTAGCGTTACGGGAAAGTGCCTCTGGTTAGTTTTCAAGTAAAGTGAATAAAATGGAAAATGGTTAAAAAAAAAAGATGAATTTACTTCAGAAAACTGAACAATACAACCTTGTGACCATTGTTACTTGAATTGTCAACGGAACAAATTAACATTAAAATGCAAAGATTCATTTATATAGTGTCAACAATTTCAAGCTGTAAATTCCCATCCGTGACAAACCTGGAAACAGGCCATCGAGTATGTTTAAGTGTGTGTCAGGAGCCGTGCCGCGCTCAGATGGATTTCTACTTTGCTGGAACTACAGCAGATTACTTAGTGCAGTAAAAGAGAAGTGTTCATAGAAAATCAAACTGACATGCTGACTTCCACTCCAGGACCTCAGAGACCGATGGGCTTTTTGATGTTTACTGTACATCTGCTAGAGTAATACTCCAGCACATGCAGTTCACCCTGATCTCATATCGATGGTTCTCCATCAAGGGTGCACAACAGGGAAGCACTGTAATCTACCAGGAGTGATGTAAGCACAACATACAACATGTAATGGGGGTGAAGTCAAGAGTTCAGTGACAAAACAACCACAGCAGTACAGCATGGGGCCTTTCAGATGTTAAAGTTTCACTATTCCATAATTTTTCAATGTTAACAAAGCGAAGATGTGAAAAGAGTCATTCCCAGTGAACACGAAAAAAGAGTAGCACACTACTCTGCACAGTTCTTCAACTTCTATTTTTTGCATCAATAACAATTACGGCTTGTTAGGCCTCAGAAAATGAAATTGAAACATTTCAATGAAAACAGGATGATAAAAGTAAAAACTGAAGTTATGCCAAAAACCGCATCTCATCTCTTATTTCAGTCAAAGTAGATGGGTCTTGAGTTAGCATCTTAATGTGCGATTCATAACAAAAACAGCCAGCTCTGCTAACTTGTGTTCTTTAATTGGGGAATTACAGGAAAAAACTAGATAGACAGATAGACAGATAGATAGATAGATAGATAGATAGACAGATAGACAGATAGATAGATAGATAGATAGATAGATAGATAGATAGATAGATAGATAGACAGATAGATAGATAGATAGATGTACTACGTGCTGCTTTGACTGTTTGTGTTAATTCTGGTGATAGACAAATGTTTTGCTTTGTTTGTGTGCAGGTGTTTCACAGGTCATGCTCTATGGAAGATCCCTCACGTCAACACGCAAGATGTGATACGCATCATTAGGAAAAAAAAAAAAAGTGCAACTATGCCAAGCAAGCCACGGCAAAGAAGACCACATGAAAAGAACAGTTTGTTTCTATTACTGGGTCGGATCAGTGGCTCCTCTGCCTCAGAGCGACCACTTCACAGGACAGAAATTGTAGAGAATTACGACCTGTTTGTTGAGAGTGATTTCGGAGAGGATCTCCTATGACACAAATTCTAATATCAGCCTACCCTAAAGACTGCTTTGAACAAGGATGTCAATTTGAGTTGTTAAAATCTCATATTTTGGCATCCAATATAATATATTTTTTTTCTTTTTTTTTTTATGTTTACTTTTTTATTTTTATGTGTAGTCCCCTCAGATGCATTCCCCATAAATAATATCTGCTTAGTAGCCTAGTCGTATACCTTAATGTGCATAAATAGGATATATTAATAAATAACAAACTATAAATATGATGTTATGTTCACTTAAAGAAACCTTAGAAGTATACTTGGACTGATACTAAAAAACTGAAAGCTGCTAAACTAGTAGTTTACTGAGAGAATATTTAAAAGTGGGACAGAGGTATGTAACTAGTAAGCTAACAGTACACCTATAAGTTCATAGTATTGTCCACAGTATAGTGGCAGTACAAAATAAAACTCAGATGTTAGTGGTGTGCTCAAAGTTTAGCACTCTTACACTTAAATCTTAAACTCTTATATCTAAAGTAATCTTAAAAACCTACTTTTATAAACTAAGAAGTGGCCAGTTTAGTCCCAAGAAGTATTGAAATAGTACACTTACAAATATGCTACTACTACTACATTGATATTAATATACTTTCTACATAAAATATACTTGGGAAATACACTTGAATTCCTTCCCGCTCCCTTCCTGTGTAAAGCACTTGAACCATGGTGGTGATACTGAGGGAGAATGTTCCCGGGCTTATTGTGACTGTTAGCAGTGGATGTACTCTGGCTCTATATGAGAGCCATGATGTTCTTTGTAGGTCTAATGACGGGATGTCTCTGAGGCTCTCACAAGTGAAAAACACACAGTGGTGGTTTACACACCTGCTGCTAACTTCGAGTTAACACTGCCCAGGGGATCGTCCTTCAGTGTATTTGTGACAACAGAGGCGAGTGTTCTGAACAACTTACTTTATTCCTGACCAACATCTGTAAGTGCTCACTCTGTCCAGATGATCGGCATTAGACTTAAAAAAGCGATGCCTGGGATCAGTGAACTATGGTTACCATGCGTGACCGCCACTATGCCCTGTCTCAGCAGGTGCTGTATCAGGCATCAACAGCCTTTAAGGAATAGTTAAGAAAGCTACATAACCACTTGCACCTCCTGCTGCTCTGCAAGTACAGTCTTACGTACTGCGCTGTGAGTTTCATTCTGCTGCAGCCCTAACCTCCTGTCGACCCCGGTCTCCTTCTCTCCATCTCCTCTCCCCACTGCACTGTATGCTCTGACTACTTGCATCCCAAATCTCAGAATGACTCAAGGACGATGGATCCTTTTCTTGCCAAAAAAACTGTTCGGGCTCCACAGAAGCGGAAGAACATCCACCTTCACTTACGTGGGCGGAGAAGGAGAGAGAATTTCCTTCTCTCACTGCGTTTAATTAGATCACTCTTGACAGACATTTCAGTTCCACATTTTAAAAGAAAAGGTACTCATATTACACTTGTCTGTCAATTTAAATATATTGTAAATAAATGTTATGAATAGAAAAATAGCTTTTTCTTCTGGGGCTGCAAAACACCCTTTTTGTAATTGGACTCTGGACTCTGCACTTAAAAAAACAAAACAAAACTCTGTTGTTATTCTCCAGTGCAAATGGAAAGTTATTGACAGTAACAGGATAATGGCATTCATTTGTTCAAAACTCCTCTTATCAATTTGTAAATCAAAGCGTGTGAGGTTTGTATTTTGTTGAGACATTTGTCTCTACAGGTTTCCAGCATGACAGACAAAAGAGCCAGAGATCAAATCCTAATGGCTTATCTGGACAAGGGCCAGTACAGAATTGCATGCATTTCTACTACGTCCCAAATATGTCTCACATTCCTTCTGTGTGCTTCTCACATAAAGGATGGTTTGATGAACTTAATGAAATTATGAAATGTGACATTATTCAATAATAATTTTTATTGCCAATAATGTGTTAGTCCATCTCTCAATACTTCCTGACTTCCCTATTATGCTTGTATTACTCAGCAAGTCCACTGGTCTTCTGAATATGTAAGTCTGTAAAAACAGTTCTCCAATATATATCATTTTAGAACACTGCTGGTCATTGTAGTTGTTAGCAAATATTACTAAAGCAGGTGGGAATAATGAACTCACTGGGGACTAATTTCAGCAGCAGATTAATCCACACTTCTGTGTCACGACCTGCTCCTCAGTTCACCTCAGTCCCTGTCTCCACCCCCTGCTTCCTTCTTCCTCATCATGTTTGTCCTCTTCACCTCCCCAAGACCTGCCGTTTTCCATCCGCCCACGAGACGTCCCTGGACTGTTTTCCGATTCCTCACCCACCTGCTCACCCCACCCACTCACGCCTGCCCACTCACACACCTGAGATACATTCTGTTAACCTGGAGGCTTTCTTCCAACCTGTACATTTGACTGCCTCCTCATGTTTATTTCCTTTTGTTGGACCTATTTTTAGCCTTGTCATCACATTCACAAGATCTCAGCAGTTACTTTGGTGAGTACAGGTTTATCATGGCCAATAGAATTGATGGAACCCAAGTTGCAATAAACCACAGTTTTCCTTTAACAGTGTGGGCCTGGCTGGAGAGTAACCAGTCCCTGAGCAATCTTGACCGTCATCTCTAACTGATCTAGTGGGCCATTAGAAGACAAGACGGCATGGTGGAGTGCAGGAGCACCATTCCATTAGAAGTTACTGAGGTCTTAAAACAGTCCATTGGCATGCAGGGGATGCACCGCTGCACCTTTGCTGAACACAAAGTCATTCTGCTTCATTTAAACAAGTTTGATCCAGTGATTTTTTTTTCCCCCTGTCTCACACTGTGAAATTAATAATTAATATGTAATACTCTTCTGATTCACTTATCAATTTTAAAGCACAAACTGAATCTAGAATGGGCTCTCACTGCCAGCTTTTACCCCTGAGGACACAGCCAGACTAGTGGAAAGTAATGAAAGAAACCAAGCAGCAATGTCCCTGAAATGATTTCATACAAACAAAGTTGAGATGACTCTCTCGTACTCAGAGCTGAACGGAGCACACGCTTCTAAGGAGTCCAAAGAAGAAAAACTGTTAATTAATTCCAAACAAAGCGTCAGTTAATGGATGCTTCTGTCAGGAGGGGTGGGAGGTAGAGTGTGGGGTATTGTGGGTGGGTGTGTGTGTGTGGGGGGGGGGGGGGGTAATGATTATTACTGCAGGTGTAAGAAAAATAAATGCTGAGCAGCACTTAAAGGATCATTTAGTATTTGAAAGCAAGGGTATTTTTTTCATAGTTTTGATCATTAATCCTACAAGCAATATTAAGATTCAAGTTAGTTGCTGAGATCAGGGGACAAACAGACATTAATATTGGGCAAGAAACATGCTTGTATATGACCACTGTCATTTATATGTAATATATACACATGTATAAGCAGACTATTGTTTCTTGTGGACGTTTTGGCTCCTCTGTTGACTATCCTCACAGCCTGGGAGAAGTAGCTTTGCTTTTTATGGATTTGTTTATTGTGGGAAGAGAATGATGATGATGATGATCTTCTCCACATTGCTCACTCTCCACTTTGAGGTCTACAGTCAGACACTTTTTATTTCCCATAGCAGACAGTTATGCATGTGGTCAGGATGTTCTCAGTGTCCATGTACAATGTGGTGGTGACAGGTGGAAGGTTGTCCTCCTTCAGTGTTTTCTTAGACAGTGCTATCATGTATGAGGGTCCAGGAGAGGTCCTCTCTGAGCTGAGCTCTCTGGAACTTTGTGAGGACCGTCTCCACAGAGGTGCCATTACTGATCAGTGGAGTGAGATCAGCATGTGTCTTTCTGAAGGTGATGATAACCTCCTTTGTCTTTAGGGAAATGCTGCTGCCCACCACTTCTCTGTAAGCTGTTTCATGATTGTTGCTGATGAGACTCACAGTTATTTTGCCATCATCAAACTTAATGAACAGGAGTGAACTGGGTACACAGCCCTGGGGAGTGCCGGTACTCATGGTGGTGATGCTGGAGGTATAGCTGCCAATTTGGACTGATTGTGCCCTAGCAAAGAGGAAGTCCAAGACCCAGTTGCAGAGGGAGGTGTTTAGGCCCAGCTGACTCAGCTTCGTAAACAGCTGTTATGGGATGATTGTGTTGTAGTCCGAGCTGAAGTCAGTGAATATCGTCCTGACATAAGCGATCCTTCTCTTCAGGTGGGACAGGGCTGGGTGAAGGGCAGATGTTATTGTGTCTGCAGCAGGGCAGTTTGGAGCAGTAAGCAAACTGTAGGGGATCAAGTGTGATTGGGAGGTTAGACTTAATGTGCTGCAGTACCGGTTTCTAAAAGTATTTCAAAACAGCAGGTTTGGGCAGTATGTCGGGGTAATCATTCAGACAGCACACAGGAGACTTCTGAGGCATCGGGATGATGGTGGTTAACACGAAACATGTGGAGATGGCTGCTTGGGCCACTGAGATGTTCAAGATGTCTGAAGGTGGAGAAAGTCTTCCTCACGCTGTCTGCAGTCACATGCAGAACCTGATCCGAGATGGCCTGGACGCCCTTCCACAAGCACTGTGTATCTTTGCAAAGTGACTGATGATTCTCTGTGACAGGTTTGCTTTTGATGCTTTGAAGGCTGCCTTCTCCCCGCATCTGAGTCCAGCATCTCAGATCCTCTGCAACACCCAGACCTCTGCTGTCAGTCATAGTTTCTGGTTTGCCCTTGAGGTGATGGTTTTATTGACTGTGACATCATCAATCCACTTGCTGACGAAAGCTGCCGCAGTCTCTGTTTATTTGTCCAGATCAGTGAGGTCCTCAAAAGAAGCTGCCTCTTTGAACATGTTCCAATCAATGCTTTTGAAGCAGTCCTGCAGGGCTGAGACAGCCCCCACCGTCCAGACCTTAATCTGTTTCCGGACTGGTCTGGAAAGCTTCAGGAATAATCTAAGTTATAGCCCAAATTATTGTCCAGTGAGCATCATTAGTCAAGAGGATAGACAAGAGAGGAGATCTGGTGGAGTTAGCCTTTAGCCTCACTTGGATATCTCCAGGAGTGCCACGCTTCCAGGTTCCCTCAAGCCTCTTTCATTGCTCCCTCCTCCTGACTGGTGCTAAAGCCTGAACCTTGGCATCAGGGCTCGTAAAGCGTAGCAGGTCTAGATTTTGAAGGCTCTTCATGTCTTGAAGGCACTGGAGTTTAGAAGTTTGTTCTGGCAGCTTGTGTTACAAAGAAGGTGTCTTTTTTTTTTTTTTACAGGTCCATGAGAGGCTGTTGCAAGTGTACTCAATCGTACTCAATCTAGTAAAGTTAAAGCAAAAGTTGAAAATCATACACATGGCCGACACTGGCACATTTACTGTGATCAACATGGAGGACCCCAGTGCAGCGTGATCAATGTGCATTGTCCATGTTAAAAACAAATTACTGCTACTACTGCTTCTACTAATACTACTACTACTGCTGCTGCTGCTGCTAATAATAATAATAATAATAATAATAATAATAAATAACAATAACAACAACAATAATAATAATCAACTTTAAGCGAGGTGTTAATGCTTTATGGGTTCATTCACTATGTGAATGACACCTGTCACATTAAACATAGTCACATTAAACATAGTGATTTGATCCGTTATTTAAGTATTTATTAGTGCAGCTTTAAAGTTACTAGGGGCAGAAGAAAGGGGGAAACTGCTTATTATTTTGAATATACTCAGTGAAGTTAGATGAGGTAGATAGGATTTATTTGCTATGATACGCAATAGCAAAACATTTCTATACACCCACACAAAATCATAAAGACCGCACATGCACAAGTAATTTTATAGAACATATATCAACACTGTGATTAAATAAGTGACTGTCAGAGCAAGGATGATTCAATACTGATCTCGTAATTGAAATACTGGAAACACTGGGCTAAAGTTTGACATTTACAGTACTCCTCCCTTTTCTCACTCAATACCAAACCAACAAATCAAACAAACAACAACAAACCAAAACAGCAAACACAGCATCACTGGCAGGTATTTGTAGAGGGTCGCTGCTTTCTGAAATCAGAAAACGGCATTTTTAAAGTTAGAACCGAGGCTAACGAGGCCTAAAAAAATTCATAGCATTTGTTACCTCCAGCCTTTGTCAAAAGCCGCCCAATCAGCAAGTGTACCTTGCGTAGTGTGTGTTGTGTTTTGTACGGGTGGCAGCGAACACATAATTTCATCAGTCACAGAGCTGATCTCTCAAAGTCCTCTGCAGTCACACACAGATAAAGAGGAGGCCCAGCTAGCGTCCAGTCTGCAGCCTCCCGGGTGGTCTGCGCTGCACACACCGTGTCAAACCACTGGAAAATCACACCGCAGCCTGTCATTTGGCAAACGATGGATGTCGCTTTATTTGAATACATGCTTTCTGACAGCCTAATTAGACAAGGGCTCTGTAATTGCCACTAATTGTCAGTGCGTGACAGACGAGTCAGGAAATCCAACAAGCACAATGAAATCATACAGTGACTATTGGTACCAAAAAAAAAAAAAAAAAAGAACGTAGAAAAGGTTCCTTTGAGCCCTGCAGCTAGTATATGACTTTGATTTATTTTGTTTTATTTCATTTCATTTTATTGTCTTTGTTTGTTCGTTTTAAGAACTCTAAAGGCAAATTAGACAACTTATAAACAGACACAAGTCAAGAAATAAGAGCATCTGTTTTGCACACGCTCTAAGCCTACTAACCATCCACCACACCATCCACTCGTCTCTCCCCAAGAGAGAATATTCTTAAAATCAATGATACCTGAATCACAAAACCATAATGTTACAACTAAAATTAACATAGTTAATTTACAGCGTCTTTCACAACTGGTTGATGTATTCATCTGTTTTAGATTTTTTATTGTCTACTATTTACCATAATATGTGGTGATGGGTCTCAATTGTATTTGACATGTGTGTATTTGCCAGCTCCTCATCTCTGCTTGAGGCTAAAGGCTCCAGGCTACATTAGCCGCTACTAGCACATCGCACCTGAATCTCTGAAGAAGCTGATGGGCAGCTGAGTTGCATTGTGGGTAATGTAGGCATTAGGTTTCAACAAGAAACATGAATGCATGGTATAGGAGAGCACTCGAAGCTGGTCTAAGATCTGTTAGATTTTTAATGAGTCCTCTGAACACAGTGTTGGTACAGTAAAAGTGTCTGACTGTACTAATGAGTTTGTCTGAGCGTAGTTCATTATTATATCCTCTAATCCCAACATCCCACTGTAATAAGAGACCCACTGTTCATCCAAAAGTGAAAGTCACCTAATCAACAAAATGGTCATACACAGTATTAACTCAACTGAAGTGAGATTCCAGAGTGCAGAACAATTGCAGCACACCAGGAGTGACCCAAGAAAAATTAACTTGAATAACAGTATTACTCAATTAAGGCACAATGGTCACATCCCCCAAACCATCCCTGACATTCAGCTGAGCTAAAACTGGAAGCATTGTGCTAAATCCTATTAGCTTCTGTTCAAAGTTAATCCATGAAACCAATAAGCAGCTATTAAAAGTTAAAGAAAAAAAATCACTGGCCTGAAAAAGATGCACCAATAACAGGATTAGAAATTCTAAAACATCCCCTGCCTGACATGTTCAAAGCATTTTCAGTCAGAATATGCAAATGTCAAACGTCAGACCAGAGTTCTTATAAGATGTGTTGAACATTATGAGGATAGAACAGGAGAGATCACTCACGGTTATTAAAAGGTATTTGATTTCTAGTGTAAAATAATTATAACACTGATCAGACCATAACCAGCTTTTCATTACATTTCAGAAATCTTACAAAATGGACTAAATGCAGAAGTTTATGCTGGGTAACGTTTTGGATGTTGATGCTTCCAAAAACAATGGAACGTCATTTTAAAAATGTTTACTAGTGAATCGTATGAGGATCACTTCATGTTAAGTTGAAAAGAATCATTTACTATGAAAACAGACAAATCTATATTAAACATTAACATTAAGAACAATTTCTCAAATAAAGAAATGCAAGATAAAAAAAAAAAAAAACTAGACTGCTTTTTCATTTCTACTTCCACTGTAGATATGGCACTAAGGTGGTATATAACAGCAGATAGTTATAGATTACTCTACCACAAGATGGCACATGGAAAACACAACGATTGTAGGATCGTCAGCGTGTCAAATTTGAATTCAAAAGTTAATTCCAATTAAAGGAGACATCATCTGCTCCTGGCACTATATTAGAGCTGCTGTTCATTTTTAGAAATCCTGTATGTCCCAGACAATGACAAGTCTCCTCTGAGAAAAACTCTCCACAGGATTCCCAAACTGTCAGCGCATCATGACGAGGACAGAGTCCTGTTTAAAAGAGGATGAAAGTAGTGAAAGTGTGCCGGGCACAGCTGGCTGCGAACATACAAACCAAGTGCACTTGGCACTGCGCTGCAAGGTTCACACAAATGCAGCCCTTCAAGTGAGGCCATTCAGAAGAGGTCTAAACACTTTGGCCAGATGTGTTTGGATGAAGTGTCATACAACCTCATTCATTTGAGGCCTTCAGGGTGATAAAAGGGGGTAAAGTTACTCTTTACAACTATTTTGAAAGAACCTCTGTATCACTGATGACACCCATGCTGGACTTTAGAGGGCTTTCAATGCCATCACTACACCACACTATATAATTAGGAATTTGCTCATTCACAGGTCCCTCTGAGACACATGTACCTGTGCCCATTTCCCCAGAGCGGTCGGAGCGACCTTCTACTTACAGGACGGTCAGTCCACTCAGGAGGGGCGCCCTGCTCCCTGCTACCCTACATACTGCAAATGTATGATAAGTCTGCACTATTTAGTATCTTCCATGACGCGTCAGAGGTGAAGTGACAGTGATTTTTATCTCTAGAGGCGGCTGAATCCCCGTGCCAGAGACCGAAGTGATAATTCACTTCTGAAGCCATTTTAGCACATACTACATTACTAGGCTGAAAAGATTGCTATGTCCGTCTTTGGGTCCAGTGCACCAAGACAATTACAAAAGGAAGCCATGCATATCAGTCATGCACTGGCTTGAAATAAAGCCCAGCCATCACTTCTTATATACACCCATCAGCCACAACATTAAAACCAGGTACTGCTTTTAATGTTATATGGTATGTATGTATGTATGGATGGATGTGTTTTTGTATGTGTGTGCGTGTGAGTGTGTGTGTGATGCCATTATTCGACTGTGTTTGGGGAAATTGTGGTACTCATCACCTCTAACTAATTATAGACTGGTGTCACCTTTCATTTATAAAAATCTCCATATTCTTTTTTCACTTCTCGATCATGAATACGGGCTGGGTGGGCTGTGATGGCATTCATATTCATATTTAAAAAAAATCTTTACTCATACTCTGCATGTTATCAGTAATGAAGCAATAATTCCCCACAGAAAAAAAAAACAGAAGCAAGCTCCTGTTATTTTAAAGAACTGGATTGTATTAATAAATGCAATGCTCCATGGTGGATCCCTATTATACAGGACAAGATGCTGCTGAGCTCAAAAGCAGCAACATGTTCACAAGGAATACTTTCTACAAGAAACTTTCCGTCTCTTTTACTAAAAGTGATAGTTGTATTTTGCACATTTTTACTTTCATCGTTATTATTTTGGGTCATTTAACCAGTTTATGATTAGGTCAAATAGATCAAACATTTCTGTCACCAGAACTTTGAGGGCCATGTCTGAAAATTTTTGCAGCTTTACAAAAGTGGAGTGGAAAAGAGTCCAGTAATCATGGCCACTCCATGCAGCTATCAGCCATGTTCGCCTCAATAACTGAATGTTTTTAAGTACAGATTGTTCAAAAGCGCATGTTACAGTTGAGACTATCAAAATTTACAATACGCAAATAATTCCAACATACTTGTTCCTTTTAAGCAAACTAAACCCTGAAGGTTCTTACCAACAAGTTACAGTAAGCAACAAATAGGTTCTTAATCATCGTCTTCCAACCCAGTGACTGAGGACTTTCTGATTTGGCGCCCCACAGTGGCAGAATAACACATCCAACAAGTCCTCATACCAAATCACAAAATAGGTTATTGTCCATGCTTTCCAAAAGGACCTACCCTACATGTTCAATTTCAAATAGGACTGTTCTGATCTGCTGTAACTGTGCTTGAGGTTTGAGAGAAAAAGGTCATAAAAAATATTTTTTACTATACTATGAGTCACCAAGGTCAAACATTTGCTTTCACCATCCATTTGTTTATGGCCAAAGACAGTCAAAGATCATCATGGTTAACCAGCTTTGAACGTCGGTAAGAGAGGAGATACAAACCTCAAATCCAGTGCCAAAGTCAAAACACCCTGACCTGATCTCCCTGAAAGGTTTTGACATCATGCATCTTATGCAATTTCCCCATTGTGGGACTAATAAAGGTGTATCTTATCTTCCTCTGCTTCTGAGATTACTTGTCAGAAAAACCAACAGGGGCCATAGTAAGCATCTCAAACAATCACTGATGCTTTTAATGCAGTAATTGTAAGACAGTTGAACCTAAAACCTAAATCTAATGACTGAAATGATATCAGTGTGCTTGTATGTGATGTTAAAGCAATCATTTACAAGCAAGTAATGTGATACTGATAATGGAATAGGCAGGCTAAATCCCCATTTGAAGAGACTGAACAGAAAAAGAGCACAGTAACACGGATCAGACATCCTCAGTGGAGACAGCATGCTTCCACTTTCCTCAGCTCCTCATCCTGACTCCTCAGGGTGGCGGATCTCCCTGGACAGAACTGGGCCGCTTTTCACAACTCTGAAAACAGAAGGCAATCCCCCAGGTTCAAAGACCTCGGAGCAGTCAATGAGAACCTCTCTACAGCCTAATGAGGATTAATACCTTACATCGAGGAAGCGCACGGCAAAAATATCAGGTCCCGTGGGATATGGACTAAATATGACAGGCCCAAAGACTTCTTGGCCCTCAAGGATCACGCAGAGGGATCTCAAAGGTTTGCCAGATGAGGACGTGTGTTGGGGGAGATACAAGTGAAAATGTAAGAAATGGTTTGACACTAATTTCTTCCAGGAAAAGAAATATTGTACGCAGATTTAAAAAAAAAAAGTTATTAGAAGATAATGTTCAAACTACTCAACTCCCTCTACTCTGGATAATTTCATTCATAAATAAAAACATATTTGTTTTCCTTATAAATAACAAATTATATTTGTGTAGCACAATCAAGAGGCAATAAAAAGGGGTTTAATCCATAAAATTGGCTCCTATTAATCAAATGAATTAAAAACAGACAGGACACAGAAATTCCACTTGAAGCAGAAACAGAAGTTTATAAAAATGAGTTTTTAGTGGAAATTTGAAGGAAGTAATTAAGGCTAATTTCAACTGGAATGCTGTTCCTGGGTTTTGTGGCCCAGACACCAAACACACAACAGTAAAACTGGGTTATTGCTGCAGGATGTAAGGTTGAATGTGGGGGCCATACGGGCACGAAAGCTCACAAATGTATGCTGGAGCCAGACCATGGAATCCATTCCTGCTGGGAATGGACATTCCAAGTTTCCCTCACTGATTTGCTCCTGGTCTCCCCAAAGCCTTCAGAGGTCCAGGGAATGAAGCAGAGATTTGTGAACCTGAGCCTCCAGCTGGCCGAGGCCAAACAGATGGCTCCGGGGGGGGGGGGGGGGGGGATTCTGTTTGCAACACAGCATCACGCGGTCACATGGCAGAAGAAACTGGCCGTGACAAAGCCCGAAAATAAACACACTGACCACAACAGGTGGTAGGACATTGCTTTGGTTACATGTGTGTGATTTGGCCTGGTCATTGGCAGTCTTGCTCTGGCGCTCATTTGCACAGCTGGATGGCTCTAAAGGACACCAGGACCGGTGCCACGGTCGGGCCAAAGCCTCGACCCACGACCCTGCCTGTGCTCCCCACAGACTCAGCTGCAACTCCACTCCCCATCCACCGAAACTCTCTGTACTTGCAGTCTAGGCAGCGATCCAAGAGGTGGTGTCGCAGCAGAACGGAGCCTCTCAAACATATCGTAAATGTAGGTGTAAACAATAACAAGGCCAGATACAGTGGCTCAAAGCTGCTGTGATTTTTTTTTTCTTTTTCTTTTTTTACCTGCATTTACAAGAGCCAGAGTTCTGCTTTTTTCCCGCCCCTCACACACTCACTTTTTGTATTACTTTTACAAATGCACCAGGGAGCTGCCTGGTAAAGTCACTGTTTTATAGTTTCCCTATTTTGCAGTTTTTACTCGAGCAGTTGGAGGCTTATTGTCTTGTTTTAAGGGAGAACTTTTTTTCACTTCCCAGATTGTGATCCTGGGGAGTCAGACCAGCAATCATTTGATCAGATACTGCTTAAGCTCCAAGCTTCTGTTGTTTTAGGAAATTAAAACTGATGCATTGTACAGTAATTCTCCTATAAACTATTTCTGGCTGACAAATATTACCCTAGCGCGTGCAAATAACACTTAGGCTACACAGTCTGCCATTGGTGAATGTTCTATGGTAAACCTTTCCAATCAGGGACAGGTGAAACACTGAACCCTCCTGACTGATGGAAGAGCGGCGCAGCGACGTTAACGGTGCCATCACAAACACTGTTGTGTACTGATAGTGTTTTGGTCGCCCACGAGTTAATTACAACCGCAGCGGATGAGGCTGTGGGGTCCACTCCCCTTTCCCTCTCGTGGTGTCACATTTAATTTCATTTCACCAAACATTTAAATAGGTGCCGTGCTTGTTTGTCTTTGCAGCTTTGGATCACTGTCATTCTGCCAAACGAGCACAACAAATGCACTTTCCTCCCAGTCCCGTCCAGCCAAAGCTGCGTTTCGCATCGACACAAACTCAATTATTGTCAGTAATTACAAGTATCTTGGGGTGTTTGAGTGGAGGCTGAATTACAAAAGCTGCAAAACATGGATTAAATTGCTTGGGATCTTGATGGGAGAGAAGGGGGCTGTTAAACTGTCTCTCAGATTCAATTGGCCGAATGTCTTTCAAGCTAGTGGTATGCAGGGTAGATTGGTGGTTTTACTGGTGTATCTTTGTGGTCTGTTTGAAGAAATAGCTCTCAGCCTCTCCACGCACAGGTACATGAAAAAAGCCACTGTGGGTGAGATTAGCTGCCAGGGATATATACACACAGCAGTGCAAAGGTCCGTCCTGTGGACTTGTGGACTGGGGCCCTCAAGAACTTCAATCATATGTACTTTGAGTGCTCGCATCATGTCAAGTCTGCAGTGCTGGGCTGCGAGGGAATAAAACGATACAGGACTTCAAGCATTTCCATATACATGAATGCAAGTTCACTGTAACCAGTTACAGTACGTCCTGAACAGTTCTTGCTGTTATTGACATTGTAAATGTATGCATCATATACACATTGTCTGATTTGAACTGGACATCCCTGGATCCCTCAGGTCTCACACACCTATACCTGAATTCTTCCCATGAATCCAACAGCTACCACTGGCCACTGTGTGGCCTATGACCCCTGATGCCACCAGGTCAACAAAACCCCAGTGTCCTTTTGTCCCCCTCTCTGCTCTTCAGTGCTGCTGTGGGTACCAGCAGGGCTCTCCCTCTGCTCTCTGCAGCAGGAGCTGCTGCTCTCTGACCTCTGCGTGTCCTGCTCAGAGTGCAGACTGCTGCGCTGAACCCTTTCCTCAACTGCAGCGACGCCTAAGATTAACCAATAGTGAACAAGTTTAATTTAGCACCAGTGGCTATGACACAGTCTGCCAGCTGGGTTTACAAGCAACAGAAGCCACAACATAGCCTGCGTCCAACTCTGTAAGGAGAACAAAGGAGAAACCACACACAGCCAAAGCAACTGATCTCATCCACACAGAAGCCGGCAGCAAAAACAGCCTGTACTCCGCAAGGAGGGCCACGCAAGCCTGCAGCTTGCTGGACTTAAAGCTACATGCCAGGAGCACCTCTCTCCCTCCATGGACTTGGGAACATTAACTGGGCCTAGCATAGAACAGTTAAGTACTGGACTTATGCAAATGTAGAAGTAATGATTTAATTTAAAGTATCTGTTAAGCTTTACTATCATGATGTCTTTCCATAGTTAGATCATCCAATAGCCACACAGCTACGTACAGCTAGCGACCACTAGGTCTTGCAAGTAACTAACTAACCTCCCTTTTAAACTGGCTCCTGTATCCCTCACACACCATGATGTCCCAGCCGCCATTTTGAGTCAACTACTTTTCTACATTTTCAGTTTTCCTACACACACACACACACACACACCTGTACAGTACATAGTACCATTTGTAAAATGTAGATATTGTGTCCTGGCTTTTGCTACCTGTTAAATAAATGCTTTTGTTACACCAGAGTGAATGTCACCAGCCTCTGTCTGCAGACGTCCAAACCCTTCAGCTTTTAACAGCACTGATACGATCATTTCAATTGTAGTTCATTACATGAGACTGAATCAGTGAACTGGCTATCCTGTCATTTTTAAGGGTAGTGCCCCGAGGTGGATTTAATGTTAATTAAGTCCTGTTACTTAGTGTAATTAATTAGTTCTGATAGTCAAAAATTGTTAAGGTGTGACACCTACAAAATGACCTAGAGTGTAACAGAGCTAATGAATGATGTGGTGAATTCTGCAGCCAGAGGATGTGGCGAGGGTGCGGTGTATTCCTGATCTGGGCCTCCTGCAAAGGCGCCTCCAAGTCTGTTATTCTGGAGAAGTCCAGACATTTGGATTCAACTACAGTGGATAAAGTTTTGAGCTGCTGATGATTATTAAAATTATACTGGTGTGATTGCTGTAGCTGCGGCTGCTGCCCTAATAACTGTGACACAGTGGCTGATCATGTCAGGCTCCTGTTTCACAGCCGATCATTTCATCATCCTCTGTGTCGGCTCTTCATTCTTCTCGTGCCTGAGCCGAGGAGGAACTTTGTCCCTTTGCATCCTCTTTCTCCCTGTTCATAGGTAATATACTCAGCAGCTGTTGTATGTTTGCCTGAAAATAAGGTTATATGACTGTTTCATTCCTGATGGATAGTCAGCGTCTGTGGAGGAGCTTTGTCGAGTCTGAGAAATTACCCCTGATGATGTCACCCGAGATTAGAGACTACACATTTATAAACTAGAAATATGACCAAAACCAAAACCAACAATTCTTACTTCACCACCCCGTCTGTGGCCCTCAGCTCCGACCTTATTGGTTCCTACTGAACATATAAATCTTTTGGTTTAGAAATATGTAGTTTCATTTTTTTGTAATCTCCTAAAACACTCACAGTTCTCCGAAGTTCTTCCCTTTAAAAAGGTCATTGTAGTTTTTAGCAAATGTTCCTTATCGAGGAGGAAATGGTGTATTTGGTGGGGACTATTTTCAGTGGCAGATTAATCCACATTTGCAGTTGCAGAGACGCTACTTGCAATTAAGTCTTTAAAATGGGTGACAAAAATCTGTGCATGGATGTTCATGTTCAGTTTTCATGCACCGTAGAGTCACAAGTTCTACTGTGCCTCAGTTGCCCTGGAAATTAAAAGCAGCAGGAGCATGTTAAAGAAACTGTGAACCTACCGTGCCTGAAAACTGGATAAAAATACACAGACTCAATAATGTTAAAAGTAACAACCAATTACAAAAAGTCACATCTGAGCTACTGCGCCCCCTACAGTCACATTTTATGATAGGCTACATGACAACTCTGGCATTGTTACGTGTCAAATAAAACATAACCAGGCTGAGAAAATAGGGCCGGTGAATCATCACCAGGCTAAATTAATAAACAAGTTGAAATGCATTTGCTGAAGCGATGCATGTACATGTCTATCAGTGTTGTATCATATATCAGAAAGCCTATAGACTATACATACTGTACGAATTGATTTTCTGATCACTTCTTCAGCAGCTAAACGATCACGTAGTGCCATGAACTCTCCTCTGACTTCGCCTGGAGATATACATTAAAAAAAAAAAAAAAAAAATTCAAACAGAATGGAAAAACTATGATGAAGATGATAATATGGTTAGCATACACCTCTAGGTATAAAAGGAGGACTTTAAAAGAGTAGGACCTTCATTACATATTGCATTTTCGGTTTCTGCAGAAACATTTACTTATCTGAATATATCAGTTAACGGCTTTATATTGCTTCAGCTTCAAAAGACGATGGAGGGAATGTTCAAACAGCTCTGGGTGGAAAACAGGTTACAATTAGGTCAGTGTGCTGGAATTGTTGAGATGTGAAACAGGAAACCCTGAGGGTGTGTTTTCTTTTGAGACGGCTGCACCACAGCACTTCTAAAATAGAGGCTCCTTTGTTAAGAAATTGGAATAGCTAATAATACAGTACAATTATGACTCGCAGTCTAAAACAAAGGGGAGGGTGAATGCTTCTAATAGCCTTTTTGTTTATTGAATAAAGTTAAATTCATTGAAAACTCTTATTACTCTTATTATGTTCACATTTCAGATCATTCACTCTGAGGTGGTTTGCGTGTACCACGTCACGTTCTGTCAGCCACCTCTGGCTCGTGAGGTTTATCGTCGCACCTGACTGTCAAACCAAAACACGTGTGAGTCACTTCCTCAGAGGCGGGTAAAAACGCCTCAGAGCTAACAAACCTCTGCCTCTTTTACAAGCTCCTGCTTCACTACTTCCCATCAGCCCCCTGCTCCGGCGGCAGGAAGTGGCTTCTAGCTTCTTCTTAATGTGAGAGACACATGCAGTCTGTCCCGAGGGAGGACAGTAATCTGATTTAAATTCAGCCGGCGGGGTCATTATCACATGTTAAGCAGCCCAGGACTCTAGAGGAACTGCATGTGCACACAGCATGTAGATATATGTCAGCACACACACACACATATACATGTAGACATATACAGCACACAGTGTGTTTCTTTCTCTAAAACTCAGATTCACTTTGCTGGTTGGACCTAATTAAGCGCAGCATTGCCAAAGCAGGTTGTACGAGGTAAATGATGTAAATATATAAAATCTTAACTTGCGTACACTCTGGCTTTTCCTGCAGACTTCTAATCAGTTGGAGGTATTTTAACTGACTGTACATTTGGCACAATGAAAGCACAATTTGAACTAAAATGGTAAAGGCCTCCAGGTAACTCCTGCATTTTTAGCAGTGATTTCTAGCAATATATATCTGAACCTGGGTATCAAACCTCAGGTTCGGATTATGATGGACCTGCAAAAAAAAAAAGAAAAAAAAAGAAAACTGCAAAGTGCAGAGAGCTAGCATTGAATGTCAGGTTAGATTCACAGTATGATTTAGTGGAGCTCTGTTAGCGGTAAGCTATAAGCAGAGCTTATTGTTCTTCATGACAGTTAAAGAAATGTACTGATTTTGAGGTGTGAGTTCTGCAGTTTGGCTTAAGCTCTCGTCCACTCCTCCATTTTTGTGACACAGTTCTTAAAGGATGTAGCTCAGTAGCCAGGTAACTATGAAGAAAAATGGCATGCACATTCTCACTTGTACCTACGAAGCTCAGATTGGCTTACTGCTTCTCCAAATGCTGGAAAGGGATGTTTATAACATTTTGGTTTGATCCATTTATTATTCTCATTTTATTATAACGTTCACTTGAATAAGTTTTATTCAATATTTTTTTAAAGATTTTACTCTGGATTTTCAGCTCTATTTTCATATTTTTATATATGAGAAGCCCTGAGCCTGCTGCTGTATGTGCCTGCAGTATCTCAGGACAATCTTGCTGCAGAAGCACGTCCTGCTGTACACAGATTCCAGAGACAACAGCAGTGCTGTAGACAAACCGCAGCAGCAGCTACACAGAGGCCTGACCCACTTTCAGAGCAGACTAGGACTGAAGTGTTTGCTTCTCAGCTGGGTGGGAAGGAGGGGTGCTGGGGTGGTGGACAAAGGAACAAATGTCTTCTGTAGCTCACCAACAATACCTCAGGTTAGAACCAAACACACATACAGTATATGTACGCACATGCACACACACACACACCTCAGCATGACACGGAAAACACTATCAGGAAGTCTGACGGACGCACACCCAGACAAGTCGGTGCAGTCTTTGAAAGGCCCATCACTGTCACAGCCCCTCTCACTATTACTGAGCTAATCACTTAGCCTGTCCACTACCCAGCAGTCCCCTGTGCCGTTCATCACATTTGCATTTTTCTCCCCTCTCCGTCTTTTTTCCCCCCATCCCCTTTCTTCTCTTTTCTCTTCCTTTCAGCTAGCCGTTAAAGAGCTTTGTCCACAAAATAAGAATTGTGATAATTAATGGCACAACATGTTTCTCATTTAGAATCTAATCTAAAGGAGGTGGACACAAATTATCCAGCCTAATTGAAAAGCTAAAAGCAATAAAGCAGCTCTCTGCAAACCTTAATGTGATTCTTGAATGGGTGGGGAATGAAGTAAGGGGCTCTAAGTTGGGTAATATCAATGGTGCTAATGTAGCTTCAATAACTTTCCCCTTTGTGCTGCTAGCCTACACAGGTCTCTTAATAGTAATAATAATAATAATAATAATGATAATAATGGTAATAATGATTATAATGATAATAATGATAATAAAAATAATGACAACAACAAGCTCTTAAAGGCACTCAGATTGATAAAAGACTACATTAAAAAAACATTGTAGAGGAAACTCCTGAGTGAGCATTGTTCTAATAATTATCAGTGTTTCTGAGCAGAATTAATAAAACTAATGACAATTTCTCTGAAGACAACTGAAGTGTGCTCACGCCTGTAAATCTGCACATGAAACGCTTGAACTGGCTGTAACACGGAAAGTGGCGGATGAAATACAGAGCGTGAAATGGCAGTTATAGAAAGGAAGTGCTGAGAGAAGCTGAAGTGTCTGATCAACCGTAAGCGGTGAAGTGGTAATGGTAATTGAAGTGTCAGCGATGAGTCGAAGGAGTTCGAGCGCTGAAAGGAGCTGAAATTTCCAAAGTGCGATAACTTGAGCTCAGAGTGTCACTTGGAGTATGATCAGTGAAATTAAGCTGAACAGCACACAAAGCAGCTGAAAAGTCTAAGAAATGAAAACAACTGAATTCTGTCAGTAAAAGACTGAGAGATGAAGGCCGTTGAAATGTCAGTTGAAGAGCGAGAGGGAGGCGAAAGCAGCTAAAACTTCGATGTATGTGTAAATGATGTGTAACCACTGAAAGCAGCTGAAGCTGTCAGTTGAAGAGTGACTGGTCAGAGATCATTGCCTTAGACTCTGAACTGTCTTAGTTCAGCCGAAAACCAAACTAACACGAAAAAGCAGCACTTGTTGGCTCTCTTCCAGGCTACACAATTTTGAATTCAGCTCTTTCAAAACAATTCATGATGAAACAACACATCGAGAGAACATAACTGAGCGAGGATGGTGGTTAAACTGAAATTGAATAGAATGTGGATTTGCTTGAACAAAGCTGCAGCGATTTTAATCACTGCCAAATCACCAGGCAGACATACAAGATTCCCAGGGAAAAAAAAAAAAAAAAAAAAAAGAGAGAGAAGAGAGGGGGGCCACATTTGATCTCCTGGAGAGGCCTGAATGCTGGGACACAAGGAGCTGACCCTCACCATTCTCCACCTCCATAATTCCATTGAGACGCTTCCAGACTGTTCTCAGACGTGTTCAGACAGTGGAGAGAAAGAGAAATCTACGGGCTAATTATCCCTGATCTGGGAGGATTTGGAGGACCTGCCAGGCATCTTCTGATTGGTTCTCTCACTGGTTGTCAAGACTTGGGATTAGTTAGGACAGCAAGGGAGGTGGACAAACCCCCGCAGTGAGGCAGTCAGACCTCCACCACACCCGACAAGAACACCAATAGGCCTCTTTATCAGGGTGCAGATGGAAGTGCCTGCAGAGAGTGAGTGTGGTATGTAGCTACCTATTATGCTTGTCTTTTGTTGAAAGATGGCACTGGTGGGGAGAGTGAAAGGGGATTTCATCTTTTTTCTAACAGCCTTGTGAGCTTCAGAGTAGAATGTGGTCTTACTCTAACTGAAAATGAATGTTTGATACAGAGTCCACAATGCTAGCTGTGACTTGTGTAAGACAGGCCACATCCAGGTTTGGGTCTGAATGGACCAAACAGCAACACTGAACTGAACCTGAGACTGAGCAGACACACAGGGAAGGACAGATACAGTCCAACAAAGGTTCACGGCGCATTTCACAGACTCAACTCGAATTACTTCATCTTTAAAGAGGGAAGTTTAAGGCTCTCTTACCTTTTTTAAAGTTGGAACAAGTTGTCATGTTCTATTCAATAAGGGCCTTTATTACACAGAAACAGACAGCAGACCTGCACATGGCTCTGACTGTAGTGCAACTACCCGCCAACCGCACTATCAACTTGTTCTGCTGGCAATGCAGTTTCTTTGTTGAGGTCAGTCCCACGAATTACACTCTACTCTAGACATGTAAAGACTCTTTTGCACGATTTTAATTCACGTTTTAGCCAAGTTAGGTGAGGTAACGCCACAGAGTGTAGCTGCAGGTGGGTCAGACACAAAGCAGATGCAGCTACCCAAACACAGCTGATGTTGGCACAGAGTAGAGATAAATATACAGTTACAGAGCAAAGTAATGTTACCAAATTTGGGACTTAATGCAGTCTCCAGAGGGTAAATAGACTTGGGCATTTTAAATAACGTGCCAATTCGATACAGTTTGTAAAAGCTGTAATGCTAATCACCATTAGCGTGTCAACATATGCGAGGTAGCATGCTAGAGCACTAATCATGAATAGTTGGTCCGCCACGCAGTCGCATGGTTCATGTAGCTCTCAGCAGTTCCAAACAAATCCACACTGTCAGTCTGTTTAAATGGTTTCAAGCTACACAGGCACCAGCAGCAACTACATTTGCAGCAATTTCGGGTAAAAATGAACATAATATGCACTAATCAGTTTTTCTGAGGGGAGGGGGACTGGTCCCACTATGCAAAGAATACATTTTCAGTACGTATGCATTAATATTTTTTGCCACGCTTCTATAATGACTCACATCCTAAAGTGATCTTATGTTAAGACATTCACATAAATGAGCACAAGTTGAATATCAATGCACGCAAGAAACTGCTCAGTTTAGGCCAAGAAAGAAGTTTGGTCAAAAGTATGAAATGAGGCCAAGACAGGCAGCGTTCAAAAGAGCCTCTGCATTCTTTCACTGCAACAACGGACAGAAAAGGAGATCTGGACATGTGGCTGAGGGCGTTCAGTAAACTTCACTGGATGGTCACCGCTCAAAACATCTCCAGACAAACATGCAAGAATCACAGAGTCAAATGTTCATCCATACAATGACAGCAAAAACATTCACACGCCACATTTTTGGGTGAGGACAGTTCATCTCCAGGAGCAAACAGTGGTGCAAGACGTATTCAGATCCTTACTAATACCACACTGTGAAAATTAATTTTACTGCTATATATTTAAGGTTGAGCTAATTTTACTTTATATACGGTTTTAAGGTTTAATCTACAGCAATGCATCATATTCTATAAGATTATTATATGTTTGTAGTGTCACGTATTTAAAAAGCAAGCACAAACAGCAAGTTTTCAGCTTTGTGACGAAGTATTTTCCAGCTAATCCAACAGGGTTTTTAATAGTTTGTTTAGCTTAAGAAGCAGGAGAATTTTATGAAACCCATAAAGGAACACTTAATCCTTCAGTTTATCACAAACATTCAACATCAACACATTTGGAGAGACACGGTTTTCACCGCACAGGAAGGGTGGGGGAAAAGTGTCATCTGAAAAGTAACTACGAACTAAAGCTATCAGACAAACAGAGGAGCTAAAGGAAAACATTTGCCTCTGAGATGTAGTGGAGTAGAAGTAAGTAAAGTGCACGTACCTCATATTTTGTACTTACGTACACTACTTGAGTAAATGTACTTCCACCGCTGGAAGCAGACCATGTCAAAGGCCCCAGATCCTAGCAGGTCTGCTGCTGGAGAGAACTGAGAGCAGAAAAGATGAAACCACATTAAGGTTAATACCTTTTCATGAGGTTGAGGTTGGAGCAGTGAGAGTACACACATACATTTAGACATTGGCACGGTTTCTGTTACTTTGACTCTGCACTGCAGTAAACTGAATCTGAAATTAATCACCAGGGACTTCAAGTGCAAACTCTCAGATTAAATTTGTGGGTAAGTTATTGGACAAATTCATATAAACCTTAATAAAACGGTAACATTCAGTGCTTGGTTGCAGATTCTTTGAATTTGAGGACCAAGTATTAAATAATTGTCACCAAAAAGTAAATAAATAAATAAAAAGTTGATCTACAATTCCAGCTCCACAACAGAACTGTCCTTTGACATCCTCACAGGTCTACAAGCCTGGGGAAATGAAATGAAATTTAAATTTATTTAAATTTTTCTCCGTTATTAGTCACAGGGAGCCACAAGAGTTGTGTTGTGCAGCTTAAACTCATCCCTGTATGAATATGGCTTTGGTTTTGTCATATATTCCATGTGCTTTGGTTGTTTTCAGTAAGAAGTCTTCTCTCCCTAGACCTGGTCCAACCACAGTGCCCTGCAGTCTTGGGAGCATTTTTTCTATCTCTATATCTTCCACTGTATTAGGACTGTGGCTTGATACACACACACATGTACAACGTGAAGACCAGTAGCTGAAAGCAAAGATGATGTACAAATGTACAATTTTAGCATGTTTCTTTGAAGCCTAAACGCCTATATGGAGTTACCAGTTTACTGGGCACATCAAGCTAAATCTAATGCAGTCTAACAGTCCTGCAATAAATCCTACCTTCATGAAAGGTACCATGCTCAGTTTTTGTTGTTTACAGGTATTTGGAAGATACAGAAAAATGTTTCTAACAGTTACATACCTTGTTGGATCCTTTGTAGATAAGTGGCTTGCTAGGTTATCAAAGTCAGCCTCCCATGGTTTCACATGTCCGCTATTCAACAGAAAAATATGTTATTTCATAATCTGCAGTTACACTTTGTTTTTACTAGGATCATCCATTTATGCTGCTGATCTTGAATAACCACAGATAAACACTGTATGCTTATAAACACCACTAACTGCTATTAATTTGGGGTAAACGTCAGCTGACATCTGGTTAGCGTAGCTAGTGATGCTCACGTTAGCTAACTGCAATTATCTGCAAATATCTTATTATAAACATTAACTGAAGCAGGCTACATAAAACAGCAGTATTGATTAGCTTCAGAAGAGGTGAGCTAATGTATTAAAATATATACATATATTTAAAAAAATGCAGTCATTTCATCAAATTACCAGCGAGCATGCTCGGGAACCACTACCTCATTCTCCAGCTACAACAGAAGTCTGTGACAGTGTCTTACTCAGTGGCTCCAGCTGGTGCTGTTAGCTAAAACCACCACGGTACGGTATGTGAGCTTTAGGTTGATTGAGGTGACAGAGGGGATGGACATTTGTATTCATTGGACAGAGACAGCACCAGGAAACTCTCCTTGGACCCTGTGAGCTGTGGATGTCTCCCTCTGCTACAGCTTCAGTCTGAAGTGTTGCTACAGACACAGCAGTGTGTTGCACTGTTGCAGCATCAAGCTTTAAATCCACTGACATCCTTTCCCCGCCATTCATCATCTGTTCTATATCTCTGTCTCTTGCCCGTGCTTCATGGACTTGTGAGTACAAATTAACATAGCGTGTATGTTTTATTGCTAGCGTGCACTAGCAGGTGAAGCAGTCATTTGTTGTAGGTCATAAGCTCCCAGGACATGACTCAGGCCTGCATCACTTTATTTTAGCTTGAAGCGTATAATTTTTTTTTTTTAAATTTCAGTGGCACTAATGGATGAGTGTGTAGTGAAAGGTTATTTTCCAAACTGAATTCAAAGGGTCTATCTTGGGAACTTAAGTGAAAATTGTACATTTTATTTGATTGATCTGATATTGATTTAAAAATCAGTATCAGATCCTCAATATTACCCTGTAATGAGTTTAGACCATTTAAAGCAGTTACTCTTGCTTAGGGTCCTCCTGAGTAATTGGGCCCCAGGACCTGTCACCATGTTTTCAGATCTCAGAAACTACTTGAGCGGCTACAGTTTTACATGCCAGATAGAAATGACTGACAACTATGAAAATAAGACCCAATTATGCTTTAACACCACACTTCAAGTCAGTGATTTCTCATTTAAAAATGTGTTGTTGTTTGCAGTGAATAATTTGTTTACTGACCAATTAACCTGGAGCCAGAGCCGTTTCCAGGTCTTTTCAGGTTGAAGCGAAAGTGTTGCTGTCACACAAGCCTGAGACAATTATATAAATGGATGTTTGGAACTGTTTGGGTTCAAGTTTGACCCTGTGCACATATTGGCTGGCTACCATTAGTAGACGCCCTTTCCCAGTGTGCAGAGCTCCTCAGAGCCCCAGCAGGGTAATGAGCGCGTTCCTGCGAGAAGCGGTTTAATGTGTTTATATTGCCGTGGTGAAGCTAATAGAGTTGTGATGACTCCACACCTGCCACAGGCAGACGAAGGGAAAAGGGAAAGAAAAGCCACCGTGAAGTCTCCCACAGGGCCCAGGGCTGTCTATGGGCAAGAGTGCAGCTGACAGATAAAGCATTTGACAGTGACACATTGCTATGGGATGACAACAAAAATGACTAGAATTTTAAAACACACTTTGACTCTTTCCACTAACCCCCCCCCCCCCCCCCCCGCTCTGTTCTTCCATGCCAGTTTCTTCTTGCCATTCCTGCTCTTGCTTTAGTTTTACATAAATAAGTGGAGGACAGGAAATTACAGAGACATAGACATTAAGGGTCTGTCTCTGTGAATTATCCCATCCTTATTTCCTCTCAACACCGACATAATTTGGCTGATTTCCTTTCACGGACGACTAATTTTCACTCATCCACCCTCCATAAATTCTCCAATTATTGATCATTACATTACCCTAGAGTGCACTTCATTAACATTATATCCTGTTGTTTAAAATAATCTTACCAGCACTGGCAACAAAGTAATACTACAAATTAAAAGACCTGCATTACCTATATGGCTTCATTCTATTCCACACAGTCACATTGAAAGTTAGCAAGGTTACTTTCACAGTGTCATCTGCTACACAACGCTGAACACCTGATGCAAATGATACTTTGTAATGGAGTTGACTGGAGAACTGAAACTAGTGTAATCTCAGGACTTTCTGTTTCTTTTAGATAACTTTCAAGCCCAATACGTAGATATGCTGTAAAAATTGTTGTTATTTACAAATCTTCTCAAACTCCATCAGATTGGATGAGAAGTGATACAGGGCACTTTCCGTCCAATAACAATGTTCAACAAACAAAGTAAAGGGGTGCATATGCTTTTTTTTTGTAAACCATAAAACATCACAATAGTTTTTGAAGCATTGCAGCAGATCGTATAATGCATTATACATTAATTCTAATTCATTATACAGAAATCAATAATACATTACTGGCGTCTTTTTTTTTTTCTTTTTTTAGAAAGTGATAAAGTGTTGTTCTTACCTTTTGGGTGTGTCCACTTTTCCTCTTCCTGCATTGTGTGCTTTGACCTCAGGTGGTGAAGCTGTACCTTTCCCAGAGTGGGTTCTGACAGCACCCACAGGGGCTCTCTTTGATGTAGTGTAAGTTTCACTAACTGAATATAGGAGGAGAGAACAATGCCTGGTGAAGAAGAAGAAGAAGAAAAAAAAAAACATCAAACACCATTAGCTGTTTGTGAGAGATGAACGCTGTATTGGGTTGGAATTTTCCTTTAACTCCAGCAGTGTGCAGGTGCAGGTACAAAGCAGAAGTTAGTTGTCAGATTAGTTTTAATTCCATTTCAGCCCTGCCAAATAAGTACTGTATCACTCAGCAGTAACATGACAGGGTTAGTCTGACACAGCACCAAAGCAACCTAAGTTTTCAGCAAAAAAAAGTTTCTCTTGCCAAAATGTAATCAGTTTGGAATTTATTTAATCCCCGATTCATAGGGTGAATAGTAATATGTCTTTTCCTTAATCATTGTGTCTCCAGCAGAGTTCAATAGCATGTTACATTCCTCCTCCCGACGTCTCAGCCTGTGTGCACAGAAAAGCCTTTCATTCCCTGTCACATCACTCTGACAACAGTGTAAAATGCATGGAACATCTAAGCACAGCCCAGCAGTCCTACACAGTGTTGGTTCAGCACCAACAATAATCCACCTCAGATCCTCCTAATTCTGTTAAAACAACAGATCAGGGCAACCACGTCTGACGGGAAGATTTCAACAGCTTATCTTCCAACTTTCCTATGATAGATGAAATATATTGCTTTCTGTTCTGTATTGTTGGATTATGTATGTCTGTGTGTGATGATTCATGTATAGTCTGCAAGTGTTGCATACATTCTGTTGTTTTTTCTTTTTCTTTTTTTTGGTGATTGGAGGCAGCAGAATAAGCTAACAACACAAAACTGACTATTGTAACCTTCAGTTTTATGATTAACAACTGGGTGTTAGCAAACAGTTGTCTATTTACATACAGTATCCAGTATACATAGAGAAACATTATCTTTCATTTGGAATTGTGTTTTTAAGCCCATCTGATCGACGTAAGTCAAATATTCACTCTCCTTTTATCTCGGTTTTGGTCTCCACCAGCTCCTGAGAAAAAAATCTCTGGCTGCAAAATGCTCACCAGCTAGTTGCTAATTTTTCTGACTGCTGTTTGATGCTGGGCAGGTAGTGCACAGTCAGTGTAGTGGTGCTGTGTTGCTCACACAGCTGACTGCTGATGCTGCTGTAAACAAGGTTAATGAGAGCCGTGAGACTGAACCAAAACAGTAGGGATGTGACTTGTAAAACTAAAACAATGAGCTTAAAGAGGCTACGCAGAACAGAGAGGAACTACAGAGCTGGTGATGATTCTCTGTGGGTTCATCACTATGAGCAACTCCTTTCACATTACACGCAGTAATTTGATCCACTGTTAATATAAAAATGTTGATTACCGCAACTTTAATGTTGTCTCTCAGTATGAGCTTTATTTTATTTTATTAGTGTCATGCGTCTTCATACAGATGTATAATAGACCTTTAACTAGTTGCAGGATCATTCAGTTATAATTTTTAGGAACATTTGTAAGTGTTAACCATGCAACTGCAGCTCCAATTACAACGTATTAAAAACCATTTATTAAATGTTTGTTTACTGATTGGAAATGCTGAACAGCTGGGCTTAAAGTGTTACCGGATTTATTAAAGAGAAGATTGGAATTTTTTTTTTTGGTGGAAGGTATTTATATTGAAAACTATTCACAGTGAAGTCTGTGGATTACCTGGTGTAACATGGGGGAAGAAGTCGCTTTTCAAATGCTAATGTCTCAGCGTTTTTATGCCTCACACAGTTAAAATTCCATTCAATACTGTTTTGGGTTGGCAACAGACATTTCAGAGGCAAATACCTCAAAACCTCAACATAAAAAATATCAATCTGCTTGGATTTTTTTTGGGTGAACTGACCCTTTAAGTGATTAGAACAGGAAATGGTGAAGTTGTGAACAGCAGAGTTATATCAATGAGAAATACTATACTATTGCATGAAAATGTTGCAGACTACTACACTAAAGGTCAGAGGTCATGGCTCTCTACATTTCATTCTGGAGGTAAACAGACCTGAAGCTTATTTATTCTGTCTTCTATCCTACCCTTCAACAACATGTACTACACTTTGTACTGTGTAACTGTTCAGCCAAATGATTCTGAGTGGGAACTGCAGACCTCTTTGACACTGATGAGCAGATAGTAAATATCACAGTGCAGCTGTTCACCTCAAATTTTGTGTATCTCCGCTACACGCACACACACACACACCTGACTGAGTCAAAGTTATGAAATCAGCCCAGCTTAACCTGCATGTGCCCTGTCGGCTTAACTGATTGCATCCATATTTTGATTCAAAGCTCCTGGCGTCCTGGTTCACCTCCCCCCCCGGTGGAAGCATTTTCATTGTCTGCATTCAGTCACGGAGGATCCTGGATCCTCTCCATGTTGTTTCCATCATACCCTGTCCCTGAGCTGGAGCCTCAGCACTGAATAGCACCTCACTGAACACACTGTGGTCAAACAGAAAAGCTGGCTATTTATCTGTTTGCCCTAAAATCCAGTCCTGTTCAGAGCCCCTCCTCTCCTTTGAAAGTGGAATTATGTCTCCTAAGGGGCCCACTAAGTCTCTAAACCCCAATTACTGTGCTACCAGTTGATTTATGGGTTTATTTTTAATGACACATTAAAATGCAATTAGCATCCGTATCCATAACAAACTGTGTGCATCCAATGAACGACTTTCACAGAAAAAAAAAAATGACACAAATTCCTTTTCACTACATCTCCAGCAGTTTCTCTTTGGCACACTGGCCTCGCAGTATTTTAGCACTTATTTTAGCTGAAACAGCTCAGCCTTTAATGTGAGTCTATTAAAGTCACGTATATTGACTTCTTTAACAGTACAGCAGAGAAGCTCTTCAGATGAGAGTACCTTCAGTCTGCTGCCTTAAAAAGAAATAAAGTCGTATTTAGTCGGCCAACATTCCTCCATTTCTTTGTTTTTCTCTTGCTTTGCTCTCCTCGGTAACTCACCCACACCCAAAACTGTAAATAGAAATGCAACCACATGCACATGCCCACACACACTGTGTACACAATCAAGCGTTAGTAGTGGAATTGTCTTGGAAAATGAAAACTCAAATGATTTTTCGAGAATGTATTATGATCCAACATGGAAGCAGCAACTTCTCTGACCAATGACCTCGGGAACTGTCACCGGGTTTAATATGCCTGAAAACACACATCTCAGTCAATGCTGCGACTGACCCACAAAGCACAACAGAAGACCGTGCTCTTCAGAAAGTCGGCTTCAGACACGGCAAAAGGCAGAAATAGCAACGAGATCAGCAGCTTGCATTCCTGCATGCTGTGCCGCATGCTGATTGAGCTGAGAGTATTGTATTCTCATAAAAAATGGATTGGCTTTACACAGGCCAGCAGACAGACTATCTCTGATAATCTTCCTCCTCTCTGGTTTAAGGGCAGTTTTATGGGCCTTGCTGTTACCACTTTGACATTCAGGTTTAGTTAACTGCAGCTAATTTAAGTCCTCAACTGCTTCCAGGAGCCCACTTGGGTCCACCTTTTGA